>NC_072782.1:30497858-30807858 GCF_022539595.1 Amphiprion ocellaris | reverse complement strand
CAGGTTTACTCTTAGTTTGGTCCAAACACATCATGCGTCCTTGCGTTTAGTTGTTTCGTTTCCAGAAAATCACCCTCACACGTCTACACTGACTGTTGCAGTGATCTACGACCAACTTCCTGCATCTTCGCCTCGTGCATCACCTGCTGTTCAATCTCGTGTAAATGACAGATATCATGTGGCTGTTTGTGTCACTGTGGTGGGTTTCTCTGAATGAAACTGTGAGGAACATTAACGTAAAAGTAAACTGATTCACTGGTGGTAGGATGCAGGTAGAAGTGCAAAGTCGACTTCACTTTGGGGAAACGGCAACAAACTCCGAGCAGTAACGCCCAACACTGATAATTTCAAGTATTGCAGAGGGTAGTGAGGCAGTCCTGCTAGGTTTTAATTGCATTTTATGCATTTTAATGACAGTTCTTGCCTCCCTGCTTGCAAATGTTCCACCACAGCAATTTGCGTCCTTTACGTACCTGCACCCAAGAAGATTGTGATTGGTTTAAAGAAGAAGAAACAAGCCAAAGCGCTGTTTTTTTTCCCTCCCATAGCAGAAAGAAAATGAGGTGCAGCTAGACTATAATGTACTATAGACTAATCAATTGTACAACATCGACTTTACTCTCCATTTCCACCATTGGACAAATGCAAAAGTCTCATTAAGATGGTTATGAAACTCTAAGGGTCATTCCAGAAATGGAGGACATTTGGGTTTCAAAATTCTTGAAAAATAAACCTTCTTTTTTCCAATTTTCTGCTCCATGTTCATCAATGATAGACAATAAACTATCAAAGGCTAGACTGGCTCAGCTCACACATCAATGGTAGCATTTTTATTCCATGTTTAATGTGTTGTTTGCTAACCCTACTCTAATCACAGTAACAGGGTTGCTAATCAGTGCTAATGTGATCTTTTTCTCAGCAGTAGAAGCTAGATATTTAGCTGCTGTTACTGCTGACCAAGAGGACAAACTGACTGATGGAAAACAGTCCAAAGAATTAGTCTGATCCTGATAATAGGAGGTAGAGTGAGACATTCAATCAAGGCTGACGATGTTATGAAAATATGAAAAATAGAAGAGAGGACATAACGTTGCTCTACCCGTTCTTTAGGGAAACTCTTTGATGATGTTAATTCCAGTGTTTCATGTGATTCACTGTTTTCTTCTTCTTCTACCAGCTAAAAAAGTTACGCTAACAGGGTTGTTGTGGAACACGTTCCATGTAAAATAATTATTATTTAAAATATTATGTTTATTTAAAAAATGCTCCCACAATTACAAGAGACATCAATGAAAATATCAAAAAAAGGAGATTTAAATTTCATTTGAACTGTTTTATTTGAGATCCAGTTTGGTCATCAGGAGGGTGGGACAAGAGAAAAATGGCATTTTAGGGGGAACTCCAGACTTATTTGGTATTTTTATAAATATTTTCAAACATTCTTTTCAACTAGTTTTTTGGGGTTTTTTTTTTAGATTTGGTCTCAGGACAAGAACATTTACACAACAACCGCATGTTTTATTATTTTGTACAAGGATTATTTTAAATTTGATGGGTGAGATGTAAAATGTCCTCCAATTCTGGAATGACTCCTCGCTAGATAACATGTTAGGAGTCGACAGCAGTTTGAGTGCTTTTAGATGATCAACACAACCAGTTTTAATTCCTTCTCTGGAGCTTCCCACTGATATCACATTGAGGTTGATTAGTCATCGACTGAATTAGAAACAGTTTGAGCATCTAAACAGTTTGCCGTTGACTCATTCTAGTTGTGTTGCTGTCAGATGAAGCGTCACTGTAACAGGAACCAGCTGCTTCCATCATGAATATCACATTTCACTAAACACATCTCATTTTTATCTCCTACAGTACAGATAGAATCATGTCTGTTTTTTGTTTGTTTTTTTTTATGAAGTGAACTTTCAATTCTCAGTGAATGTTGGCTTTATTTGTATAGAATTGCAGTTTTTGTGTGGGTGACTTGTTATTACAGGAACACAGTCACCACTTAAGTCCTTTTGCGTCATGAAATCCTGCAAAAATATTCTAAACTCAGTTTTTCCACTCGATGGATTTGCAACAGCAGTTTTCACACTTACTCAAATATTTTATTTGTGTGTCCTTTGCAAAGCTGTGACCTTTCTGGTCACGGAATACATTTCTGGAAAAGGTTTTGTAGTTTCTTCCTTTGGTTTGAAAAACAATAAGTTGGTTATTTTCTAAAGGTTGGACAGAACCTGTTTTGGAAAGATGGAAACGTTTAACAGACGCAAATTTAATGTGTGACATAACTAAACCCAACGGTGGAAAGTAACTAGTAGATTTACTCAAGTACTGGACTAATTCCAGGTACTCCACTACATCTCAGAGGTACATGCTGTACTTTTAGCCCTGTGATAGACTGTTACCTGTCCAGGTGTCCTCTGCCTTCACCCTCAGTCAGCTGGGACAGACTCCAGCCCTGTGACCCTAATGAGGACTAGGGGTGTATAGAAGATGGATGGATGGATGTTGTACTTTCTATTCCATTACAATTCTCTGAAGACTTTAGTTAGTTTTCAGATTGTTCCTACCCTTCCTGTTCAGTGAGAAACTATATTTGGAAGTAAATATGCCATGAATTTTCTGATAAACTCAAAGATAGTGTTTCTTTATAAACTGAGAACAATCTGAGAGGATTAGTATGTTAAAAATTACTTTACTACTAAAAAAACTCTTTAATTCGCTGTAAAATGCAAAAATGTCTGCAAATAGTGCTGTTTTCCAAGCTCAAAGAAAGTTGAACATGATACATTCTTGTAGGCTAAACTGTGCAACAGCATATAAAGTAGTATACTAAACATCATATATCACATCAAAACACTGACAGGAAGGATTTTTTTTGCTGAATACTTCAACTTTTGGTACAATTTTCTGATTTTATTGATATGTTTGTACTTAAGGATTTGATTGCTGAACTTTTACATGCACAGGAGTATTTCCACAGTTTGCTGTTAATACTTCTACTCAAGTAGGGGATCTGAATTCTTCTACCACCACTTACCAAAACCCAAGATCTTTCCCAAAGAAGTGCTTTTGTTCCATAAACCTGATCCTAAATGGGCGTCTGGATTGAAACTTTAGACTCTTGAATGCTTCAGATGTATTTCATAAATGCTGTAATTCATTTTCATTCATTCATTCAAAAATAACGCCAACACTGTTGCCTCTGAACTTAATCTAACCAGTGATTTCATTGCCACTAAGCATATGTGATTAAAAAATGATGGCAGTTTGCTAAAACCCTGAAAATGTGTAGCTTATTTCCAGTCTTTGTCGTTGTCTGCTTTTAAACCAACATCTCAGTAGTATAAATATGTGATTTGCTATTTTTTGACAATAGATGACAAAATTAAATCAAGTCCTGAACCGCAGACTGGATGATGTTGATATAATGAACCTTATTGTCCCTTTTGATTTATGGAACTGGCGAATAATCAAGTACCAAGATCGATATGATTATTGAGCTTCCTCTATTTGGTGTCTTTAAAAGGTAAAAGGTACCAACACTAGTAGCCACCGGATGCATACCAATTTCCATTTGAAGAAGTGGAACCTAAAGTGGCTTTGATATGGTTTTAATGGAGAATTTTGGCTTTTTTCATTCTAACCAGGGGTTTTCCTGGTCAGAATTCACAAAAGCAAACATAATCAGGCCACACTGAGTCAAAGTAGTCAGTCTGTTGCTATATTTGAAAGAAATCTTTGCATTTTTCTATTATCGGCCATCATTTGGTGTGAAAATTTTGCATGGGGGACTTCCTTTGTGTGGATTCGCAAAAATGAGAAGTTGTGTTGGGGCTTTACAAGACCATTTGAGTTTTAATGAAAGTAAACATAGAACTTAACCATTTGCAGCCATTTTCCTAACTGTATCTCCATCCAGAGTTTTTGCTTCACCTGCATATTCATCATATTTTATGCATTTGCCGGTTTATTGACATGCATGAGCCTGACTTCTCTAGAAACTCATGGACTTAACTTGAAGACCAAAGTGGTTCATTTCAGTTTGTGAACATCTTTTAAATCAGAACTTATTGGAGTCCAAAGAAGAGAAGCTAATATATCAGGAAGGCAAGACTTGGAAAACTGGTGGTGTTTCTGAGCTCAACACTTGGAAAATCTGCATGTGTCCATAAATGAGAGTAATTCCAGCTGTACAGCTACAACTAATGAATCTTTGATGAAGTTCTAATAAACATAGATGATTCACCTCCCAAGAATCAAGTAGAAGTTAAGCCAAGACCGGCGAAGTAAAACTACATGGTCTTATCTTGTCATCCCACTTTGCAACCATTAAACTGTTATCTGGTGTGCTGCTACCTCCCCAGTATGAAGACAAACTAAACTGGAAGCTAGCCACAGCCCAGTAGATCTAACCAAACTGACATGCATGAAATAATTCATCACATTAGTCAGTTAGCAGTTTGTCCAGTCCAATGGCGATAACTTACCCCAGGTTGCCTTTTTCCAACTGTGACACCACTTTTTGTTTGTCTTGTTTACCCTGGAATCTTTGTTTGTTTGTTTGCTGGGCACCTGTCACTAAAGCGTCCACCTTTTGTGTTTAGGTTGGGTTTTTCCTAACGATCAATAAACGATTCCACTTTTGGAAAGATTTTGCATTTAACTTCAATGGAACTTAGAAAAAAATCTGCCTTTTTAGAAATTTGCTTGTAGTTCATGCTAATGGCGCCATTAGCATGAACTTGCTGTTTTGTGCAACTTGTTTCCCAATGAAGGTTCAGAGTTCAACCCACAGAGCCACAATACCCACATTAATACGAAATACATGAAGTTGGAGCAGACTGGAATTCTCATTTAAAACCAAATGAAGCCACTCTGGGTTCCACTTCTTAAAATGGAAAACAGTTTGCATCAGGTGGTTCCTGCGGAGTCCAAGTTGGTACCTTTTATAGCTTTAAAAGACACCAAATGGAGGAAGTTCAATGTCATGTCAACCTGATGGTCACAAAAGCCGCATTAATGAGAAATATGGCAGGTTTGACTAAACTGGAAGTCTAAAAGTGACATCAGGTTTCAAAAGCAAAAGGCCAAACAAGGCACAGCTGGTTGGTTATTTAACCTTAACTTCCAAACTTTCATCATTCTCACCACTGACAAGATGAAAACTAAATATCTTGGCATCTTAATTGTGTTAAATTGAACACAAGCATGTTGGTTATTTCAGTAAATTCCTCCTTCTATCATTTAAGTATTTGAACATCGATTTCTAATGACTAAGTAATGTTTCTCTCTTAATAACTATGACAAAAATGGTCACATTTTGATGTTTTATCCTCACATAGCTGTTTATAAATGATTGAATAATGTACCTGTAGATAGCAAAGCTGAAAGTATCTCTGAAACTACATTTTCTTCCTTGATTTTTCTAGTGTACTTTATCTGATTTACTCTCTGCTGAACTTTAAAACCTGACTGTGCAGTTAGCAGCGAGAAACCTGCTCTTTAGTGGCTTTAAATTCTAACTTTCAACACCTCACAGTCTGAGCTGCTGACAGTGGTCAGAGGTCTGGAAACCAGAATTAGGCTTTGAGCTGCTCGGCTGACTGACTTGTGGCATCTTAATTGAAAATAGCGACCTGTCAAAGAGAGAACCACAGAGAAATGCAATTCAGTTTTATTTTTAAAGTACCAAGACACTTCAGATAGTAAAGTCAAGACCTTAGAATGTCCTATTATAGAGAGAAACCCAACAAATCCAGATGATTCCCTTTTGGTGTTGCTTTAATGTTGTCTTGAAAGGAACCTGTAATTGACCACATTTAACACCAATCACATTTTAGTACGTCTGGATTTGCTGTCAGACTTTTAATAAGGTGTGAATGACCCTATAAAACTTCAGGATGCAACAGTAGAAGCAGAAACATCGAACAAATTGTTAAAAAACTCAGGGAAATAATGAGTAGAAGTAGAAAAAAAGACAGAAAGTGACCCAGGACCAGTTCAGGAGTCAACTGAGAGGCAGAAACATTGCTGAGGTCTAACTTGTTCATGTTTATTAAAGGCATAATCAAATCCAACCAGCAGATTCTCAGCGGACTCTTAACATTTTGTAGATTCTACCGTGTATTTCCTCAAGAACATCCTTGAAACCTCCTCAGAACATTGCAGTCAGAATGTTCCATCTTTGTTAATACATCACATCACAGGAACCTGAGGCCTCGATAACATCTGGAGAATGTTTTTGGAATGTTGTTTTGAGGACGTTCCACCGTCATCATGGAATATGATTGTTCCTGACAACATCCTATACGAACATTACTGAAAATGAAAATATTCTTTAAATGTTCTTTGAACATTTTGTCTGAAATGTTTTCTGTAAAGAATTTTTAGAACTTGTAGGTGATGTTGTGCAGCATTGTTGGGATGTTTCCTGCCAGCTGGTCCCAGATTTTCTAGATTTTTCTGCTCTAAGAATGTCCTAAGAATATTATAGGAAATTCTACTAATATTTTCAGTGGTAAATTTTCTTTTAGTTCCCAGAATTTTCTTCTTAAAGGTCAGATAGCTAAAGATGTTCTTAAAATGTTTGGTGATAGCATTGTTCTTCTGCTATGCCCAAACTCAAAACTTACACTGAGAAGATTCTTCCTTTGTTTTCATAGAACCCTGTGGAACATTGTGAGAACATTTTATAGACTCTATAATGTGTTCCATCAACAAATCCCAAAATATTTTCATAACATCGCAGCCAGAATGTTCCACCTTTCACAATACTGGAAGGTTTTATACAGAAACTATCACGGTCACCTCTAACATCTTGAAAACATTTTTTTAATGTTGCATTGGGAACGTACTTCCTTTGTTATTTCTGTGAAAACATCTTACAGAAGAACATTCTATGTGTTCCCTCATCAAAACTTTATACCTTTAATATATCATATTATAGGATAGTTATAAAAAATGTTCTGTCATCTGAGGCCTCGGTGACATCAAGAAAACATTTTTTGAGTGTCGGTTTGAGAACATTCTTCCTCTGTTTTCATTGAATATTGTGGGAATGTTTTTCTTCAAAGGAACTTTCCATCATCTGAGGCCTCAATAAATTCATGAAACATTTTTTACATTTAACATTGAGAACATACTTCCTTTGTTAATACTGTGAAAATGTGTGGCAGAAAAATGTTCTATGTGTTCCCTCAACAAAAAGGCAAAATGTTCTACTTTCAATAGATCACATTTTGATATAATTAGGAAATGTTCTGTCCTCTGAGGCCTCGTTAACATCTGGAAAACCTTTTTTAATGTTGGTTTGAGAACATTGCTCCCTTGATAATCGTAGGAGCTTCAGTAAAAACCAACTGGACTTCTCTTGTAGGTTCTTTAAGGTTCTTTAACTTTATAGAAACATTAGAATTATTAGAGCTTGTAAGTGTTGTTGTTTTGGGTGAGTGGGCTCATCGACATCTTCGGAGGAACATGAACGTTGAAGGTTCTTGCGTTTACCGACCAGAGTGTAGCATGAAAGTTCACCTGCAGCCTCAGACGGAAACAGCTTTATTTCAGGTTGTGTTTGCATGTTCTTGACCTCTGCATTGTTCCCCTCCTGTGAGATGGAAAGTCCCCCGGCTTCGTTCTCAGCTCTGCCGTGTCCGACTGTGTGAGGTTAGTGTGCAGTGGTGTGTGTGTGTGTGTGTGTGTAGGCTGCATCCGGCGGCCAATCGCGTACTGTCTCTGAGGAAGCAGGAAGGAACACGCCGCTGCCGGTCGACCAATCAGGAGCCGCTACTGGAGGAGGAGCCCCCTTCAGGAAGCGCCTGGCGGAGTACCAGAGCTTCAGACCACCAGCAGACTTCCTAATCGACACAACCGATCGCTCTTATCTCCTCGTCTATCCACGTCTTTGCTTTATTTTTTGATTTACGACCAGTTTATACATCTCTACCTACTATTTCCTTTCATTCATCTGCACTCTGGTGCTTCACTTCCATATCTAACCCTTCCTCTAACCTTAAATCTGAATCTAATCGTCTAGTTAAAGTTTGTCCAACTGTCCTCCGTCCCTCCACGTGGTTGAAAATTATGGTGGTAAACTGCACTGTGCTGCCGCCGTCATGTCCGCTGACATGTCTGCTCCGTCACTGAGGAAGAAGAAGTCCTTCGCAAGGAGCTCCAAGCCGAGCACCAGGATGTGTATTCGGGATCAAAGGGATGTCATGTAAGTTCTGAGCCTGCGTTAGCTTGTGTTGGCGACTCCATCCTTTTGTTTTCTCTTTGTGCTTGCTGCTTCGTCGTGGATAAATTCCCCCAAAAAGTCCTTAAAAATCTAGATTTGATGAGAAGTTATTGGAGTTGTTTGAGGGAGTGAAGGAATATCTCATCGGTTGATTGATCTGGTGACATTCGGTGGTTATTTTTACCATCTTGGGTGTCGTGTTTTTTGCAAAACCTCTGAGGAGGAGATTTGCATCATCTGCATTGGTTAGTGTTTCATTTGGTAAAGTTTCTTCCCCATTACAAGAGCTCAATAAAGCAACAGAGGGATTTTTCTCGGTGAAAAACCTTTTTCTGATGCCTTTACCTAGAATAGTTTGTTGTTGGAACTTTTCAGCCCACATTGTACAAAAGAGCCTTTTTGGAGGTCGGAAAGTTACAAGTGAAGAAATTTTCTTACGACAAGTTTGAAATAGTAGCATTCTGTCACCCTTTACCAGGTGTGAAACTTTGCTTAAAATAGAAGTTAGTATATTTTGAGCTGGAGGAAGAGCAACACCTACGACTCACAAACTAACGCCTACTCAATCAAACAACATGATGCATTGTTGAAGAAAAAAGATCAAGTATTTATTTTAGTCTGACCTCTTTCCCAAGAAATTCTTCACTTCTAGATTCGAGTTTGGTGCTGAATTTACCAAGTACCAGCAACAAACACTAAAAATAGATGTGAGAGAGCATCATAAAGCATGTAAACGGAGTTGTTGTTACTGTAAACTCAGTGAGTCCTCGTCATAGAGGCTGAAAATGATGTAAGAACATTGCAGAGACACATAAGTGTAGGCTGTGCTTCAGGTCATGCCCTATTTTTTGGATGTGTCAAATGTTACTGGGCATCTTTCACAACCTGAACTCAGAGTTCAGCCTCTGAAGTTCTGAGGACAGATGAGTTGGATGGAGGCAACAAGTTGCTGCTGGGAGAACTAATGACAACAAAACAAGAATCAGAAGTTAAATTTACCTCAAGTATCAAAAGTAGAAGAGTCTCCTGTAAGTAATTCATTGTTAAATTTCTGATATTAATGGATTAGTGGTGCATCAGTGTAGAAATATTATTTATCTGCTGTGGTTGTCCACTAGTTTCCAAGTTACTGTCATGGTTTATTCCCTCCTAAGAGCCACAAACTAAAGCTGAGGGGTTTGTGAGATAATTCAATGCAGTGGAAAGAAGAAAAGCAAAGTTCTGTTGCTCAAGTCTGATCTAATTTTTCAGATTTTTGCTCCTTGTTGGAATAATACTTCTTTGAATCTTGCACAGTGACATTTGGGCAACCATTAAAGAAGTTTAGTGGGTAAATGCGAACAAATAGGAAATGAAAAATGCATTGTTATTTGAGAGAGAATGGTTTGAGTTTTTAAAATTCAGTAGGTAATGATCCCAAAATGTTGGCTAACATCACAGTACGAGTTCAGTTAATGTTTTAAAGTTTTAATCTAATGTTTAAGGAACTTTATTGGGATATTTATCTTTTAAAATAATGTTGCTACAAGGTTTAAAGTCAACTAAGACCCAACGTTTAAGCTGCAACATTTAGAGGATGTTTGGAAGATGTTGTCAGAACCATAGATTGTCTTCTGCGAAGGAAGAATGTTCTCAAACCAATGTTTTCCAGATGTTTTCGAGGCCTCGGATTACAAAACATTCTTTTTAAAAAACGTTCCTGTAATCTGATGCATTCACAAACACTCTGGAACTTTCTGTCTGCAATGTTCTGGGGTTGTTGTTGTGGTTCACACGTTACAGAAAACCATCCCACAATGTTCCACGATGTTGTATGATGACAACATTCAGTGCAACACTGAGAAAACCTTTTAGGAATTTTAGTGGTATTTTTAAGAATTTCTGTAGTCCATCCACCTTTAAGAAGAACATTCTGGGAATTTAAAGAAAACTTTCCACTGAAAACTTTGCACAAGCAGGTAGCTACCTAGAGGAATCTTCATCACATGTTTAACTGATTGTAGAATTAGAAATGAGCATACTTCACAATTCAAGTTAAGTTTAGTTTATACAAGAACATATTGCACACAAAATACCTTTGAGGGTGTTAAATTTGGGGTAGTACAAGATGTCAACGTGGGGCTTTGTTGGGTTTCCATATGCAGCAAACAGGGAAGCAACACTTTCAGGTTTCAAGGTTCAGTTTTTGTTGGTTTTTGGTGAATTTGTTCTCAACACAAATCACATCTGGTTTTCTAGTGTTTTATTCTTCTCAGAGACCAAATCTGCTTTATTTTCCAGCAGTGATGAACCTCTATGATGGTCACATCAGCTTTGTGCTTTAGCTCCTCTGCAGGGCTGGTGTCAGAAACGCAACACAACAGAAGACATTTACAGGAAATGTGTTCTCATTTTCGACCCCTTTACTGGGGGGAGGGCTAAATCTCGACGCTCTGTCTTCCTGCTACCTTCCTCTACCTCTCTCTGAATCACTGAGCATTAACCTTATCTCTGAGATTGCGTTTCCAGATAAGAAGCGCAGCTGCAGTACGGTTTTTACTCTCTGGAGGCTGGTTCAGTGTTTCTGTGTGAATTAGTCTGAGAGGAATCCTTCCTGCAGCCGTTATGGAAGTGCACTTCCTGTCGAGCTGCACTGCCATATTTGGACACAGGAAGCAATGATGCGAAGGTGAAGCCACAGGTAGAGGAAGAGAACCTGCTTCGACTATTTCAGCTTTCAATGAGCCCAGAGTCGCAGGTGTGAAGTTAAAGTTGGCTTTCTCTTTCTGTTCTGCTTTTGCTTTGGTCGTTATTAGTAGGGAACCATAGAAACCTTCACATTGTTGGTCATGTCTGCTCCGTTCAAATGAAACCACAAGCATCAGGAAGTCACACAAAGTCCAGAACTGCATGTAGTTTTCTGATTATTACAGTGTCAGTAGGTAAATCCATCCATCTGCCTAATGACGTGACCAGACTGTGGCTTCATATCGTAATCTGTCAACTGTCTGAGTCACCACCACAAACTGATGGAATTTAACCTGTAGCAGCTGCAGCAAGAAGGAATCTCCCATTTATCTCGTGTGCAGTAAAGATTTAGCAGCCGTTGAAACCAATAAAACTTTACAATCCCTCTTTGAACAGTGAATCTGATGATTTTCTTTCATTAAGAGACACAAAAAAAGAAACTATTAGACTAGTTGTACAAACAAAAGGCAAAATTCACTATAGAAAGTGTGAAGTTTGCATTATTTCTGTATGAAACTCAAGGTTTTTAGCATTTTTTGAATCAGATTCATGGTTTAGAATTCATGCGCAGCAGCTGAAAGCTCAATGAGCTCTTCTAGTTATAAGTATGTGCAAACCACACATTGTGAATCAAATAGGTGCACAACATGTCATAGAAAAATTTATGCAAGAAAATTTGATCTAAATACTTAATTGATCTATTAAAACCAGTCAAAACAGGACAGTATTGCTTAAAAAGTACAAACAATCAGAGAGCAGAACCATGCTAGCACCTCACTGTACTTAGCTACAGCATTGCTTTGAGTTAAATGCCAGTTATGGTCAAAATGGCAATGCTAGCATGCTAGTTTTAAGCAGATATTACTATGATCAGTTCATGTTTTCCACGACTGTGTTTGCAGACAGCTACAAACTGAAAACTTTTGCACGTTTTTATACATAATAGAACCAGGAGATTAAAGAAAACTCAAGGCAACCAAAGTCTTGCCACTTGGCAGCCATCTTGGTTGGTTGTTTTGAGCTAACAAGACCAGGCCCCTGTCTAAATGAATGGAGAAAGAGCCATAGCAGTATTTTTAGCAGCTACAGTGGAGAAAAAGACTGTATGTGTGGAATCTCCAGTGAAATCTGATGAAAAGAATACCTACAAAACACCCAAAATAAGGTTTACAAAAAGTTCTTCCACTATGCATGTGCACAATTTAGACACCAGGCTTGCATTTGTGCAACTAGTGACTGACTAGATGTTTCACAGCAGAATTCTACCATAGATTTCTATTCAGGATTCTTTATAATAACTTTAAAGCAACCTCCTGACTTCAAACTTCCCCGTTTTTACGTGGATATTTGCAGTTTGCAGACACATGCAGACCCTTGCTAACATGCAGAAATGCATGATTTGGCTTTGAATTTACTATGTTAGCATTGTGATATGCTCTATTTAGCACTAAACACAAGGTATGGCAGAAATAATCAGAGTCGAGAAGCTTCGTCCTGGAGGGGATTTAGTGGTCGGGACAGTTTTGACAAGTTTTAGCCTACATATAATAAAAAGAGGAACTCCAGCTCATGTGGAAGTTCAGGAGAAGGGGAGAAATTGAAAGGTTTTGCCACTGTTGGTGTCAGATTATGAGGCTGTGGCTATTTGCTGGAAGTATTAGGTAACAGTGCAGACTTTGTATATACCCAACCAAAATAAAATAGCATGTGTATTCTCCTAAATCCTTTTAAATCAATGTGTTTCTACCGTATAAATTCAAAATTCTTCGTGTCTTTTCAAGAGTAAGTTCAGGTCAGTTGTCGGTGAATTGAAGGTGGAAGTTTCGTCGTCATTTTTTCAGTGTTCCCTGATGGTCTTCCTTCAGCCTGGTTCTCATCTGGACTTGTGTGGAAACACGATGATTTAAGATAAACCATCTCACCGTTACTTTCTGTTCATGTGTTCACACCTTCAGCTTGCACTCATGGTGGAAACCAGTGCAGAAACTGTTGTGGTCAGTCAGTGGCGGGTGGGTAACAGGAAGTGCGACACGGTCTATTTCCTGGACGGGATGGACTGCAACTGATGCAGCTGGGTCGGTGGTTAACCTCTGACCTTTACATCTGCGTTTGGAAGTTCTTCTTGGGGAGGGATTCGTTATCAGATGTTAGTCAAGAGCACCAAGTTTGCAAAAGGTCTCGGTTAGCCACAACCTCGTGAAGCAGCCACCTGACAGCTGTAGAAGTCTGTTGCAAAGATGCTCGACGACGTGGAAGCTGTGCACAGATAAGTGCATTGGAACATAAGTTTTTAGCCCGACAACCTCCAAAAACACTAAAAAACCCAACATCCTACACCCACAGTAATATTTTATTTATATTTTATAATATTTTATTTATATTTTATTTCATTTAATATGGACTACTAGTGCAATACCTCAGCCAGCAGCAAGTACGTCAAGTTTTAGGAGTGTTTGAATCATCTAATCAGTGCCTCGCGACTTTTTCAGTGTGTCCCGACCCGTAGTTTGAGAACCACTGCATTAAAAAAGCCAAAAACTCCCAACAGAGCAACGCTGCAGAAATCCCCTCTGACTGTCTGAGGATCTTATGCTGCGACTTACAGGCTTTTTCCAGAGCTTTCAGCCACTTCACATGGTTTTAAAGGTGGATCTGTAGAGTTCTGATTCTGTAAATGGTAACAGGTTATTTTGGAAATTAAATGCACGACCTGATGGTTGCTGTGAACGTCATTTATCCACTATACACTGTAAAAACTGGATGTTTTTAAATAGTTTTTAGCACATTTTTAAAAAACAGTTTACTCTTATTTTACTGGTTTTAGCTGTTTTAGTAAATTATAAAAAATAACTGGTAAAATCACTGAAAAAACATTAATTTACATGTAAATAGTAAAAAACAAACAGAAAAAACAGGTTAAGACTGTAATATCCACATCAAATATCTGATTTTTATTTATTTATTTATTTATTTATTTTACAAATCATAATTCTGTATTTCACACAATTTTATTATAAAATGACACTTTTTATTGTATTAAAGTCATCTAAAAATATCATTATTTTCCAGATATTTGCTGGTATGTAAAAGTGAAATAATGTACATTAAGCACTGAAAAAGCTACACAAAAATAACATTTTTAACATTATTTTATAAATGTTCCTGTTTTGTTAAATTACAGATGTTTAGTGAAATTACAGAAAAAAAAAATTATTTCACGTGTTGAGTGTCAAAGAAAAAGGCCAGAGCTGTGGATAATGTCCATTTTATGAATATTGATGAATGTGTGAACACAAAATTACTAAAATATCATTATTTTTGATATGCATCATCATTTGACAGAAAAATTGTCTATTGACAATTATCTGACAAATATCAGGATTTTTGCTCATAGTAATTATTATTAGTTATTTTACAATGTTTGATTGTTAAATTACACATTTTAAAACTGTATTTTAATCAGCAAAAATAATAAATAAATAAATATTTTAACTATAAAATGTAAATGTAAATATTGGCCAAACTGTGCACATCAATTATATATATTTTTACAACAATTGTCCAGAAAAATTGCATATTAAATACACGTATGTATTAAATATATTTATATTTAAAATAACTTAGAATAATATATGATAATAATGTGAATAATTACTTTTAAATATTTTTTGTTATTAATTAATAACTATTAATTAAAATAATTGTTCAAATATCTATTTCTATATGTTACATAGTATTATATAAAATATTATGCAACTATTGTTATATAATTATATTGTAGTAATTTTAAAATAGTTTCTAATGAAAAATTTAAGAACAGTTTATAACATTTATAATATAAAAAGATCTTTTTAAACTCAATATAAAAAAATATAACATTTGACTAATTTTTTTTTCTTTGGGAAATTCAGGTTTTGTTTTTTCTTTTGACTTTATCCTATTTAACTTATTTAATTTCATTTTTTTTCAAGTTTTTTTGTTTTTATTTACATTTTTTATTTTCCTGCTAATGCACTCCACTTTAACTGAGGTTGACTGAGTGAATGGATGAAAAATCTGCTGAAAACATCCTGATTTGCCCTTGTATGATTCAGGAACACAAAATCCAAATGAGGAAATGTCCATTTTCACCTGTAATTTGAGAGGTTTCACTTCCACACTGGTGGACTTTTCTGAACCGAGCATCACGTCTGAGCTGCCTGATCGTTGGACGCTGTGATGAACCGATTTTATGATTTAATCGCTGCTTTTTAAACTTTATCATGAGAACGAGGTACCATTAATGCAAAAATCTTCCCCTTAACAAGCTGCTGTAGTAGTTTTAAGCCTCAGATAATCACTGACTGCAGATGTTCTCCTAATATTCATTTCTATATTTACATTTTGTCCTGTTACACTGGAACCCTAAACATGGATGTAAACACTGATAAAATAAAGCTTTAGCCTCAAATTACAGACACTTTACCTGAATTTAAATGCAGTTTTGACTACTTTACCCGTTTATCTCACCTTAGTTCACCATGTTGATGTAATTTAGCAGGAATACTGTCCTCAGATGTGACTCATCGGGGGTTTTCCATCTTATGGCCGCAGGAGTTTCAGTTTGAGTTTCCTCATAAAGAGCGGTCAGTCTGCAGCTGTCTGTCGCTTCATCACAATTCTTCTTCTTTGTCACGGATAAGAGCTTTAAAATGATGTAATGAGGATTTTAGGCATGATTTTGCAGTTTATCTGCTTCCCTATATCAAATTTAATTCTCATTACAGCATATTTTAGCATCTTCAAGCTAAGCTGCAGCTTCTCATGATGCTTTTCAGGCACCTAAATAAATAAAACATAATAGTAATAAATAAAAATCCTCTTCTGTGTCACAAATAGGAGCTTTTAAAAGACATTATTTTGGTTTCTCTTTTGTCTTTGTGTTTCCTAAAAGCCCCTATATTAATTTAAATTCTTATTACTGCATATTTTAGAGTTTTAACTGCCCACATTATCATATTTAAACATGCATTTCTTGATCTTGTAGTTTCTCGTGATGCATTTGAGTCTTCATAATGCAAAATATGAGGACAATAATACAATAATTGTTTTAAAAAGCTGCACATTTATTCACCTTTCTAAGTTTTAAACCCTTAAAAGCTTCATTATTGAAAGACAGGATCTGTCTTTATTTATAATGTATATCAGTGCCCCTAAATATATATAAAAAATAATAATAATGAGTAAAAATCCTCTTGTTTGTCACAGATAAGAGCTTTAAAATGATGTAATGAGGATTTTATATGTATAAATGTGTTTTTCCTTTTAGTTAGCTGTATTTTTTGTGAATTAGTCGCCTTTACAAACCAACACCTGATGATTCTGCAGCAGCTTTTACCTCTTTTCGCTCAGACAAAGCAGCAGATTGGCGTCTAAACCGAGTTAAAGCGGCTGAAATGAAAGCGTGGTGCAGCCCAGTCATTGTGTTTGCTGCGTCCAGGGAGGAAACGTGTTTGAATGAGTCTGGTATGTGAGCAGCTTCCCTTCCTGTCAAACAGCCCATTAGCATTTCTGGCTCACAAACAGCAGCAGCAGCAGAGTTCAGGAGGGTTCAGAGCCGCCACACCGTCCTGGAAAACCACACTCTCTTCTGTGGAATAAAACGGGAAAAATCAGACGTGAGTCTATAGTGGAACTTTTTCTGCATAGCGAGGTGTTCTCAGAATGAAATTCATGATGTAGAAACCACATGACAGGAGAAGCCAGAGTGACTTTAACACCTAGAAATCCTGTAAACCTGCTGACTGAGACGCTTTCTCATTTCTCTGTTTCATGTTTCAAGAAGTGACCTCAAGTGACCTGAGAGTTTATCACTTTTTATCTATTTCTATGGGAGAAAATAGGAAAATGTTGACAGAATTCTTGAAAACTAGATGCTTTTAAACAAATTTGTAATATTTTTGGAGAAAAAAGTCTTTTCCTTGGCAGTTCTAGCTTTATTTTTGGGAAAATGGGTCGACTTTAAAGCAGAAGAATAACAGGCAGGTTGAGAACAATGAAAAATAGCAGTTATAAAGTGAAGAAAATAATAAATCAAATGCCAGTAGTCAGAAAGATAAGAAAAATAATCATTTTCCCTCTGGAAATATTCAAAGCACTCTGTTTAAATCTGAAAATGCCTTATTATTGCATAAATAAATATAACTACACACAAATAGAATTTATCATCACAGCTTCATTGTAAGGATTCTTTTACCATTATAATGCTGTTATAATAGAGTACAGATTCAAAATCTTGCATTTTTAAATAGATACATTAAGACATTTTCTTGTAATATTGCAAAACTAATAGCTAGAATTTTTCATAACATTAGAATTGCAATTCATTATCCACCTTTGTGTTGCATTTTAGACCAAAAAACAAACAAAAAAGTGCTATTTAACAGGTTTACTTATGTAGTGAAATATTAACTTTTTTTCTGCAAAAAAGAAAAATTCTGAATGTTCTTAAAGAAACGTTTTTCTTTAACATCCAAAAACCAAAAACATTCCAGAAAAATGTTGAAAATGTGGAAGTTTTCACTGTGAAGATATAATTTTTTCCCACATTTTCAAACTTTAAAACGGGTCAATTTAACCCGCAGGATGACACGAGGGTTAAAAGGTGTATAACATGTGGTATAATATATTTTTATCAATAAAAATCATCTTATTTGTCACAGATAAATAGATAAAAAGACGTTATTTCAGTTTCTCTGCTTCCTTTTTGTCTCATAAAAGCCCTTATATTAATTTTAATTCCTATTACAACATATTTTAGTGTCTTTTCCGCCCAGATTATGATATTTGAACAAGCATTTCTTGATTTTGTAGCTTCTTGTGATGCATTTAAGTCTTAATAATGCAAAATCTGAGGACTATAATACAATAGATGCTTTAAAAAGCTGCACATTTATTAACTTTTCTCAGTTTTATACCCTTAAAAGCTTCACTATTAAAAGACATATGAATCCATAATTCCTTTAAATCAATCCTGAATTGTGTGGAGTTTATCCCAGATTCCTGATCTTCCTCGTGGAAAAGCAGCTTCTAGTCGGTTTCCTGTGTAAAACATGAGCACAGTCTGAGTCTGCAGCCTCGGCTTCATGGTGTTGTTTCAGCTCTGACTCTTGGAGGAAATCCTGGACGATCAGCAGCTGTGACCTCAGTGACGCTCAGATGAGGTTTAGTTTATCGCTGCTCTGAGGTCACTTATCAGTAAACGCTTTAAAACGTCCTCAGAGATCAGCTGGAGGTCACAAACAGGCTCCAGTCTGAGGATTTATTGGGTTTTAAAGCAGGTTTTTGGTCTCCAGGTTTTATCTGCTTCTCACTCCCTCTTTTCTGTCCAAACTCCCAGATTCTCACTTTTTATTTCTGCTTGTTTTAGTTCCTCAACGCTGACATCATGTCAGACTTTCTGCCAACACAAAGTCAAAGTGAGAGTAAATGGTGGAAGTTTGGTGCTGATTTAACTTTGCAAAATTACGCTCCTGTGCAGCTACACTGAAGAAAAGAAATTCTGTCTTGTTTAGGGGTAAATGTGATTTGCCTTCTGTGACGTGATGGAAAGACACCCTGATTAATACCCCAAGAAAGTCCGAGTCAGGAGGCATCAGTGGGGGAGTAGGGCAAAAAGCAGTGACAGGACTTTTAATTAACAATAAAGTTTTGTCTTCTCTCATTATTACACTATTTTTACTGCATTTAAATTAATTTAAAATACCATTATTTTACAGATAAGTGTCATAATGTAAAAGAAAAATGATGTATAAGGATTGAAAAGTAGTTTTTAATTTCTAATTTGTTTTTAATTATTATGACAGAAAATAGATATATAAATGTGTGTTAACCCTAAAACCCAATAAATAATTACATTTAAATTTAAAAATAGTATTTTTTTATTTTACAATGTCTAATTGTTAAATTATGCCATTTTTAAAACTGTATTTTAATCAGCAAAAAAATAACATTTCAAAATATAAAATAAAAAATATGTATTGATTTTAAAGGTAAATAATTTTTTAACTATCATTTTTACAGATTTTCTCAATTTTTTTTTAAAGAGCAAATAATGTCTAGTAAAAACTAAAAACATTACAAAAAGCTGAAAACTACAAAATAACTTTTAATTTATGTGTTTACCTTAAAACAAACACTCCAAAGTTTAAATAATATCCACATATATTTTTTCAAATAATATGTGGCCATAAAATTTGACCTACTGTATTTAAATTAAATACTTTTTAAAAACAATCTTAACACTTTTTTTTACTGAGATATGCTTTACTTTAAAAGAGTATTTATCAGCAAAAAATCTAATATTTCAAAATGTAAGATATATATATATATATATATATATATATATATATATATATATATATATATATATATATATATATTGATTTTAAAGGAAATCCTTTTAAAAACTATTATTTTAACCATTTTTATCAGTTTTGTTAAATTATAGATTATATCTAGTAAAAATTACAACAAGAAAAAAAGTCTTAATTTACAAATCAAACACCTCAAAATTATAAAATAATATCCAGATTTTTTAAAAATAAAATTAAAGTGTTGTTGTATGTTTTCTGGCATATTCTTTTCTTTACATTATTACCTTTACTTCATATATTTGAGGGTAATAACTAGTAAAATGACAGAAACTATACATATAAATCGATAAATTTAAGTCTTAACTTGAAAGAAATGGAAATACACTCTGCAAATTGTATATTTACAAAACGTAATTCATTCTTATACAACTTTGGACCATAAAATTATTGTTTTTTGTTAAATTGCCTTGTACTTAACTTCCAGCTGCTCCTGTTTTAGTTGATTTATTTGTTTTTAAACTTTAAACTAGCTGCTAATTTTTAATATTTGGACATGAAACATCAGTTCTGTGTTGTTAAATTCCAACCTGTGAAGCTCATATGGCTCAAACAGACAGATGATCTTCCCTGCAGTCGTTTGTCTCAGATAAAAGGAGTAAATTGTGGCATGAAGTCCGACTAAACGCTTCATCTCTGAGGCGTTCACACACCCAGAGATGAAGCTGATAGACTGGAAGGTCCACATAAACACGTTAGAAGATGAAGAAGTTCTGCAGAAGTGTTTGTTTTTGCTACACATAGAGTTTTATGTAATGTTGAGAGCTTCCTGTCTGGACTAAATGTTCAATCATGGATCTGGGTTTGTTTATGTGCAAGAAGGAGGGAGATAGAAATCACCAGAGGCAGCCAGAGAGAGATGAGAGGGAATGAAAAGAGATGAGATTCAGCCAGAGGACAGAAAGTAGAGGAAACATGGACGTCCTGGCAGCTCGAGGCTCGCTGTGGAGCTCAGCGGTCGGCCTGCTGAGGGAGAACGCTGCCTTCCAGAGCTTCAGCAGGAGCTTCAGCAGGAGCTTCAGCAGGAGCTTCAGCAGGAGCTTCAGCAGGAGCCTCAGCAGGAGCTTCAGCAGGAGCTTCAGCAGGAGCTTCAGCAGGAGCTTCAGCAGGAGGTAGGAAAGGCTGGAAGATCTGCTGCTTTGACTTCTTCACATCAGGTTTGACTGATCAGCAGTTAAACCAGAGGAATCCTCCCTCAGCTGTTTCACTGTTAAATGTGACACATTAGATGCTTCAGTGATGCTTCATTTCTGGCTTCTCCTTCCAACAATTTCATCCTCATTTTCTTCAACGCTGAACATTCTGGAAAGTTTGTGTTTTAACAGACGAAGATCTCATCAAGTTCTGAGGCAGATTTCAAAGAATACAGTGGAATAAAGTCTCTCTCTTTTTTTTTTTTTTTTTTTTTTTACAACTGGCTGTGACCCAGTATCAGATCTTTGTTTTAAACAGTTTTTATCTTTTTTTTAAATTTTCTTTGTCTTGTTAAACTGTAAAGCAAAAATAAGCCAAAGCTATAAATGATTTATTCTTTTACCACTGTTGATCATTAAATTACAGCATTTAACATGTTTGTTAGTGTATTATTATCAGAAAAATACAATGTTTTAAAGTTTTTTTTTTTTAAAAATAGATGTGTATATATATATATATTTTAATGGTGAACAATTTAATTTCGGATTTCAAACATCTGTATTTTTATAATAGTCATTTCTTTCTTTAAACAACATTTGACTGTTAAATTACAGTTTTGATTGTAATTTTAAAAAAAAATATTACCTCAAAATATTTAGTGTTTTTAAAGAAAAAATGTATTTTAATAGATGATTTATGATTATTATTATTATTATTATTATTATTACCGTCATTTTACAGATTTTCAGATTTTTTTTAAAGTATCTGTCAATATCTAGTAAAATCACAGAAAAAAATCTATATGTTAACTGGAAACAAAAATGGGCCAAAACTATAAATAATGTCTTCTTCTACCATTGCTGATCATTAAATTACACATTTTTGATTTTTTAGCGTATTAAATCAGCAAAAATATAGAGTTTTAAATATTTTTGCCATTATTTGAAAGAAAAAGAGCATTTTTAATGGTCAACAATTTAAGTTTAGATTTCAAACGTCTGTATTTTTATAATGGTCATGTTTTCTTTAAACAACATTTGACTGTGAACTTACACAGTTTTGATGTCGTTTTAAATATTACCTCAAAATATTTTTGTTTTTTTTAAGAAAAAAGTATTTTAGTAGATGATTTACTGCTATTATTTTCTTTTATTTTACAGATTTTGTCAGTTTTGTCAAATTACAAATGTCAAGAAAAATCACAAAAAATAAAATCTTAATGTCTATATCAAAAATCAGTATTTTGACAAATAATAATATGTTTTTTTACAGCTTGTAACTGTAAAATGTTTTATTGTTATTTTACGGCGTTTTTTGGAGCTCATTGCAGTGAGAAAATGTCTCGTGATCTGTCATTGTGTATGTTTTTATTTCTGACCATTTCTGGTTGTCTGTCTGAGAGCTAAAGTGTCTCAGTTGATTTGAAAATGGGCTTTGATTCATTCTGGATCGTCCTGTTTGTCTTTAAAACTTTTTGGGGTCATGGTTAGAGTTTCTATGATCTTTCACCTCTACCCTCTTCTGTTTAGAGCATCTTCTCTGTCTAATCATCTCCGTCCTCTCCTGCAGAACCATGTCGTCTCCAGAGATGTGCTGGCCGGTGCCGATGCGAGCCATCGGGGCTCAGAACCTCCTCACCATGCCGGGAGGAGTTTCCACCGCAGGATACCTGCACAAGAAGGGAGGCAGCCAGTTCAGCCTCATGAAATGTGAGTCCAGAGTGAAAGGAAAAGCGCTTCTCCACCTCTGTTGACACCTTCCTCAGCTTATAAACACGCTAAACATTTAATGTGTGCGTTCCAGGGCCTCTGAGGTACATCATCATCCATAAAGGCTGTGTTTACTACTTTAAGAGCAGTACCTCTCCAGCACCACAGGGGGCGTTCTCTCTCAACGGCTACAACAGGTGGGTGGAAATCCTGCAGCTTCACTCAGTCATGCTGTCTTTTAGCATAATCCTGATCATCTACATGAGCACTTATTAGACATTTTGCTGGTTTAATACATAATAAATCAAGAGTTTCAGGCTTTTTTCTCACAGCTTGATTGAGATCCAGTGAATTTAGCTTTTATTGTCCCGTCCAGCAACTTTCTGGGTTCCTTCCTTCTGAACCACAGAAACCCAGACATATAATTTACATACTCAGCTCTGATTGGATGATTTTATTCTCACACTGCTTCTCTTCTGAACACAATAAAGTTGCTCATTTCCAAGATGAAGTCTTTTCTTGTTCAGATTTCTGTATTCAGGGTGCAGAACGTTGTTAAACTATAATGTAGAGAGTTTGGAGGCAGATTTGTGTCAATATAGTCAAATTAAACTTAGTTTTGTTTGACATTTTGGAAGTTTAGTTTGATTTTAATGATGCAAATAGGCTTCCATATACTTTTACATGAGAAAACTGCTATTTCTTGGCCAATTTGGGAAGAGCGGTGCCACAGTTTGTGCTGTTATTTTACAGATTTCCCCTGTTTTATTGAATTAAAGACTATATTTAGTAAAATCACAGAAATGTTAACCCGAAAAAACAGACCTGTAAATGATGTCTACATCAAAAATCTGTACTTTTCCAAATGGTAATTCATTTTTTAGGACATTTGGCCATAAAATTATGTTTTAATCATTGTTTAAATCCACCAAAATGCCATTATTTTACAAGTATTTGCCATTATTTGAAAGAAAACTTCTGCTTATTAAGGACTGAAAATGATAATGGATAATTTTTTAAACAATAATTTTACAGATTTTTCTAGTTTTGTTAAATTACAGATAATATCTAGTAAAATGTTGACTTTTAAGAAGACAAGAACTACAGCAACAACTGACCAAAGCATAATGACATTAAAAATATGTAGTTTTATTTTAGTAATTGGTTCTTTTAACAAGTGTTTATATATTTACATATTTATATAAGTGTTTCACTGTACTTAAATTGAATTACTTAATCAAATTACTGTACAGATTTGCTGTTGTTTTCCCACTTATTACAGTTTCTGAATGTATTCTGTCCTTTTTTTTTTTTAAAACAGATTTTTTTTGTTGTTGTTGTTTTTACTGTGTACCTGTGACTAATCAATAATTGGGCCATGCAGTGTAATATCTAAACTAAAAGAAATACTGAAAACAAACACTTTTCATACTGTTATCTCTTCATTTTTGAAGATTCTGCTGTAATTATGTCAACTATAGCTTCCTGAACAGATGTGTCTATTCACTGATTATTCTTTGACCATTAGATTTAAATAATTAGCTGATTTGATAATTAACAGAACTGATGTGTGAATTTGTTTTGGATTGTTCTTCTTCCACAGAGTGATGAGAGCAGCAGAAGAAACGACATCCAGCAACGTTTTTCCTTTTAAAATCGTCCATTTCAGTAAAAAACATAGAACGTGGTTCTTCTCAGCTGCCAGCGAAGAAGAAAGGAGGGTGAGAACAAAACTACTAGAAATATACACCAAAATTAAGTTGCCTAGAGCTTAAATGTGATTTTACCACAATTTTCAGCCTCCAAAAAGTCTTAAATATAATCAAAATATATCAAAGTTGTTTAATATTCTTATTTAATTTTGTTCAGTGCTGTTTCTTGTATAGAATTTGCTTATTTTATTCAATAAAATTAGGTTTGTAACTGTAATCAGGACCAGTTGTGTTTGAACAAAAGTCCTTTTATCTGCAAAAAATCTTGCTAATATAATCTATATTAGTAAATATGCTAATATTTGGGTAATTCCCTTATTTATTGTCTCTTGGAGTCATATTAGAAGATCAATATCAGCTGTTTATGATGTTCACATCTGAGTGTAAAGTGTGTTTTGTCAGAGTTAGATAAATTCTGATAAATTTTTAAAGTTTGGGTTGAAAAAAACTTTTAAAATAGTGGGAGACCGTTGATGCAGCTAAGCTAGAATTTTCATTCAACACACACATGGAAAATGAGCAAATTTACAAAAATATGTAATATTTTTCTGTATATAGATTTTAAAAATGAATGTTTGTAAGTGTTCTCTTTTTGTCAACATTTCAATCTCACAGAAACACTCGTTCTATTTTGCAGAAATGGATGCGATACCTGCGAAGAGAGATTGATCACTATAACGACAGAAAAGATTCACAGATTCCAAGGTAACCTCAACAAATTACATCATATTTTACCACATAATGTGTTTAAAATATTAATTTTAGTTGCCACCCAGAGCACAATTAACTGGAATCATAAATGCAATGGGATAATGTGTGTATATGCATGTAGAGAAACTCATTTTCTGCCATGAAACACTGTATTAAACTCTCTGGCAGGCAGACCTTTAACAGTTGAGTAAGAATCCAGAAAACTAATTATTATAGGTTATAACGGCCTGGTGCAACTATTCCCAGCAGACTTTAAGGTTAATGTTTTCCCTGGTAGAAGCTACATCTACAGGCTAATTTATAATTCATGTAGATAATTAAAATGCCCTCTTGTTCTTGATTAGTAATCCACTAGCCTGAAGTGTTGTTTTATTCAGACCACATAGTGTTGGTAGTGCAGCTCATTTCATCGCTAATCATAATAGTCAGTGTCTTGAGCCTTATTTAATGTGAAACTTAATTTATTTAAATGACAAAAACAGTGTCTGTCCCTCGCGGTGACTAAACTGATTCTATTTGAAGTTGAATTGGACAAAGGATCAAGCTTGTTGTAGTGTGACAAACACTGTGATTTTTCTGCAGGTCTGGAGAGCTGCTGCTGTAGTGGCTTAACGTTTTCAGATTACACACATTAACTACTGACATCATTTCAATTTAATTCTCTTCAATTTCTGCTGTTCAAAAATATTCTGACGTTCTATAAACAGAAATACTTTGACATAAATTTAGATTTTTCTAGCTTGCTGGATGTTGCATAAACAAAGAAAGTTGCCCGAAGAAAAAAATGTTTCCATTGCATTTATTAATAACATTTTCTTTCCACCATAGTGACTCAGATTCAGATGCAGACAGTTTCTACGGCACCATTGAGAGGCCCATGGATATTAAACATCCTGTCGACACCACCGACGATGGTGAGACTATGATGATGAATACATATGCATAAAACAAGTTAGATATTTGATTTGTGTCTTATTAAACTGATGAATCTTTTCTTTCTGTGTGAAGATTATGTTGAGGAAGATGAGGATGAAGACGAGGAGGACTATCTGAAGCCGGACGGTGACTGTTCGCCAACATCTACAGGTGAGGCCACATGCAGCACATTTTCACCTTGAAAATCTGTACAAACTGGAAAAAAGATTGCAAGCAACATGCAGAGAAGCAAGAATCTTGTCCTTTAACAAGAAATCATTTTACATTTTCTTTACCTGTTCAGGTCGACCCGCAGGACCGCCTCCTTCCTATCCTCCTCCCCCAGTGCCGACAGCATCCCGCCAAGACTCCAGTCCGGGACCTTTCCACAAAGGTCTTCCTCCTCCCATCCCACAACACAGAATCCCCACCAGCCCACTTCCGAAGAAACCTCCGCCTTCCATCCCACCTCCTTCCGTACCAAAAGACTTCAGCAGAGGCCTTCCACCTCCTCTGCCTTTTGCCCCCCATCTACAAAAGCCGTCTTCTACCAGTCCTCCGCCACCTCCTCTCCCCAACCAGAGGAAGCCTCTGCAGACCAGGGCGACCTCCGTGGGGGGGATCGGAAATGACAAGAGTAGCTGGAGGGCTCTACCGCCGGTGTCCATTCAGTCACCGGCCACTCTGCCCATCTGTGACCACTTAGAGACCAGGATGGCGCTAAATGGTCCGGTTCATCTCTCCCTTAATGCCGGAGGAAGCCAGTCGCTGGCAAACAACCACCTCCGCAGCAAGCCGAGTTTACCGCCTGCGCGATCCACAAGCCCGGTAGGGTCCACGCTGTCCCTCAACCACACACCGTCCAGTCATCCCTCGCCATCTGGCCACCCTCCACTCTCTCCACTGCTTAAAGCTGGACTGCACAATAAGCTGGTGATACACAAACCACCTCCACCGACAGCCAAACCGCCGGTGCCTGGAGCCAAGTCCAAGCCGTCAGGAACACCACTTCAGTAAGCTCGAGTCAGACACGACAACATCCACACTGACAAAGATCCATAGTGGTCCTCCTGCTTGCCTTTTTATCCCGAGAGTGAAATTCAGATTTATTCGTGTGTTCTGTACAGAGGTGTGTTTAGCCTAGCTTAGCACAAAGACTGGAAGTGGACAGGAACTGCAGTCGTGGCTCCAAGCAGACTTTACAGCAGTTGTTGAGGAAATTTTGGTTAACGGAAGTTGCTGGTTGTGGGGGGAAAAACAATCTGTATTTTGTCTCTTGGTTACCTAAATCAGCATCACTCTACCCACGAGCCTTATTAGGGACGGTTCATGGTTTTCTTATGACTGATGCCGATTTTAAAAGATGACAACGGATGTGTACACAGTTCTATTCAGATTGCAATAGGTATGCATAGTTGTGCCACACTAGTGGTTGCATTGCTCCTCATATCTAATACAGATAAACACACAGGGCTATCATGGATGTTTCTGAAAGGCTGTGACTTTGCTCGTTTTACAAGATGTAGTAGTTAGTCACAGAGTTGTGTGTTGAGATTATTCCTAAGGTGTGCTGAGCACCATAGCAAAGGACTTCTTAAGAAGTTAGAACTTCCTGCTAAGTTTGTGCTTTGCCCTGTTGGTAGGAAGCATGTCTGAGCTACACACAGATTCTCCTCTAAACAAGCATTTGGTTTTCTGGTGCGCTTGCAGTGCAAACAGTCCATGCGATTACAAATTGTGGGCTTCACATGGATGTTTGGATAGAAGTTTTTGGGTACCCTTATGGACTTGGGTGGATGATGAAATTTACATTACCCATACTCTAGCTGCGACCATTACTAGCGACATTTCATGGGTTTCTCATGACTCATGTCGACTTTGAAAGCAGACATAGAAAAGCATACAGGATGTTTCTGAAAAGGCTGTGAAATGCGCTCTTTGGAGGATATAGTAGTTAGTTACAGAATGAACTGTAACACCATGTTGGTAATTATTCCTAAGTAGATGTAGCGCGGGACTTCTGGAGAATTTAGAACTTTCTGGATTTGGTCTTTGTTCATGGAAACTGTCGAAATCAAAGCATCTCTAAAGTCCAGAAGCAAGTATTTTAACTACAGCTCTTCCAATGTTTAATTTTAAAGGTGTGGATGATGGAAAATCTCCTCGTACAGCTTCTCCTCCAAACAGCCATTTGTTTTGCAGCAGTAAACATGTCGCAAATTTTGGGTTTCACATGGACGTCCACATAGGGATCCATGGGTATTCTTACAGACTTAGGTAGCTGAATTTATGCCATACACCCTAGACAAGGATAATTTGGCCTTTAGCATAAATATCTTAAAAAAAAAAAAAAAAATATTGAAAAACTAGTATTTGCAGCATATTAAACCATTGTTAACTGGTTTGGGTGAGTTTAAAGTTGTTAAAATGCGGGGTTCCTTCAAAACACACGGTTTTTCACAGGTAATCTGTTCTCCTATCGTCAAAACACGGTTTTATGCTGTTGATGTAGCACTTTTCTCCAACTGTCCGACCAATGAGAATTTACCTGTATCAGAGCATATCAACCAACCAATCAGCCAGTTGACCTGAAGGCTTCAGATCTAGAAAACATCCACTTTTCACCAACTCTAAAGTTTTCTTACTGTTGATTGAACAAACTAAACTGCAAAACAGCACAAACATACACAGCATGAAAAAGATTCCCGGAAATGGCTGAAACCGCCTCACTAAGATGTGTTTTCTCGCCAGAAGAGCATCTCCAGACGGACAGAGTTTCCGCTCGCTGGGAGACGAGACGCCTGCAGAGTTCAGGAGGAAAAAAGACACCATCAAACCCGGCGGAGGAGACAATTCTGACGAAGACTACGAGAACGTAAGAGAAACTGAAATTATGTCAGCTGATAATAACGTTCAGTGCAGGCGCCTGAGTCACAGCGTTTAGAGATGTAGCTTCAGATAAAGAAAACCAATTATCATTATCTAGACTGAGCACAGTGAACTCCTGCTTGGTTTCAGTAGGACTATATTTGGATTGTTTAGTCACTGTGTATCAGCTGTTATGAACATTAGTCATTTGTTTCAGATAAGACAAACAAACCTCCTGTTACGAAGCACTTACAGTAGACTGTAAGTCATCAGATAGTTTGTATGAAACATAACTATTTAGTGAACCATATAAAGTGACAACAGCATCCATCACTTATAGCAAAGTTCCCATTTTACAGAACCACCTCCATTTCATTTACTGTGTTTGGTGCACATCTGAGTTATTTGAGCTGAAATAAAGATTAACAAGATTTAGATTTGGGTTGTAAATCATCTTTATGGGACATTAATTCAAAATGTAAAATTTTAGCTCTACTTTTAAATCCAAAGCAAACATGTTTGTAACTTCAACTTCAGTGTCTTTCTATGACAATTTTCAGTTTGTTAACCAAAAAGAAATCTGATACGTATTAACAAACATGGACTTCTCAAGCTGTTTTTATCTCCTTTAATACTGTAATAATTTTACTACTATTTCTGCATCATGTTTGAACTAATACCCAATAAACTTATCGTTTACCTTTGTTTCCATCTGCAGGTTCAGCTTCCAGACTCGGTGTTCATCGACTCAACTGAAACCAGCGTCGTAGAAAAGTAAGGAAACACGGATTTTATTGCCATTATCTTTATAATATATCTATGGAAGCTGACATGTCCCTTCATTAAGCCTCTCTGTGCTGCTTTGTGGAGTTTTTCTGCCCTCTAGTGGCAAAAATCTGCCTTCCCTTTCTGCTGTATTTCATGTTTTATTAACACCACTTTAAATGTAGATTTAACACATGTATTCTTGATTATTTCATGAAAATCTTTTAAAATGGCGTCTCTCCCTGCAGGTTATTCAGAGAAAGCTCTGCTTCTCCACAGGACGGACTCTACGGCATCAGGAACTCTGGAACCAAAACGGCAAAGGTAAAAAAAATAAAGATAAGCTGTCATTTTACAACCATTTTCCTGTCTTGTACTGTGATCATTTGTGTGGCTAATACAGCTGTAATTCAATTCTGGTCTTATTGAGGAAATTCAAAGCACCAGTTTCTGAAACTGAAAACTACATAGTGATAATAATTAACATTCATACGTTTACTGGTCATCTTTAGCCATGCTGGACTTCAATATGTACTGAAATAGTCCAAATTAGCTTTTGTACATTCAAGAGACAAGAAACTTGTATTTTTTTCCTTATCTACAGCTACGATCAAATCAGTCTCTTCACTTTGATTTGTCCTGTAATCTGGTTCATACTCAAATAATTGTATGAATATTAAACAAATAAAGCAAGTCCACTCTAAGCCATTTGGTTTAGTTTTTTGTTGTTTGTTTTAGGGGTTCACAGTCTCATGGCTTTGTCATGAAAAGTTAAAATAGATCTTCCAAATTTACCTGCAACATTGATTAAATCCACTGTTCTGTTTATTCTAAAGCCAAAACGCCCTGTATAACTTCTTCACAGTTACATTTTATTACATTTTTTACTGCGCACTATAGCATTTAACGGCAATATGGAACAAGAAAATGTTGGTTAAAAAGCTTTAAATGCAGATTAGCTAGACAACATTAAAAGTGAGGAAAGCAGTGATTGTTTTAACGGACTATTTAAGTCTTTACAGTTCGTAAAACAAATCTTCTAATGTCAATTTCTTGTTTTGTAGGAGATATTTTTGTGCTAGCATTAAATGGAAACGCTAAATCAATGAGATCTTGCCACGAATTGTTTGTAGTGACAGAATTATATCTAATTCTGTCATTCCTCTCAGCTTTTAGGTGGTTCACAGTGAGTTTTAGCTCATTATTTAGCCGTCCAGCCCATCACTTTATCCACTTTCCTTATTCTCATAGCCACAGCAGCCAGCTGTAGCTCTAAAATATGACTCTACACTACTTGCAGTTAAAGAGACAAAAACAGAGCTAAAAGAGACTCTTATTAAGTACTTCAATGTAAGGGTGGGGATCAGATTTTCTTAATTGTTTCATCATGAACCCCACAAAACTCCCAATTGATCCACTTTAACCTCGTGTTGCTTTCCATCTTATCCTGGTCTCAGGTCTTAGTTAATCCCTCCAAGACTTTATAGTACATGTTTGGCACATGTTTCTATCTTGCATCCTAATGTTTTCAGTTCCCGATGCTGATTTATTTACATTTAAGTTAAAGAATTTTGTTGTTTTTTCAGGTGCTGGTGGTTTGGGACGTCAGTATCAGCAAAGCCAGGAACTACAGACTGTTTGAAGAGGTAACAGCTCTCTGCTGCATTTACAACTACATGTACAACTACATGTACACAACCATTCAACCATTCAAAAGGTCATGCAGACAATTTCATGTTTTCCATGAAAACTCCCACTTTTATCCATGTGCTAACATAACTGCACAAGTGTTTTCTAATCATCAATGAGCCTTTCAACACCATTAGCTAACACAATGTAGCATTAGAACACAGGAGTGATGGTTGCTGGAAATGTTCCTCTGTACCCCTATGGAGATATTCCATTAAAAACCAGCTGTTTCCAGCTACAATAGTCATTTACCACATTAACAATGTCTACACTGGATTTATCATTCATTTAATGCTGTCTTCATCTTTGAAAAATAAGGACATTTCTAAGTGAACCCAAACTTTTGAACTTTGGGCAAATTTGGATCAATTTTATGCCACTTAGGATAGTTTTCAACTCGTTTTATACAGATTTTGAATAATTTCTGACACATTTCGAGTTATTTTGGGTAAATTTGGGCAATTTTGACCAATTTTATGTTGCTCTGGACAGTTTTTACTTGTTTTTTTTGCAGCTTTGGAACAAGTTTTTGACACATTTCAAGTTATTTTGGGCAAATATGGGTCATTTCAAACCAACTTTATGTCACTTTGGACAGTTTTCAACTTGTTTTGTACAGATTTTGAATAATTTCAGAAACTAATCATTACCATCATCATAATAAAGTCTCCTGCTCTGTTTGGGTGTTTCTTGCAGGACGACTGCACATATCTGGAGAGCGACCTGACCTTCCCCAACCTGCCGGCTCTGATTGAACACTACTACAGCCATCCTCTTCCTCACCACGGCTCGCTGTGTCTGCAGAAGCCCTACGGAACCTGAGGCGCAACCAGAGCAGGAAAACCAGTAACTCTGCAGCTGGAATCCGTCTCTCCGTGGACGTATAAAAACTCACACCGGTTAACAAGCTGCGACAGGAGACATCTCACTGTTCAGTGGGAAGAAAACAGCATTTTAAACTTTTTCTGCAACATATTTAAGACAAACTAGACTCCTATCTTGATATATTAACTATTTTCTGTGTGCTGAAAACACAACATCTTTTAAATTATTAATAATAGACTGCAGTTGTGGCAGAAAACCTTTCAAAAAAAAAAAAAACCTCTAACATCTGGGTTCATCTACCATTTCTGCTGTTTTATGCAAACTGAAGATGTGGTCTATTCTGTCCACAGAGGGGCGCTGTGACACCAAAATGCCTGCTTTTACTTCAACAAAAATCTATATTTCCACTCTAGTAGGACCAGCTGTGCAACCTTTTAGTTACATTTTGATGGATTTCAAGCTATTTTGAACAAATATGGATGATTTTGGACCAATCTTGTGTCAGCCTGGACAATTTGACAACTTTGACAACTTGTTTTATACAGATTTTTAAAAATTTTGGACACATTTTGACTTATTTTAGGGCAAATTTGGACCAATTTTATGCCACTTTGGACAGTTTTTCAACTTGGTTTGTACAGATTTTGAATAATTTCTGGCATATTTCGAGTTATTTTGGGCAAATTTGGGCCATTTTGGACTAATTTTAGTCATTTTAGTCAAATTTTGAGTCATTTTTGGACAAATATTGAGTCATTCTGGGCAAGTTTTAAGCTTCTATGATAATTTTTATTAGTTGTAACACACATCATTGTACTATATGTACAACAGACATTATATCATTTTTAAATTCTATTTGTAAAAAGATATATTTAATGTTCTGCATTAATAATAGCAGTTTCATCAAGATGAATGGATTTTTATTTAATATATAAAAGTCTACGAGGGCTGGGCCAGAACTATGTGGACATAAATAATGATCATGGTGTCATAAATGTAACTTTTTTATGTCTTTAAATTATATCTAGTCCTAAAAACATGTAACAGCATTTATTGCAGCAGAACTTACTTAATAAGTACTTTTTTTTTCAGTTTTTCTTTATTTTCTCACCACGTACCAAAAAATAATTCCAGTATTTTTATAAAAATCTTTTTTCTGCTTTATTATCAGGCAACATGTGTTTTGTTTGTGTCCAAAAACTATAATTATGACTGATGCTTGCAAACTACACTAGAAAAATTCCTCTTTTTCAGGTTTCTAAAGTCAAAACTGTGGCATTTTTTTCTAATTTGGTGACACTGAAATTAGACAAACGTTCGCTCTACGGGGCTGCAAGTCTTTGAAAAGTGGAAAACATCTCATTTATTTACAGAAAATCAAAACAAACTATGACTGATGCCACATGTTTAACTGAAAAAAGTCCTTTACTTCTACAGATCCAGTTTGTGCAGCTCTGACTGTAATCCTGTAAAATGCTTTTCCATATTTATATGTAAATGTTGTACTTACTGTAAAAGACATGCTTGTACAAATGTAAATATATTATTTTCTACAGATTTATACGTTGAGAATACATAAAAGATTACTTCAAGCTCCGGTTGTTTCATCTCTTTTTAATTTCTATATTTAGAGTTAATTTCTACTTCTTTGATAAAGAAAAAGCTGCAGTTTTAAAGCATCATGACTCACAAAACAAGATAAATATGTGACTGTCTTTAATATTAAACTGGACTTTTGATTTGATTTATGTGTTTAATCATGTAGGGGAAAAGTCATTTTCAACTAATTTTGAGTAGTTTTGGACTAATTTTGATTGGTGTTAAACACCGTTTAACTTGTTTAGTGTAAATTTTGCAAAAGCTCTTGTGGCAAACATTTAGTCATGTGGACACTTTATAGCTAGTTGAGTAATATGAGGCAAATTTGGACAATTTTGGGCAAATTTTGAGTTCTTTCAGATAGTTTTTACTTGTTTTGTACAGATTTTGAAAATGTGAGTTTTTGGGGGCTACTTTTGACAAATTTGAGTCAATTTGGACAAATTTTCAGTCATTTTTGACAATTTTTAAGTGAGTCTAGACAGGTTTCAAATAATTCTGGACACTTTCTGAGTCATTTTAGAACAATTCTGAGTAATTTTGGACAGGTTTTGAGTTTGTTATGACAGATCTTGAGTCAGGGTGGATACTTTTTAGCTGGTTTTCTACAGTTTTTGAGAACATTTTGAAGGATTTCAAGTTATTCTGGACAAATTTGGGGCATTTTGGAAAGATTTTAACTTGTGTTGTCCAATTTTTAGTCATTTTGGACACGTTTTGATTTTTTTCTGATGTGCTAAGTCATGGTGCATCATTTTAACTGGTTTTCTACAGATTTTGAGTAATTTTTGGCTACATTTCACATTATTTTAGACCATTTTTAACTTATTTTGTACAGATTTGGAATAAGTTTTTGACAATTTTCAAGTTATTTAAGACAAATTTGGGAGAGTTTGGACCAATTGTGTGTCACTTTGGGCAGTTTTTAATTTGTTTTGTACAGGTTTTGAATACTTTTAAACAGTTTTTCAGGTATTTTGTGCAAATTTGGGGCATCTTGGACAAATTTCAGTCATTTTAGACAAATTTTGAGTTATTTTGTTCAATTTTTAAGTCAGTTTGTACAATTTTCAAGTCATTTTCAGCTCATTTTAGTCCTTTTAGACAAATTTTGATTCGTTTTGCACAGTGTTAGGTCATGGAAGATACCTTTCCAGCTGGTTTTCAACAGATGTTGAGAATTTTGGTTGTATTAAGTTATTTTTGGACTAATCTGGGCCATTTTAGACAAAAATTAAGTCATTTTTCACAATTTTTAACTTGTTTTCAAAAAATTTGGAATAATTTTGGACACTTTTGAGTTATTTTGGTAAGATTTTGAGTTATTCTGGACAGTTTTTAAGTCAATTTCAACAAGTTTTGAGTTACTTCAGAAAAGTTTTATTCTTTTTAGACAAATTTTGAGTCATTTTGGACAATTTTTAAGTCATTTTGGACAAGTTTTCATGATATTGGATATATTTTGAGTCACGCTGGATAAAGAAAACAACAAACAAGCTCTTAGTGCCCTCCTGACCTGACACTTATTCTTCAGCCTTGAACAATGTGAGCTTTTTATCTTGAATACTATTGTTTGGTCTCTGAGTCACAGCTGTAATATGGTGCTGCCTCTGCACATCCATGGTGAAACTGCAAAGCAACACATGGTCAAGTGATAAATGGTCACAAAAACTCGTGTTGCTGATGCTGATCATGGAAGGTCACAAGGAATCCTGACTCACTTCACCCTTTGTATCTGAATGAACATTTCTCTGTTCATGAGTAACAGACCCTGAATGTAAACATGAATCTGTGCTGAAGGCTGTGAAGTTGTTTGACACAATATGTTATAAGATAAGATAAGATAAGATAAAATAAGATAAGATAAAGTTCTTTATTTCTCCCCACGCCAGGGGAAATTTACATTGTTACAGCAGCTTATGTAACAGTAGACATAGTGATAAGAATAAAATAATAATAGAACAATAGTAATAATATTTACAATATATACAAGGGTGAGAGATGAGGATAAAGTGGCTTAACAGAAAAAATAAAAATAAAGTTTAAAAGTGCAAAGATGTGCAGTGCAAGAATGTCTATGCAAATGTTATGGTTTGGGGTGGTAATGATATAGTCCAGTTTATGTTAACATCAGCCAGTGATGCTGATGTTGTAAAGTCATACATAACAGATACACAAATGACACCGTACGTTTTAATACAGGACAATCAGTAAGACAATGCGATGTCATTATATGTATATATAATGACTCAAAATTTGTCATGAAAAACTCAAAACTCATCTAAAATGACTCAAAACTCTTCAAATTAGTTAAAAGTGTCCAAAATAACTCCAAATTCATATAAAATGACTGGAAATTTGTGTAAAATGATTTAAAACTTGTCCAAATCAAATTAAAATATGTCCCAAATTAATCTGTACAAAACAAGTTTTTAAAAATTGACAAATTTTGAGTTATTTTGGATGATTTTTAAGTCAATTTGGACAAGTTTTGAGTCATTTTCGATAGATTTGAGTCTATTAGGTGTTCAGTGTCACTAGAAAAACTGACTTTAAGTAGAGGAATTAGTAACAAACGAGGTAAAATTTGCTTCCCTTCAGTAAGGAGACGAGTCCGGAAGCAGCAGTTAATAAATACCAATTATGAAACCAATTAGTTTGATAATGTCACAGGAATTAATTGAGACATTGACCATCATCACAAAATCTTAGTGTCCTGTAAACATCATTTCCTTAGAGGCAGGTTAGAGGTCACTATTTACAGATAATTCTTAAACCAGCAGGAGATATTTGATCAAATGAAATGCTGATAGTTGAATTTTTGTCAGTAACGTTTTCAGCTTCGACGGTCGCTGTCTGTGGTGCTGAACTCCACTTTTAGCCCGATAAGAGCAGAGAGAGAGCAGGTTTCCTAATACATCTCTGAACACTGCAACAAAAATCAGTCCACAAATTAATCTTTATGGATATTATCCCAGGAGTGCATGTTTTTCCCCCTTTTATTCTGCAGTTACTGTGCTTTTTATTACTGATAAGTATCATTTTCATAGCTGTAAATGTGACTGGAGAAGAAAGATTCACTCTTTAAACCAGATCTGAGAGGCAAGTTCTACCTATCTCCTGTATTCATAATTATACCTTATTGTCACATCACAGGTAAAACTGCAACATGTTTGTGTGTGTGTGTGTATATATATATATATATATATATATATATATATATATATATATATATATATATATATATATATATATATATATATATATATATATATATATAGATAGATAGATACAGTGACTTTAGTGCATATAGTACCATGAAAAGTAATTTCCCCCTTTCTTTTTTTTAGAACATTTCTCCCACTCAAATGTTTTAGACCATCAAACAAATTTAAATATTAGACAAAGACAACCAAAGTAAACACAAAATGCAGTTTTTAATAAAGTTTTTAAATGATGATTTAATGTTTAAAGGGGGGGGGCTATCCAAACCTACCTGGCCCTATGTGAAAAAGTAATTGCCCCCCTTGGTAAATCATGAATTAACTGTTCAGTGTTACCGACCACACCCAGCTTGATTACCTCCAGAAACGCTCCAGTGTTGCTGAATTAAAACAATTCTGCAAAGAAGAGATGTGAAGTTCTACAAAACGCTAGATTTCAGTTGTTGCTGCTGAGGGTGGCCCAACCAGTTATTAGGTTTAGGGGGCAATTACTTTTTCATACTGGGCCAGATAGCTTTCAATATTTTTTTCTTAATAAACAAAATCATCATTTAAAACTGCCTTTCGTGTTTACTTGGGTTATCTTTGATATTTACATTTGTTTGATGGTCTTAAACATTAAATTGGGGAAAATATGCACACACACAAAAAGAATTCAAGGGGGAAAATATTTTTTTCATGACGCTGTATATTAAGGCACAGAGAAACAAGGTTTCTAATGTTTTCTTTTCAACTTCCAGGGTTGAAAAATGAAGCCAATTTGAAAATGATCAAAGCTGCAGTTCCTCAAATGTCCACTAGAGGCTGCCTCCATCCCCATAGGCCTCCATGTTAAAAAGTCATCTTTAGAAACTGGTATAAAAAACTTTTTTGCTCTTTCCAGCTACTTTCCCCTTTCATGACAACTGCACAGGGAGTGAGTTTTTATATAACTCATCTGTTTTATTTGTACTAAGGTTTAAAATTATGTATGATTAAGAGCTTGGCTACTTTTTAGTGACAGCTTGCTCTGACATAGGACAGTTGATGATCCAGATATGTCTGTATTATCTGACTCAGCTCCACTCATGTTTGCATATTTTCGGAATAGCTGTGATTTAGGATGAACCAGGCACAGCCAAGATGGTCATAGACCCCACAGGGAGCTCTTCAGGAAACGAATGGGTGAGTTTTTATCCATTTTTATATACAGTGAATGGAGTACACGTCTAAATGTCTGCATGTTTGATTTTCTGTGTGGTCAATAATCTCTAATCAAACATGGCAGATTGATGTTGCTGCACAGTGTCATAGAGCACAAACCCAAGGTGAACATTAACAGACCAGATGGTTCCATTTAATCCATTTAACAAGTAAACAGTGCAGTTATTCAACATCGGTGTCCCACTTAAAAATTGCCCAGAATGACTCAAATGCTACAAATCTGCCCCAAAATATGTCTAAAATTATTTGAAATCTGTACAAAAAAGTAAAAAATAGCCCAAATTGACTCATATTTAACAAGTGTCCCAAATTTGCCTAAAATCTGTCCAAAATGATTAAAAGTCTGTACAAAACAACACAAAAAAATTGTCTAAAATGGCTCAAGGTTTGTCTAAAATGACTTAAATTTGCCTGCAAATAACTTAAATGCATCCAAATGATCTATTGAAATCTACTGTAAGCCAGCTAGACAGTATACACGATGACTAAAAATTTGTCCAAAATGGCCCAAAATTTCCAAAACAACTTGAAATGCATTCAAAATTTCTCAAGTTCTGTAGAAAACCAGCTGAAAAATTGTCAGACAAACCACAGCAGCCATAATCACAGGTAAGAAATGTAAAATATATCAATGTTTCTGCTCACAGGATGACTGCCACTGAGGTTATTCTAATAGTTTTTGTTAGATTCATGTAAAGAAGCAATGAAATCTAAACGTATTCTGTTGAACAAATCCGACTTTTACATTCTGCTGCATGCACAGATACGGATGCTTCATAAAACCAGCCTCCGGAAGGGTTTTATTTTCTACATTTCCATGTCGTCGTGGGGAAACATGACCTCGTACTGTGTGCTCAAACCAGCAGAGAGGCGACATTTCCAAAGCAGAGGCCTGCACACAGCCCACAGATATCAATACTTCAGACCAAACAGCTTTATCGTCGTCTCAGCAGGAAGCAGCCGGAGCTCAGGGCCGGCTGGAAGCAGATATTTAATCACCCTCAGATCTGGGCCAGGTTTCTGAAGACACTCATAGCCAGAGGAGGAGGGTCTTTATCTCAGACTGGGAGGACGGGCTCTTCAAGATTTTTATTTCCTCTGCTGAGTCTTTAGAGAAGAAAGAGGAGCTTCTGCTGGAATTTAATGCCACAACGGAATGATTCGTCTTGAACAAAATCAGTCATGAGCTTGTTGGCAACTGCAAATCTCCCAGCTGTGCAGATTGTTAAAAGAAAACAAAACTACTAAAAAATACTCCAAATTATCCAAAACTCATCAAAAAAAGAAAACATGCAAGTCCAAAATGACTAAAACTTATCTAAAAATCCTCAAATGTGTCAAAAAATGTATCCAAAATTAGGTGAAATCTGTCCTAAATGACTAAAACTTGTCCAAAATGCATAAAACATTGTCCAGAATGACCCAAAATTAGTCCAAAATACAGAAGTAGAAGAAAGAAGGTGTAAAAATAACATATCCTTGTGTATATTGTTCTGCTTCTAGCTGTACACTTCATTCCCAGAACACAAAACTAGACTCAAAATGTGCCTAAAATAACATAAATCTGGTCAACAATTACCTAAAAATAGTCCAAAATGACTAGAACTTCTCTAAAATTTGTCTAAATGTCTAAATTCTGTCCAAAATTTGGTGAAATCCATTCAAAATGACCTAAGTTAAACCAAAATTAGTCCAAAATGACTAAAACGTGTCCAAAATGCATAAACAATTGTCCAAAATGACTTGAAATTCGTGTGGACAGCCAAGTACATCACTTACCTGGGAACACATGGCACCAGGATGCACTATCGATAGAAGACAAGCCGGCGGAGGCAGTGTCATGCTGTAGGTAATGTTCTGTCAGGAAACCTTGGGTCCTGCCATCCATGTGGATGGTACTTTGACACGTACCGCCTACCTAAGCATTGTTGCAGACCGTGTACACCCTTTCATGGAAACGATATTCCCTGATGGCCTGTTTCAGCAGGATGATGCGCCGTGCCACAAAGCAAAAGTGGTTTAGGAATGGTTTGAGGAGCAACAACGACCAGTTTGAGGTGTTGACATGAATCCAGATTCCCCAGATGTCAATCCAATCCAGCATCTACGGGACCCAAGTCTGATCCATGGAGGCTCCACCTCGCAACCTAAAGGACCTAAAGGATCTGCAGCTAACATCTTGGTGCCAGATACCACAGCGCACCTTCAGGGTCTAGTGGAGTCCAGATACCACAGCGCACCTTCAGGGTCTAGTGGAGTCCAGATACCACAGAACACCTTCAGGGTCTAGTGGAGTCCAGATACCACAGAACACCTTCAGGGTCTAGTGGAGTCCAGATACCACAGCGCACCTTCAGGGTCTAGTGGAGTCCAGATACCACAGAGCACCTTCAGGGTCTAGTGGAGTCCAGATACCAGGGCACACCTTCAGGGTCTAGTGGAGTCCAGATACCACAGAACACCTTCAGGGTCTAGTGGAGTCCAGATACCAGGGCACACCTTCAGGGTCTAGTGGAGTCCAGATACCACAGCGCACCTTCAGGGTCTAGTGGAGTCCAGATACCACAGAACACCTTCAGGGTCTAGTGGAGTCCAGATACCACAGCGCATCTTCAGGGTCTAGTGGAGTCCAGATACCACAGCACACCTTCAGGGTCTAGTGGAGTCCAGATACCAGGGCACACCTTCAGGGTCTAGTGGAGTCCAGACCTCAATGGATCAGGGTCCAACACAATATCAGGCAGGTGGTCATGATGTTATGTCTGATCGGTGTAGTGTGGAACAAAATCAAGTACAAGGTTGTGGCTTTGACAGAAGGTGACCCACAACAGCTGAACCGCTAAAGATGCAGGAAGTAAAGTCTTCTAGCTTCCATCTGCTGCATCTGTTTCTCCATTCAGTATCAGGTCAGATTCCCTGGACTTCTCTCTGTTTTATTCAGCTCAATCTATCAGAGATGAGTCACCGGAAATAAAGACTCCACGGGCAACCTAGAGTCAACATCCAGGGTTTCCATGACGATGACAGACTCCCAATCAGCTTAAAAGGGCTGCTGAGGACGGGACAAGATGGAGAACATGAGGAGCTCGTCAACAAAGCAAGATCCTCAGATTATAAATATGACACAAAGCCAAGACTGCCTGAAGATGTCTTTACAAGCTTAGCTGATATTTGATGGAAATATTCTTATTTGGGTGTCAGGGCAGGATTAGGAATAGTAGAAGTAAGAAAACCACAGATACAATCATTTTATTCTATTTAAACTAGGAAAATCATAATTTACCGAACACTGTAATGAACTAAAATTAAAGTCTTTTTAAATTAGATTTCTTGTAATCAGGATCTTCACAGCTGCAGTTTTTCAGAATATAAATCATAAACATAGACAACTAGCCTTCTGATCACTGGAGCACCTGATCATGGACGTCAACCAGCCAAGAATCTGCTCCCAGATTTCACAAAATTAGTCGACATTTTGTGAAAAATGGGGCTTTCACATTTGACTTTTTGTGTTTGATTTAGTAAAAATATGGGTCTGAAGTGATCCAGTGTTCTGTGAGATCCTTAACTCTCATTCATGTCGAAGCTTCTTAAGTCCACTGAAACATTTATGCTGCTTTTAAGACTATAAAACCCAGAAAATTTTGCATCAGTCGTGTTGCAGATTTAGAGCAGCTTTGATGAAGATTTAAAAGGATCTCACTGGAAAAGTGGAAGCAGAAGCTAAAATATTAATAAAACGACTGTGCTATTGTATCTAGAGATGTGAAATCCTGCTTTGTAGGAGAATGAACTTCAATTTTGTTACCTGATAAGGCTTTAAAATGTTTTTTTTGAATCCCTCAAACTGGACTTCTTGGGCTAGATTTCATTGTTTCAAGGTAACCTATAAAAAAAAGTCTCCATCTTGTCTTTATTCTGAACACTGAGGTAATGATTAATTCGAAATTTACCTGAATCTTATGATTGCACTACTGATCCACAGCGCTTCTAGTATTTTCCATCGAATTCTGCAGATATATTCTGACTATTTTCTACTATTTGAAAATAAAAAAACTCTCTCATTGCTCCATCAAAGCTATAACTCCATCAAATCAAATCAGGACTGTGGATGGACTTCAGGAATCATCTTCTCTTTGTAGGTCCCTCATGGTTAAACCTGCAGATTTGTATTTCATAACGGCTTTGATTTCCATCCTTCAGATCTACAATCAGTCGTTGTACGTTTGGCAGCGAGAGGGAGGAAGACAGACACTTCTGCTTACAGAATTATACAGCAGTTTGTGAGCGTGTTGTCAGGGAATGTAAAAATCTGGGACAGACGGAGCCTTGGGGGGCATCAGCAGCCATCAGCCATCACTGGAGATGAGGTTCAATCCTCTGATAAGAACTACGAGACTCTATAAAACCTGGCAGAAATACCAAAGGCCCGCTGATCAAAATGTAGCCTCAGAGTGAACAGGAACGCAGCAGCTGAGCTCGGCTACAATATCTGCTGCTTATTTATTTGGGAAATGGGACATCTGCTGTTGCTAAATGATTGGCAATAAAACCTAAACTAAACACATGGTGAGGTTCAAGTGGTTGGCGCTTCAAATCCTCAGCTGCCAAAAATTATAACACATTTTATCTTCAGGCGATTCCTAGATTAAATAATGAGAGTCAGGTAACTGTGGCTTCTCTGATTTGGATGCTGAGCATAATTAATCACCAACGATAAACAGGAAACTACCAAGAATGTAGAAGTAAAATTAGAGATGACAGGGAAACGTATGGACAGTTTATGTGCCGTCATCCTTTAAGTATGTTCAGCAAAACATATCGGCTCATATTCAAGAGATTGCCCTCTTCTTTGGAGTTGTATCCATGTTTTTATGCAAATAAAAAGTCTGCAAACTTACAAAAACCAAAAGTTATCTGGAGAATACTGCTCTTTACTTGCCTTGTTTGAGGTCAAGTAAATCATGATGTAATGAAAAATAAACAGTTTAAATCATAATTTAAAAAAAGTGGTCACAAAAGTGTTCATTAGTGAAATCACACTGGAAAAAATAGATTTGTAAAAACATATGTATATTTGTATGTGTCGGCAGAAAACTTTGCAGCTCGTCTGTGTTAAAAGTGGTTTAAAAATCTCTATTTTTACAGAAATCAAAGTAAAAAAATTACAGTTAAAAACTGTGAAAAAACTATTATGTAATACATAAGTATAACTGTAAATGAAATTATTAGGTAGTTTAAGAATATATATTTTTAAAAATATCCAGTAGATATTTGCATATGTAGTAAAAGTAAACTTTCCAACAGGTCTCTTGGGTAATAAATAGTTTCAAATCTATAGATTAAAAACTAATTTTATAAACATATCTAATTTTTTATTCTGAGAATTTAACAAAACAGGAAAAATCTGTAAAATATAAAACAAAACTGTGTAAAATGTTTTTTAAAATTATGCAAAAATGATTTATATAATGATTTTAACAATGAAAAATATAAGTAGTTAAAGAATCTGTATATTTTTAAAATTATTTTTAGATTATTTTTAGATTTTTTAATATATATATATATATATATATATATATATATATATATATATATATATATATTTTTTTTTTTTCCATGTAATATTCCACGTTGCAACTTTATGAGAAATTACCAGTAATAAAAAATGAACAAAATTAAAAACAAAATAAATAAACAGGAAAAATAACAGTTAAAAAGATTTTGTATATTTCAGTCCTTAATATTCACACATTATTCAAATAAAGGCAAACATTTGCAAAAAAATTTATTATAAAAATTCAACAAATTCTAAGTAAAGTAAAAATAGTAAATAAACTACTTTTAAAAAATAAACTACTTTCTACTTTCTCTGTTATTTTATTAGAAATTACCAGTAATAAATAAAATAAAGAATTAGCAGTTAAAACAATATTTAACATATTTCAGTCCTTAATATACAAACATTAACATACATTTTTATTTCAAATAAAGGTGAATATCTGCTTTGCTACTTTTTACTGTATTTATTCACTGCTCCAAAAATTAAAGGAAACACTTCATTCTCAGGTCATTTTGTTCTCAGTAAATTACACATATAACTTTACTGTAAAATAATTATTATATATTTTTTTCGTAATAATGAAACGATGCATTGCTTTTCAATGCAAATGTGTGTGTGCGTCTGCGCGCGCGCGTGTGAAGAGAGAGCGAGAGAGAGAGAGAGAGATTGTACATGTATATTTATATTATATATTATTATAGTATTTATATTTTAGAGAATAATTTCATAAATACAGGCTAAATAACCCCACTAAGATGTGTATTTCAGTGTTTCCTGCTGTAGCTTCATTATAAACGTGTATTAGATGTAAACTGCGGCTCATTGTTTAATTATTTACTGCGGACACTGAAGGGTTAAACACTGAACCGGAGACTGACGGAGGAGAAAAAACCCAGAAACCCTCCTCAGCTGAGACGGTCTCCGGTGCAGCAGCTCAGACGAACCGGTCACCGCTCGGTACCGTCACATTCCCGCAGAATGGACTCGAGCTCGAGACGGCAGAACGGGAGCCCGCACAGTCCGCACGGCGCGCGGCTGTAGGAGCGAACGGCTTCATAAGGGCGCGTGGCGTGAGCGGCTCCGTTTCCCCTCCGCCGCTCTCCGGTGTCCGAACCGGGATTTCTGCCGTGGCGTCGGTGCGAGCTGCCCTGTCGTGTGTGTGTGTGTGCGCGCGCGTGAGTGCGTGTGAGTGAGTGTGTGTGTTTAAGAGCCGGCAGGCCACGAGCGCTCAGCTAGCAAACCGAGCGTTACACCGCCAGAGATGGTCACGTCCACACCGGGGATCCTCCTGCTGCTCGTGTGTCTCCAGCACCGGTTTATTAACGTCCACGGTAAGGCTCCTCTCCGGTGTGTGTGCGCTTGTGTGTGCGGAGTCGGGGGGGAAACACGCTCCGTGTACCAGGGGGATGAGGTTAGCTAGCACGACCCGAGCTGGTGCACCTGTCTTCGGCTGCTCCTTCAAGAAATGAACGTTTGGCTAATCAACCGTCAGTTTCTGGGCAAAAAAGCCCCAGAAATAGCATCTTTTTGTGGGATAAATACACTCATGTTCTGCTTTTATATGGGCTTTCATTTATTAATTTGGTTATAGTATCGTGGAGTCACAGTGGTGGAGGATAAAACGCTCCACGTACCAGGGGGAGGAGGTTAGCTAAGGCCAACCGAGCTTGTACACCTGTCTCAGGCTGCTCTTTGAAGAGATGACCGTGCTCGATTGAGCTAATGAACCGTCAGTTTCTGGGCAAAGAAGCCTCAGAAACCCCAGAAATAGCATCCTTTTGTGGGGTTAATTGCACTTATATGCTGCTTTTGTATGGGCTTTTATTTATTAATTGGTTTGTAGTGTCGTGGAGTCACAGTGGTGGGGGAAACGCGCTCCGTGTACCGGGGGGGGAGGCTAGCTAACACGAACCGAGCTGGTGCACCTGTCTCAGCTGAAATGACCGTGCTCGGTTGAGCTAATCAACGGTCAGTTTCTCGGCAAAGAGATCCCAGAATTTGTATCTTCGTGTTGCTTATTTTATATTGGCTTATATTAATTCATTTGGCTATAATCTCGTGGAGTCACGGTGCTGGGGGAAAAAACGCTCCATGGACTTCAGGGAGGGCTCGCTAGCACGAACCGAGCTGGTACACCTGTCTCCGGCTGCTCCTTGATGAATGACCGTTTGGTTAATCAACCGTCAGTTTCTGGGGCAAACGATCCCCAGAAATATCGTCTTTTGTGAGGTTTAAACGACTCTTTTGAGGCTTTTGTGCGTGTTTTATTTGCTTAAGGTGCCGTGTAGAGAGATAAACGCTCCATGTACCGTGGGGAGGTTGGCGAACAGGAACCGAGCCGGACACCTGTCCTGGTTGCACCTTTTTTTTTTTTTTTTTTTTTTTTTTTAAGCTAGTTCTTCTTCTCTTGGCAAATAAAACACTTGAATTAGCATCTTTGTGGGGTCAAAAACACTAATGCTCTGCTTTTATATGGGTTTTTGTTAATTAATTTGGTTATAGTGTCGTGGAGTCTCGGTGTTGGGGGGGGGAAACTCCGTGGACTGGGGGGAGGTTAGCTAACAAGAACCGAGCTGGTACACCCGTCTTCGGCTGCTCTTTGAAGAAATGATCGTGCTCGGTTTGGCTAATCAACCGTCAGTTTCTATTGGGATAAAAAGCAAATAAATAGCATCTTTTTGTGGGATTTAAACGACTCTTTCGAGGCGTTTGTTTGCGGTTCTAATTTATTAATTCGCTTTTCTTGGGGTACCGGGGGAGGTTGGCTAACACGAACCGAGCCGGACACCTGTCTTGGTTGCACCTGTAAGCTAGTTCTATTTCCCTTTGTGGGGGAAAAGCCCATGAATTGACATTTTTGTGGGGTTAAATACACTTATATGCTGCTTTTGTATGGGTTTTTATCTATTAATTTGATTATGGAGTTGCGGAGTCACAGTACTGAGGAAAACGCTTTGGTTCCGGGGGGGAATCGGCTAATACGAACCGAGCTTGTACACCTGTGTCCGTTGTTTCTTGAAGGAATGACCGTGCTCGGTTTGGCTAATCAACTGTCAGCTTCAGGGAGGGAAAGAAACCCCAGAATTGTTGTCTTTTTGTAGAGTTAAAACGACTCATTTTCATATTTAAATTTAATTACTCGCTTATATTGTAGTGGAGTCATGGTACTGAGAAAAACTCTGGTTCTGGTGGGAATTGGCTAACAGGAAACAACCTTGTACACCTGTCTTAGTTGCACCTTTTAGCTTGTTCTTCTTTTTTTTCGTGAAAAAGCCCTTGAATTAGCATCTTAGGGGGTTAAAATGACTCATTTGCTGCTTTTGTATGCAGTTTTGATTAAGTTATTTGCTTAAGTGGGAAACGCTCCATGTTTTAAGGGATGTTGGCTAATGCGAGCCAAACTGGGCACCTGTCTTGGCTGCTCCTTGGAGGGATAACTGTGCTTGGTTGCACCTTTTATGCTTGTACTTCTTGTCACCAGAAGGTCTCCAAATATTGCATCTTTTTGTGGGTTTAAAATGACTCATTTGCTGCTTTTGTTGGTGTTTTTAATTCCTTTTTGATTCCTTTATTTGCGTCTTGGGTTGTGGCATCACGGTACTGAGAAAAACACTTTGGTTCCGGGGGAGGTTCATCTAACACAAGCTGAGCTCGGTTGCACCTTTTAGCTAGTTCTTCCTCTTGATGCCAAAAACCCCTTGAATCAGCATCTTTTTGTTAGGTTTAAAAGACTAATTTGCTGCTTTTCTATGCCATTTAAATACATTTATTTGCTTATAGTGTTATGGAGTCACAGTACTGAGAAAAACACTTTGATTCCAGGGGACGTAAGCTAACCAGAACTGAGCTTGTACACTTGTCTTGGCTGCTCCTTGGAGGATTGGCTGTGCTTGGTTGGACTAATCAACCCTAGAAATGGTGTCTCTTTGTGGTATTAGAGCTAGACATCTACTGCTTTTGTGTGCTTTTTAAATGTGTATATATGGAGTGTCTTTTTATTTTAAATCGGTCATTGGTTTAGCTCTGCTCAGTATCTCTGAAAATCGAAGGTTTTAGGGGCCCTTTTGGTGCGTGTTGCTTCACAGCTTCTGCTCTCTGCTGCTAATTGATGGTCAATTAGCCATGAGATCAGTTAATTTCAGCCCTGAAAAAGGTATACAAACTCCTGCTTCTGTCTTATGCCTCGTCCTGATTTTCTCATTTACTTCCACTGTGGGATTCTCCTTCTGACAGCCAGCATGATGATTTATTTATTTATTCCTGAAGTGGAAGCTGACAGAGGGAGAGGGACAGCAGGGTGGAGGAAAGAAACAATACAGGGGATTACGATGAAGGAAAATTGACAAAACATGGCTAGAAAGCAAGCCCTGGTAGGGTAGCGGCAGAAGAGTGACCACAGTGAATTACGGACCACAGGAGATCTCTCTGAAGCTCTCATTAGGAGCAGAGTGCAAGGTTAAGTTATTACTATCAGCTGGTGGTGCTTGTAGATTAGTTTTCCAAAGGCTGCAGCTGATGATAGATTTAATTTCAAGTTAATAATTTTTGATTAACCACCTCTAAGTCAATAAAATGTCAGGATTTACTGCGAGATGTCAATTACAAGTTGTGTTGTTGTTGAAAAGTAGATATTTAGTGCATTAACATCACACTGTCATTGTTGATTGCATGTCTTTGGGTTTTGGACTGTTAATAGGATTTGATTTTTTTGCTGTCCACAGTATTTTCTTACCGCAGCAAATCCTTCTACAGTGAGCAAGACTATTTATATAGCATCTTGTCACACACAGAGGATATTTAAAGTGCCTTACAGAATAAAATACAGTTAAATGAATCAAAAACTGTACAGACAAGTGAATTAAAATGCACACAAATAGTAATGACAATCCTCCTAAATTAGCATCTGTGTTTTGCTGCCTTAGCTTGTGGTCAACTAACTGCTTAGTCTTTTCGGCACATCACATTCTATTTTATAATGTACCCTACCAAACACAACATGTATTTGCTTTATGTAAAAAAAATTAGCCAGTCATGCTACAGACTAACCCTGATCCACAACTATCAAGCTTAGTTTTTATTGCCAAATGAAAAAAAACCTGGTTTGCATTGACTGTGCATTGAAGAGGTCCATCTTGATAAGGTTAAATTGTGCTTTTAGTTACTTTGCACTCACTTTATGCAGTTTTTTGCCATTTTATAGGTTTCTAAAGACATGGACTACAATCCAGTGAGTGTATCAATATGATACATAGTTTTATGGACTGTTGAGTAAATGAAATGTGCAGGCTTGTGACAGGTAAATGATTAATTGACTCCAAATCGAAATTGCGGTTTCAGACAATGCTATTAGCAAAACGCAAAGGCTGCAATTCAGGATATACGCTATGCAGGGCCTCTGAACTGGAGTTTAAAGTGTAAATCAATGCTCCATCACATGTTTAAAGTTTATTCCACTGTAAATATTGAACTGAAGTTTAACTTCTGCACTCAAAAATCACAATTAGAAGTCATCAGTTGTTGCATTCGTGCTTTGAGGAGCTTCCTTTTTTGGGTTCCAGCTGAATAAAACATGTACACGTCATGGGTGTAGTTTCATAAATGCACCTACTAATCGTGTCAGCACTACTTTGCAAGCAGGTTAAATTATAAAACAGCTCAGGGAGGCGGAAAGAGCCGTGTTTGTCTGCTAGCGTCTTGCACAGATTTCTGTCCTCTCGAATTCCCACCCACCGTGGGAAATGGCCCTCGGGGGGTAACAGTGAATCAAAAGTAGCGCTCATAATATGCACACACACTCTCAGGGTAGCGTACACCCAGCACTACCACCACCGCCTCATTCTCAGCTCCCAAACACACACACTAACACACAGATTGAGATTGTCTGAGCCTATTTGAACAAGATGCCACGCAAATTAGGTGGCGGTGAGAGTGGCGGCGGCGATGTTGGCCTGATTAAAATGGATGTATTTTTTTCTTCCTCTCCTTCCATGGTTACTGTGATACCACGCGAGACCCAGATCCTCGGCTGTGGGAGAGGAGCTTTGTGGGGGTGCGCTTGGTTTCTTGAAGTGGGCGGGGTGGTGGACAGGAGGAGGAGGAGGGGGAGGAGTGTTCTGTTTCTGTTACTGGGGAAAATTGCAATACCATGACCTCCAGTGTGACAGCGGCTATATAGCACACAATGATCTACTATTTCTGGAGGGAGACGGCTCGTTGCAGCGCCACGCCTGTTGGATAGTACGAGCAGGTGACTAATTATCATGAGAAATAATCTTTAATCTCAAACTCATGCCTGCATTTAATGTCTGTATCAAGATAATTGGCTCTTTAAGATAATACAGGTCTTTCTTTGGTCAAAATGAGCCATTATGAGTGGATAAAAACCCAGGTGATGCTACGAATAAAGACAAGAAAAATAATGCAGGAAAATGCAGTCATTTTGAGTAGACGAGGTAATGTTTTGACAATGTAGTCAGAATAATTTGAGAATAAATGTGATGTTTTTAATCAAAATATTGTGAATCACGCTGTCATGCTGTTTAACAAACTGCATACCCTGTGCAAAATAAAATGACGCTTATCTAAATCTCTTCCTGCAAAATAAATAAACTTATTTTCTATGTGGATTTGCCAATATTATGCTCATATTTTTTCCCATTTTGTGCTCTGGAGCCACAAGAGAAGCGTTGTTGCCTCCAAACTCCTTAGCTATGCATTCCTTTTTGGTCTTTGTGAACTAGTGTTGCACTATTTTATGCAAAACAACAACAAAAGAAGGCACAAAGCAGGAATTTGAAAGTGTAGGAGCAGCGAGATTACGCCTAACTTTGATAAGACGTAGCGGTGAAAGCTTCCTCAGTCGTCGTTCTGTAGCAGTGCTGTTCAGTTGGGAGAGTTCAGACTTCTCTTGTCAGCTAAAAATTGAGCCTGACACTGCAGGGAAAAGGAGAATACTCTCATACAGGTTTGTATACTTGAGGTTACTACTCAAGTCTGTTATTGTGCTGATAGGATCAAAGTGCAGGGTGTGCAGTTTTGCAGACAGCAAGTCAATGGGTTTCTGTGTAGAGTAGTAACCCAGGAGGATATGCTCTTAAAGGAACACTGCAGTATATCATTTTCTGCAACCCCCGGTTCATCGTTTCTTGTTTTGCATGCTGCACCCCATTTACTACACCACATTGCTGGTGTATTTTACACCACAGCAAACCATTTTACAAGCAGCGCTGCTGTTTTAGAAGTGTACTTGTATTTTTTTTCTCACTGTTGGTGGAATCTGTTGGTTTCTGTTGAGGACAGTGTAGTTTTCCGGCAGGAAAGTGTTGCTAAAGGTGGCCAAAGTACCTGAATGTCATTAGATAATGCTGGACAGAATTTTCAAATCATTCTGCAATCGATGTGCATTACCACCCAATGATAATGGAACTTTTTGTAATTATATTTTCTTTCTGGCACCAATGAAAATGTCAGAAATACAGGCATATTGCTTAAAGTTCTTGTATGTTTGTGTTTAGACTACATTTTCGCTCCTGTTGCATTTTTACTCCTTGTGTAATATAACTTCCTGCACCTCCTATGAAACAATACAACCATTGCTATGAGTAGAGAGAATTAATTTTCCATCAATCATAAAAAAGACAGTTTAACTTCTTTGAGTATTTTTTAGGATTATAAAAATTCTATACATTTATGGTGCTAATAGCACTGTAGAAAAAACGGACAGCGCCACATGCTATAGATCTTCAGCCGTTTCCATTTTTACAACCTCTAAGCTGGGTGTTTTTCACACTGCTCCAGAAAGATGTTTCACCATGCTGAATGTATCCTCCAACAACTTGCTGACAACTTGCACCTCTGTATGTGGTGTTTTAAGCCATGGCTAATTTATTTTAGTGACCAAGTCTGTTTTGTTTTCTGCTCTGTATAAACACAGCCTGTTGAATATTCAACATATTTTTTGCCAAGTGACTGATGAGTCACTCATGACTGACTTTTTAGTTGTGCTGGCGATGGCGTAATTTTGTGTTTTTTACAGAATCTGGTGCAGATGATTGATTTTGGGCATGTTTTTACGATTTATTTGATGTATTATCACAATTTTAGGCTTGGAGGCTTTTTCTGATGCAATGATTACTTAAAAGACAATCGAAAAGTTGAATAACTATCAAGTCTTTCTATTTTTATCGTTTCTGGCTCTGAATAATAGTAGAATTTGGGAGGTGTTGAAAGATAACTTGCATTTCAAAACCGCTGGCATGTTTTGAGGTTGAGAGGATTACAGATCCAAATTCTTAAATTATTTGGAAAAGCTTTAGCATCAGTATGACAACTGGAGTTTTATAAGCCACTGCTGCACAAGGTGTGGTCATAAAATAATGGGACTAGTGCTGTAATCCAGTTTTAATGAAGAAAACTTCTACTGCAGTTCTTTTCCCCTTCAATATATTCCCTTTATGCAGCTGTGCACTGCTTCATCCTGATAAAAGCAGTGCAGTAGGTCTTCTGTTAGTAGTCTCAGAGGATCCATCATTTTCTATTTCCACGTCTGGAAAAGGCTAGAAATGGGTTCCCTTGAGTCAAATTTGATTGTAAGGAAAAGAAGAAAAGTCTATAATGTTACATGAGGTCAACACGGACGCTGGGATGTTTGTGGAGCGTGTTTTTAAAGCCTATCATCGTTAAAATAGAATTGCTGCATCTTTTAATAGCCACATGTCGTACGGCTAGCCTTGTAAATAACCAACAGTCCACAGTGAGCATTGATGGATGATTTGGGGATTCAGCAAATTGAACTACCAGAAAAGTTTACTGGTTATCTGTGTGATCTGAATGCCGCTCTGCACCTTTTTTATGACACTGCTGTGGTTCATATGGTGATTTGCTTTCGATCAGCACAGAACCAAACAGTCACTTGGTGCCCGAGGCTCTCTTTATATGATCCCCTCGCTTTCTGGCTCCGTCAGCAATAAACGTACGTCAGCGCCGAGCAGGAGGTCGAGCTGAAGTGATGAGTCGGGACTTTTAACGTTGATGTGTGAACTGTTCCCCTCGTGCGCTGTTGTTTGTAAAAGTTTGGATTTTTGAACTAAATAAAACCCCTGTGGAAAAAAAAAACAGAAAAATGAGCTGTTAGCACTTGAATAATGAACTTAATGAGTCATGATGGTGACTGGTGTGTGTACCCCTGGCTTTTCTGCATATTTTAGAGGTTTTACAAGCAGAGTGAGTAGTCTTGAGATTTAAAAAAAAAAAACCAAAAAAAACCGCAATTCTGTGTAAGGTTATACCATCAAGAAAGTTGCTGCGTTAGTGTACCAAACTGCAGACTTTCTGTTGTACTTTTCACATATATAACAGAATTTCCATGTTGTGCTATTTTTGTTTTAAGGATTTACTACAAGTTATTGGTTAAAAGAAGATTAAAAGTCACTTACAGGAAGCCTCAACGGCTGTTTTCTAGTTCTGTTGTATGAATCTATCGCCTCATTGTTGATAAATTGTGTGTTATTCTTTATTCAAGTGGTTCCTTTGCAGAGGCTTGTGATGCTTCATCCACTGAGTGCGCTGCACAATAATAAATGGACGTGTTATAGACACACAGGTCATATTCTGTTTATCCCCTACAGTCACATTTTTCAGTTTAAATTGTGAAATAAGGTAACGCTAGAGAACAGTGCCTTCATACAGCTGGAGTTACATCCATATAACTTCAATTTCACCTTGTCTCAGTAGTGAATAATAGACCACGTTGATGTATTTTTATGCAGTGTGATGGAGCAGTGATTGTGATTCAGGGGACGCAGCTTTGTTGCTGGGCTGCTTTCTTCAGCTTCCTCATCTTGACTGTCAACAAACTCTAGTTAGAAACTTAGTTGAGAAAACACAAGCACCATGCATTAAACGCATTTTATAACCTTGCAAATTGAATATCGGTGTAACAAAACACTGCACAAGCCTCCTGCTTTTAAGCAAATTTGGGATTTGAAATTTACACGGAGCCTACAAAAGCAGTTTTTTCATGTTCCAGCACACACGAGCATGATAATATCTGGGTTAACATCTACCTGCAGGTGTGATTTCTCACTATCTCAGCCGCTACAGTATGTTGGATGATGTGTTTACGTGGCCCAGTGTCCTCATTTCTCCAAGTTTCTGAAACGAGGACCATGTACGACAGTTGACAGGAAACTCCCAACAACTTAATCACAACTGGGATACAAACCAAGATATAATCTCACTCGCACCATAATGTCAGAAGGAAACTAATTTGACTTCCTGTTTTAGGTGTGCACTTCCTGTTTTGAGCAAATAATGCGCAATGTACATAATAACATATGATACGCCTGCGTACATGGGTCATTCTGACTCAATTCACTCAATGCCCCACATCTGAATATCTTCAGTTTGACAAATTTTGTTGTTGTAGTGATTATTGATTTTATCAACCACGTGTAACATCCAGGATCATAGTTACCATTAGTTTTGGAGTTGAAAATTCTTAAAGAAACTGAGGGCATGTTGATTTTTGCACCATTTTCTTTGTGCCAATCTGTGGAACAGTGTTTGAAGTGCCATCAATTGAGAATTAATGGGGCTACAGTCCTTAAATATGGTAGGCTTGTTGATATGTACATATGGTCTTTAATGGTTTGATAGAATCATACAAACTCGTTATATGAAATTTTGTCAAAAATGTCCATGTTTTTTTATTTCTATTTTGATATTTCACTAACTATAAAGCTTTTATTTTTCACCCTAAGAGGCAGATTTTTATTCCTGTGATTGCTACCAGTAGGAGTGTTAAAAATATGGAGAATGATACCAGTCAGAGGTATACTTTATTAAAATGGCGTTTTTTTGCATTTGTTCCACAGATTGACACAAAAAAACGGCTCACACATGGATATGACGCCACCCTTCTTTAAAAAATTTAAACTCAAATGTTATCTAAGAACCCAAGGGAAAAAAATCTGACAAAGATGGTCAGGTGAGGTGGAATGACCCGCATTTATTCACCGAGGAGGTTGAAAAGTGTGTCCACTTAGGTAGATCAGGGCCAATTGCATATATTATTTCTGCAGATCATTGGATTGTCTCCAGTGTTACTTGCTTTATGACAAATTTGTCTCAAAATGTCAAGACAACATTTATTTTTTAACTTGTTGGCTGTCAAAGGTGTTGGATGAAGCCCAGATTAAATTAGCGTTGGGATGATCCAGTATTTGCTAAACTGTACTTGAATTAATCTAACATTTTTAGAATTTTTTTTTAAACATTTCAGTGAATTCCCAGTTTCAAGTGGCTTATGAATAGTAGTCAGCCTCTCAAGTACTTTCTTTAATGAGTTTTGTCTGTTTTTGAGTCTTTATTCAGAGTCAGCTAAAAAAAAGAAGAAGTTTTGTGTCATTCCTTGACGCATTTGTCTGTTTCTGCTTGGTCAGATTTTTTTCTTATATCATCAATAATACATCTTGACCTAAATCCAGTTTACAGAGAGATCTTATAGAGTCAGAATTGAATGTTATTTGGTAAAATGGTGCAGTGCTATCTCTCTAATCCCAGTTGATTTACGCCCCTGTCCATAAAATGTGGTTAATTCTAGCCAATATCTCACATTAATGTCACATTAATGCCAACCTCCTTGGACAGCATCCAAATCTGTATTTTAAAGAAGTGAAACTAGTTGACAGAACATTAAGAATAATGAACTGATATCCTCTTTGGCTGCATATTGAAACAATGGTTCCTGTCCCCCGTTTTGCTATATTTGCCCCAGTTTTATTGTCTTGGTTTCATTGTTTTGTGGAAACAAGCTTCTTCAATGCTGTATCATTCCAGTTATTTCCAAACCATGTGTTTGTATATTGCAGCAGCTCCACTGAAATGTGTTGCCCATTTGATATATTATTCTTAATGAAGCATTTAAGCAACTTTTATTTCCAATTTTGCACCGGGATTTGCCTTTTTACAGTCGCTCATTTCTCCAGTGCTCGTCAGATTTATTGCCGAGGGGAACAAAACATTTCCCTCTGCCTGTTCTGTGTCTCCAGGTTAGTGGCTGGTGGTTAGATGTGCTGATTTATGGCGATTAAAATGCAGGTAGCGACGCCGTGATCCATTTTGCCGTGATTGTGATAATTTGAATGAAAGGTCAGGATTGTGTATTCCGTAACATGACTGGTGTGAGTACAGCTGGTGTAGTCGTGGTTGAATGGAAGGCTGCAGGCTGAGTATTTACCTCCTCCTGAGCTGTGAAGTTGGTGAATTCGTATCACAAGTGGCTGATGGAGAAAATGCTTTCAAGGTTCTTTTCTGTGCTGCAGTTTCTGAACCATTTGAGGTCACATAAACATTACAATTCTTGATTTAATAAGAATTCCCACTCAGCAAACGTGCATAAATCCAAAATCGGACATGAAAAACGGCATAGAGAAGTAGGTTTGTCACAATATGTCTCTGCGAATAATGTTGTTTTTGATTGTTTAGCCTGTAAAATGTCAGAACACTAAGAAAAATGGACGCTATTTCTCAGAAGCCATTACATCTTTAAATTGCTTTGTCCTACCAGCAGTCCAAAAAAACCCTCATATCATTTAAATACAGTTTTTAGAGGGACAAAGAGTTCCACTTGGTTGTATGCATGCAAAGTACAACAAATAGTTGTGTAACAAATGAGTGAGAAGTACAATTCTTGGTTTCTTTCTTATCTCAGCAGAGCCAGACGACTGCAGCATGAAATAGGTGTTAGTATTGGATTTTTGGCCTCAGAAAGTTGCAGAAATTATGGGACACAAATGCCTTTCATGAAAGGAGAAAGTCAGCTGAAGTTAGGACATTTTCTCAGTGAACCCTCTTGTATTACACCATAGAAAATTAAAGTTCGCTGTCCTTTTTTAAAGAATTTACTGGAATTTTTCAGATTTTGTCTGTACATTGCATAACACTGCTAGTAAAATCTCAGGGAAAAACTATTAATTTGCATGTTAAGTGTAATAAACAAAGTCCAAACTCTAAATAATGTCCACCTCAAAAGTCTGTATTTTTACAAATGGTAATTCTTTCTTTTCCAACATCTGACTGTGAAATTACACTATTTCTTTGGGAATTTAAATCAGCAAAAATATCCTAAACAGATGTTTGCTACTATTTTCACCATTTAAATCAAAGAAAAGTTATTAATTTACATTTTAACTTTGCCTGTAAATTGAAGATCCACATCAAAAATCTTTTTTTTTTCCTATTACAAATGCAGGTTTTTTTCTTCAAATTTGACTGTTAAATTACACAATGTTTAGTGAATTTAAATCTGCAAAAATGTCATTATTTAACAGATTTTTGCTACTATTTTCACTAGGGCTGATACGATGGTATCCGGATATTGTTTTTACAAATGCTAATTTTTTCTTTTTCAACATTTGACAATTAAATTACACTCTTTTTAGATTATTATTTAGCAGATAATTGCTGCCATTAGCCCAATTTTTAAATAGTTTTTGAACGTTACACTATTCTATCATTTTATTTTTTTCCTAGGCACCCTTGCTGCCAGGTTTTTACCCTTTTTTGACAGATTCTAACAGTGTATTGATCATCTGAAATAATGCACAGTTTTGTAGTGGTGTTTTTATGCCTCTTTGACTTAATTACCAGCATTTTAAAATTGCTTAATTGATGAAAACATCATTTTTATGTCTTGTTGCATTTCACATGTCATTGTTTTTTTTTCCTGAGCAATATCTGGTACAAGAATTTCCTTATCTTGGCCTTGTGTTAAATGTCAAACTATCGCTACATGGTGAGTGGAGACGTCCATTTTCTAACTTGTGCACAAATCATTCATGCAGATCTTCAGTCATGTGTTCAGTTCCAGGCCCGAAGCTCTTCAGGTCCAAATCAGTGTGTGTTGTTTCTCTCTAGAGGAGCAGCTGACCCACTTTAAACTATTTCCTTCATGATGGGAATACTGTGACTGAATGCTGATTTTTAAAAGGCATCTTCCATCCTTGTAAAGAATACAAATTTGATGTAAATACCTGCAATTTCTTTAATATTTTAGCAGGAGAAACGTTTTTTTAATGAAAAGTATTTGACCTCTCAGCAGCAGTGATTCAGCCAGAACTGTGACCTCTCCTGGGCTTCTATCACAGCTCTGCGCTCCATTTATGCACCTGGACAGACACACAGTCCAGACTAAAGCAAGCGCCAAGGTCACACTGTGTTATTTTAGGAGCTGAAGTCGTCACTGCCTCCAGTACGACAGACTAGTACAGACTGTTGTAAAAAAAAAAAAAAAAAACTGCGCACACTACACTCTTAAAAGAAACTCTGGAAATGGGGGAAGAAATATTTGCTTTGTTTCTTTATTTCTGCATTTTTTTGACTCTTTGTGAAGGAAATCTTGAAAAATCCAACTTAAATTACCCCAGAAAAGACCTTAGAGAGTCTTAAATTCAAACTACAGATGCAGTAAATACTTAATTTTGCCTGTCAGAAGTAGTCAAGTCAGATGTATTGTGTTTTGTGTCTGATTGCAGGCTGTTTGTGAATGTTTAATGTTTCAAGTGGGATTGTTCTGGCAATTTCTGTGTATGTAGGAGGCCCTTTAGTGCTTTTTTTGTGGACTTTTAGTCTGTATTATCAGACTTGCAGCCAATGCTGACGCTACTGCTGACTCCAGTAGACAGGAAGCTGATGAACTCATAAGACGGTGCTGATTTTAGCTAAATTCTCAAATGAATCATCGGTTATACCATCATTTGTTTTTTACCACTTGTCCAGATTGTGAATTTCATTACTGGGAAGTACTTTAGAAATGTAGTAATGGTCCATACCGGCTTAATATCTTTTCATACTTTAGCCAATATGAAAACTGTATTAAAGTGGCTTCGATGTGGTGTTAAAAATGTCTTGAATTAAATTTTTTAATTTTATTAAACCCATCAGAAGCAGTTTTTATGGCATTTTTTGTTCCAAGGAGTCAATATTAAATTTGTGCTTTAATTAGTAACCTGACTAAGCCTTTTCAGGTTAATCAAAGTTTTGTTTGGTCGACAAAACATCAGAAAATAGTGAAAACTGCTCACTGCTAGTTCCATTGTTGAAATGTCTTTTGTCCAAACAGTATTTCAGAACCGAATGATGCTTAATTTATTAATCAGTTTTTTTTTTCTTCTTTTGACCTAAATGTTGTTGATCTACCATCCAATTATTTTTCTTTGTCTGGAACCATAAACAAAAAGTTACTGATCTAATCTTTTTATCAAACCAAAATTCATAATTATGTTTAAAATATTTGAAACATTTCTCCACTACTTCCTTTATTTCTTGTTGGAAAGACATTCAATGCACTAAACCCTAAACAGTTAAACATTTTCAGGACAAAAAGACTCGGTTCTCAGCTAAATACTGATGCTGCATCATCTTCAGTTACTTGTCTTTGTGTGCCTGTAAAAATGACGTCCAACTCTCTTCAGTTTACTGGTTTTAATAGAGCTGTAAAGGTGTAGCTTTTCTAGAGCAAGTTGTGACTCGCCTAGCTAGAGTTTGGTGCAAGTTTTTTCACATATCTGGTGGTTGTTGATAGTTGTGCAACAAGCTGGCAAGAGGATTTGGTGTGTAAATCCAAAATGTGGGGCTCCTCTGAGTGCAAGACGGTACTGTGTGGCTTGAAATTACTGCACTGCAGGGAGCCCTTTTAAGACTAAACAAAAAGCAAATTACACTTCAAGCAGTAAATGATGAATATGAGAACATTTAGAGCTGTAATCACTTCAGTTTTACCTCATGCGCCCTGTGTGTTCGTCTTCTCTTGCAGGTACTAAGACAGAATGTGAAGCCAGTCAGTTTCAGTGTGGAAACGGCCGCTGCATCCCGTCCGTGTGGCAGTGTGACGGAGACGAGGACTGTACCGACGGCAGCGACGAGAACTCCTGTGGTGAGGAAATGAACACTGTCACACAGAATGAATGCCTGTATGGAAGAGCAGTGGATGCACATGTAGGAGTAAAACACAATAATACAGAGCAAGACTGCAAAAAATGTTTGTGTTCAGTTAACCTCTTTCCTGTAGCAACTTCTACAAGGACCAAGTTAGAAATACGCTGCTCAGAACATTCAAAGAAGCACTTCAGTCTTATGTGATTTTGTTTTCAATAAAGTACGCAGTGTACATCAATGATTGGACAATGAAAAACTAAATTATTAACCCACTGAGCAGGGAATTCACAGTCCCGTACACTTCCTAACTGGACAGATCGATATCCCTGAAATTCTGTTCACTGAAGTTATACTGTGATGATTAAGCAGTACTGTGGTCCCTTGCCATACCACGGCTCACTTTTCGTGGTCTCACTGTATTGTGGATTTTTTGCTTTATCGCAGGATTTTGCTGTGTAGGTATTTTTATATATTTATTATTGTGGCAAGCGCCATTGAAGAATGACACTGGAGAAAGGATATCTGCCTTTTATGCTCTCTGCAACTGGCAGGTGCTTTTATTTTGACACACAGAGAGCAGCGCTAAAGAAAATATGGCAGGGAGTCATCAACACACTACACTTCACACTCACGGTCCTGACAACATAACACTTAACTAAACTAACTAGACTAACTATAAAATATGTAGTGTACAGCGCTGGGAGCTGATTGGCTCAGCAGCCGTAGCATCAATCTCCTCCGTCTCCCATGTGTAGCAGCGTTTAGCATCTTCAGCCTGGTCCGTTTCACACAGACGTCTGATCGCTGGGCATAGTGTTGCTCTGCGGTGTTATGTGGTGTATGGGGAGGGTTTATAAAGCCTTAAAATATATATAAATAATAAAATAAGCATGGTTGCTACTTAGCAGATTTTCATCTACCATGGAGGGGTCTGGAACGTGACCCCCACGATAGAGGAGGGACCACTGTATCTATAAAAAGTTAACTAGCACCATTTTTCAAAGGTAACTCAGGGCTTCAGACTAAGTTTTTTTTTTTTTTTTGCTAGTAGCAAAGAACCATATTTATATACCCCACACCTGTATTTTGGTAACGCATTGCCACAACTGTATATCCAACTTGCATGTTGATGAATAGTTGTCTTTGCAAACCCTACTTTTGCACTGATGTAAAGAGTCAGTGATTTGAGACTTAAAGTTGTAAAATATGTAATCTAACTAGTCTATGATTGGACTGCATTTTAAACTCCAGTACCACAGTTGATCATGTTCGCTTGATTAGAGGAAGCCAAAATTGTGATCGCTGTTAATACCAGTTTCACTATTTTCGCCCTAGCACTGTGTTCACCATCATGATTGAGTGTAGTGAGCTACTTTTTCTGTTTAACTGGCTCAGTCGAGATCTTCCTGCCTGCACTATTTATCACCAGATGTGTCCAAGTCAGATTTCTGTCTCCACACTTTTCTTTTTTAACAAAATCCGCTATAGATAGTTTCATCTTTGGAACACCGTAATGGTTAAACTGATTGTTTCTGAGCCAGTGAAGAAGAAAAAGTACTACTTTCAACTGCAATATCTAATGCAGTAGCTGCCTGTAATGGCTGGAGTGTCTCCAGATCCACCTTGTGATCATCATACACTCACACAACCGCAACTCCATGAAACTTGAACTTGCTCACCCTCAGAAAATAGTCACATATGACCGTTTTTGTTGCAGTAGCGCTATTACCAAGCTTGGTGCATTTAATGAAGAGTCTGCCCAGTACTACTATAACTAAACAGGACAAAGCATTTGTTGTGCTTCATTTCTGCTGCTGTTGAAATTTTATTAATTTATTTTTTTTTAGAAAAGGTTCAACAACATCAGTGTCACTAATTCATTGTTTTGAGACTGTTATTTACTATAATTTCCCAGTTTGTGCTTGAGTTTTTCAAATCTCACTCTCCACTGTAATAAGGAGGTTGATTGTATTTCAGAAACCTCTCAGATGTCTTTTGTCCATGGAGCCCAAGGTTGTTCATTTTGTCCTTATGGTTGTGTTGCTGTTTCTAATTAAATTTGGGGATGCTTAAACAACATTGTCAGTGAGAAGTAAATGGTTTCCAAATGCTGCTCACCATAACAAAGCGATTGTAGTCTGTACTTTTAGTCTCTGCTTTAAAACACACAAGTCAACAGACCTTTGATTCTCACTAAAATGTGGTTTCTCTTCACCACACACATCGTTTCTGGTTTATATGTATATTCAAGCTATAATCTGCCACTTTTTTATGTCAACAAATCTCACAGAGACCAAAACCAACAGATTCTGTCAAAAAGCCTAGTCTATATCTCATACTCCCATGCCGTCGAGCTCCATTGTTATCCGGAAACAAATCTTTAAGCCAAATTGCTGCACTAGGTGGTATGCTCATATATTATTGTGAACACACACTGTATTGTGACTTAATCCCACGTGTGTCATCCTGCTGATGGAAATACCCACTAGTCCTCCAAATGTCCATTTAATTTACTTTAATGGCCGCACAGTAAAGCTTGTGGTTCAGTCAAGAGAGCACAGTTCCGTGAAAAATAAATCCAAATGAAAAAAATACATCAAATACAGTACACACAACAAAGCAGTCTAGACTACGGGGGAGTGATAGGCTGATATGCCAGGAGGTAGTGCGGATAAAACTGCTTTAGAATCAGTTTCCTGGACAGCAGTGATGTATAATGTCTGCCGGAGAGTAACCACTGGAACAGGTGGGGAGTTGAGCTGGGTGGGTGGCATATGAAATTATTTCCTTTTCTGCAGTTCTTTGTTGGTTTAGAAATGTTGTTTATGCAAGTAGGATGGTGAAAATTGCAATTATGTCCCTCAAAATGAATAGTTTATCTGTTTCATATAACTGACTACAGCTCCCGTCCATTTTAGGTAATCACAGGACATATTTGTGAGCCGTTTAAAGAGTTACAAAGCCATGTATATGTACAGAAAGGGTCGAAAACTCAAAGTATAGAGAGAAGAACTAATACACCTTTGGTTTTGGTAAATTCCTGGGATTCTGTAGCAGTAAGAATCACAACCCAAATTACAGTCTGTGCTGCTCTTCCTGTGTGATCAGTTGCCATTTCAATTTCTTCTCTGCTGTAGCTGGACTGGAAATGTGTTTTGTTTACTGTTTATGTGGCCTTTGGTGCAGCGTGGGCGACTGTATGACAGTCCGTCTTGGTTGCAATTAAGCGCATTTCCCTGGCAAAGTGAACAATATGTAAATGAAGTTGGAAACTGAGTCTGAGTTGTATCTTTAAAGGTCGCCTCACAGGGTGCCAGATTAACATTTTACACTGGTGTCCTTACATTTATTTTCTGATTCTTTGATGTTGAATTTAGTCTCACCCATTTCTTCAACAGAGACATGTAACAGTAAAATCTTTGGGCTCCTTCTTCTTAACAGCAGATTTGTTATTTTGCCCAAACAGATGCCACTAGCTGTTAAGCAGTAAGATGTTGAAGGACTTCAGCTGGAGATTAATATTAATGCTTGGTTTGACACTGTGCATTCCAATTCCCAGACTACCATACTATAAAGTGCACCATACATACTATATCAAATGCAGTATGCAAAAAATAAATAAAAAAATACAGCATGTCCTACTACACATGGCCTCGTTTTGCAGTGTGCAAGCTGGCATGCTTTGCTGGACATTCTGACCCACAATCCAACTGAAATACATCACGTACATGTCTGGCTCAGTGAGAAGCTTGAGCCGCAGAGGACGTGCACAAACAGGTGATTTCACAATGCAGACTGTGACAGATATATGAGCAAGATGGTCAAAGCTTAAGGCGCAATATTATGATGATGTAGCGTGTCCCAGTTGTATGGATGCTGCATGCAACAATATCTGCTTTGCAGGGTAAGCTGCTGCACGTACTGAAAGTAAAAAGATAAGAAGAGCCCTTATTAATCCCACAGCGGGGAAATTTGCAGTGTGAAAGCAGCAAAAATATTACAAAACATAAATACATCAGTCACAAAATAAACAAGAAATATCAATTGCTGTTGATATTGTACAGATTCTTCCATATGTAGATGATATTAATATTGCACATAATCCATGCAAAGTAACAACATTTCACAGGATTATTGCACACATTCTTGTACATGTGAATCATTTATATTGCACACTTTTTTTTTCAAAATGTACAAAATATTCATAGTACATGGGGTTTAATGTTGCGCAAGAAAATTATGTGATTTGGAATGCAGACAGTGTCACTTAGTGCATCGTTGTTATTCAGAAATGATGATGGACGACTACAACTGCAGCTGGCTGTGACAGCCTGTGGCCCAGAATAATTTAATTCCATTTTTGACTAGATTTGGAGACTTTGCAGATGGCAAACTACAACAACAAAATTGTGTATTTAAAGTATTAAGTTTGTGGAAACTCATCTTTGTCGGGGTGTTTGCACATCCAGTTTAATGTGAAGAAAATGGAGTCGATTTGTAGTAATGTGTGAGGGCGAAAAACATTTGCATGCCATGCAATGAAATGGACAAAAGAAAGAAAAAGAAGAAAGAAATTCTATATTTACTCCGCCAAGAAACACGGCAGAGTTATGTGCCGATCGGCGTACATTTGTCTGTCTGTTATTCTGTCAAAGTCGATTCTGTCAAAAACGGACAAACAGATTTGGATGAATTTTTCAGGGAAGGTCAGAAATGAGACAAGGACCAAGTGATTAGATTTTGGCAGTGATGCAGCTTATAGTCTGGATCCACGGTTTGTTAAAGATTTCTGTATCATTGCGAGATAGTGGCACGACGTCACTGTAACTATGACAACAAATGAACACTACGTCAGCTGCCTGCTGATGATCACATGATTGTGATCCTACTACAAATCCACCGCTGCTGACTTTTTGGGACTTATCCGTCAGAAATGATACAAGGAACAGTTGATTAAATTGTGGGAGTTTTTCTGAGTCCCATCAATTCCCGCCGCCCGCTACGTATTTAGGTCATGTGATTCAAAATCCGTACATAACAGACACATGCATAATACACGTCTGTGCTCAGCGCAAGGTCATTTTGTTTGTGGGTACATTTGTATTAAATGGTCACATTCTATGTTGCCGTAATTTCTGATCATCAATAACAAACAAATGTTGCATTTCTAAAAAAAATAGTGCTGCATTTCTGACAATGTCATATGGGGAAATTAGCAGCCTTGGTGGAGTAGGTGCTTTCTTATGACTGTAACCAGCAACTATAGCTGAACAGTTGTTTATTCAAATGGCCAACAGTAACACCACTGTAAGTAGTAGCATGCTAACTGTATTATTTAACAAATAGCAGTGCTATATTTTAGCAATTGGACTATGATGAATTTTAATACCAAACAATGTTATGTCCTTTAAAACACTCTTAAATCTACACAAGTTCCCCTTAATAAAGCACAACCTAGCAAGGATTCTGTTTATACATCACAGAAATGACATGAACAAATGGTATATAAAATCATGAATGCGTGCTAAACATGATTTTTTTTCATTTAATTTTGTCCTTTTGTTCCAGTTATACAGGCTAACAGTGTACAGCTGTTTTCCTTTCATCTGGTGAGGTCCCACAGGATATGGTAGATGACTTATGCTGTTGCTTCTTCACATTTACTCCCATGTCAGATTCGTCATATGACATTCACAACCTTACCACGTTAGCCGAGCCCCACCGGGAGCCTTCCCAGAATCCCTCGGGACCGAATGACCTGGTGATGGGAAGGTGGCACATAGAGCAGAGCTAAATATGGCGTCGTGTGTGCATGTGTGTGTCCAATACATTCATCTATCTGGGTCACATGTTAGTGGAGGGAGGGAGGGAGGAAAGAACAAGTGATGAAAATGAGTGAGGAAGATGGCGAGAAGAAGAGCAGCTGATTGTAGTGCAAGGTGATCTAAAGGAAATGAATCCCAGTGGATCCCCTTTACAGATCAGTATACATGAAATTCCTGCAGGAAATAAGATAATAAGTAAACTGAAGGCTCACATGCTTAATTGAATGTACGGTAGCAGGTGGAGGTTGTTCAATTTGCATCTGAACAGGAGCAGAGTGGCGATGAAACCGTGATCGGCTCGCCTCCTTCTTTTCTCTCTTATTCGCTGACATTTTGTTGCATTTGAGACTTCAGCTATTATCCGTTCTCTGGGAAATCAGAGCTCTTTAACTTTCAGCCCAGACAGAAGTGAGGCACTCACACACATGCGTGAAAGAATCCAGGTTTAATTAATTTAAAAAAAAAGAAGGTTGATAATGAGTCCCACTGTGACTTTCTGCTGTCATGGCTTAAATCAGAGTTGGTTGTTTTTCAAGCACATATTTGTATTCTGGTCAGAGAAACTGAGGGAAAGGCTCAAGTGCCTCCCTCATCCCTCTGTATACATGGAATTACTGAGAGCAGAGAGGATTTGTGTTGCTGTACGGACTTGAAGTCCCTCAAACATCCTGGAAAACCTCCAAATTTTTTCTCCCTGACACACCATGAAGGATAATTTCGACCCTTTTGTGTTTTCTGCTTCACCTAGTAGCCTTTTTTTTTTTCTTGACGTTCACAAGATCAGGGATGACTAGAAATCAAGCTAAATGATTGTTTTCTTGCCATAAGTTATAGTTTAAATCCTGAGAACCTTGATTGTAATTATGATGTGCATACGTAAATGTCATGATAAGCTACAGGAGGTAAAAGCTCGCAACTCTTAGTGAAAAATTTCCTCAATTAATGATCAATAAAGCTGGGAAAGCTTATCTTAAACCCTGCAGTTTATATTTATTGCCATGACACTGATATTAATTGTGCGCAATACAGTACAGTGATGCTTCGGAAACCCATAATTAGTTTTATTTTTAAGCTTTTCTCTTTGTTGTATCTCTAATGAATGTATAGTACAGCATGAATGTCATGTCTGAATTGATGTGAGCAAGATTAATCTCCCGACAAAATCTTTTCGATGTTTTCCATCTTCCCCTTTTGATGGATAATGAGTACAGCAGAGGGTTGTATAGAACGCATTCTAATTGCAAATGTAACGTGTGAGGTTTGCTTAATCAGAAGGCAATAGGGTGTAAACTTGTGACCTTTTCACCTGAGAGAGAAAGAAAGAAGCTGTGGTCGGGTGAACAGAAACTCATGTTCATGTGTGCGTTAGCATGAATCTGTTCTATTATTCATGTGTTTCTCTTTCTTTAATGTGAGATGTTTTATTAAAGAACACGAGGCCTACATAATGACTCCACCTCTATTTTCTCTTCCACATTACAGTCAAGAAGACTTGTGCAGAGGTGGACTTTGTGTGCCACAATGGCCAGTGTGTACCGAAGAGGTGGCACTGCGATGGGGAGCCGGACTGCGAGGACGGGTCGGACGAGAGCCTAGAAATCTGCCGTAAGTAGAGAAATTTCTTCTCTGATAAAGCTTACTCTCACATTTTGTGTTGGTGAACTTGTGACAATGGAAACTTCTCAACAATGCCAGACTTCAGATATGTTTCATTACTTAAATGTTTGTCGAAAAAGACCCATCAGGAAGGTGTTTCATCAAAGCTTTCATACCTCTGAAAATGATTGACTTACTCAGTTTAGTGCACGCTAAAAATCAACTTTCTTCCAACTTTTGTGAGACTTACCAGTGTAAATATTTTGTCTGTGCAGTCTGTTATTTTGTGGTAATACAGGTGTGATTCCATTGTTATTACTCATTTATATTGTTGTAAGAAACTGCAATTTCCAAAACAAATCGCCTATCAAATGTATTTTTTCAATCTGGAATGTATGAAACTACATAATTTTTATCAAGTTGAGTCTTAATTGTCTTACAAGTTTGGTTTCCCAAGACCTTACCTTAAACATATTACTTCCCAGCAGGCAGCAATGTCCAGCGTTAAAACCAACAATACCTCCCTTTCTGTTTTTTCTGGCATCTCTATCCTGACTATTACTTCCTGTCTGCATGTTTCTATTGAAGATAAATATCTTGAAACATTGCTCATGAATGTGCAGTTTCGCTTTAAAGCAAAAAAATATCTTGAATGCTATAGCTTTTACACAAACAGGAGAGAATAGAGCCTTTGTTAAAGACTATATTTAAAAGGTAGATTAATAGTATTTGGCGCTCTAAAGTGCCTTTATCTTCACATTTAGAGCCAAATCAGACACTTGCCAGAAGTATTTGACTTCCTCCCTTCCATCTTGTCCTCAGTAAGTGGTCACATACACTTTGTTTTTGCCTTTTTATGTTCTTTCGCCAAACATATCAGACATACATCTGATTGTAGTATGTATAGAAAGACAAGCGTATGAAGTGACGATGACTTTGGTTTGTATTGGAGCTGAACTGAAGCCTTGCTGTCTGGTAGACGGCATGTTTTAGTCGGGGCTTTTAGGGTGAAGCAGGTGGACACTTGAAACCTAATAATAGCACATTACCAAAGCATACAGCACATTGTACACTTGATATTAAATGCTGAAGTTAAATACCACTAAGAAAATAAAGATCTACTTGCAGAAAATACTGGATATCAGAATGCCTTAAGGGTCAAAAATTGACTAAAACAAGCTAATGAACACCAAAACCATTAGCTGAAAATGTATTTCCTGCTTCACTAACAAATATCACTCCTATCACAACTCAATCAAAATAATCATGCAACTCGAGCTCACTGGTGAATGAACCTCCTGGCCTTCTTTGTCCAAACAGCTTGTAAGTCTCTTCAGAACTAGTATTAACACCTAAATCTATTGAAGTAGGGGGTGATTTTTCAATAAGGGCCACCAGCACACTGACTGGGAGTGAATTTACTAAATGACATAATGACTTGAGAAACAAAAGTATTGAGTTCATCAGAGGAGCTGCTGCTTTGTGAATGGGAGTTTACTGGAGTGGGAAATGTTCTTGAGTCGTTGATGCTTACTGGTTTGCCTTTTAAGATACTTTCTCATTGGTTTCCATTTCTAGCCACGGTTGGGTTGTTTCACACATCCGCTGTCTGAAACTCTCTGCTTACACAAACACTATGAATTGGTCTTAAAGCATAAAACATGGTCCACGTAATCAACCTAGACGTCACCCAGATTCAGGTTGATTGGAGCCCCAGAACTGACGTTTTTTTATTGCTGAGTAAATGCATTGCATGATGATTGATGATAATTCTTGCTGAATCTGCCACCAGAGAGGGGACGTGTCAGCCGCTCCTGTTATTTATAAATTACTCTGAAGAAATTGGTTCGTTTGGGGGTTTACACGGCAACAAAGCACATAAATAGAGCTTAACAAGGCACAACATGATGAACATTAAAGTATGAAACCGGGGCTTGTACATGTGCCCCCCAGACGCCCAGAGAATGTGAGCAGCTTTAATTACCGAAGACACCGACTGCAGGGAAGAGCAGAGGTTCAGGGTGAATCCCCAAACAGCTAGGATAAACCGATGTAAAAACCGATCTGTTTAGGCTCACGTTCCTGTCACTTAACTGGTCTGAGGGTGTGATTGTGTTATAGTGGAAGTGACAGTTACAAGGTGGTCGAAGTCTCTTCCACTTTAAATTAGTTTCTCCAGAATCAGCCAGAAAAGCTGGAAGCAAACAGTCTTTGGTACAGTGTTGGTCTCACATGAATATTTATGCTGGACAGACTTGAAAGCAAGCCGTTTGCACAGTAAAAGACCAAAAAACAAATGATTTCAGGGACATGTATAATGGATTCTATCCCATTTCAGCATCGAGATTCATTTTTGACCTTGAGAAATGTGGTGCAGCAAAGATAATGTTTAACTTTTTATTACTTACCCCCTAGGTATCAATTTAAAAACAAGGTTCTTAAAGACACAAATGGCCTTGTCAAAAATAATACCAAAAAAGTTACATGTTTATCATATTTGCCACTTTAAATTACTTATTTCTTTTAATGTACACCAGTCCTGATCATAATTACCAAATATTTGTTCATTTTCAGGATTTCAACCCTTTAAATGCCAGTTTGTTTACATGACATCACAGTTGTTTGTCCTTTTCAAATGAAAAAAATTATTGGAGTAGAGAATCCTTTTATTTATTATCCCAATCTGGCTTGTGTCAGTCGTGAACAACAGCACTGATTCTGATACGTTATTTTTTTATGCAGTGTAGGGTGTTTTTTTTTTTTTTTTAAACACAATCAAACCTTGCACTTTAAAGACCATAAAGACAAAAATATCCACATCAAAAACTATGCCAACAAATGTTAAATTTCTTTTAATATACATGAGTCCTGGTCATAAATACCAAATATTCATTAATTTTCAGCATTTTGACCCTTTGAATACCCATTTATTAACATGCCATTGTATGTATTATTAATATTTTTCACATTTAATGCCTTATTTCTTTTAAAGTACACCGGACCTGATCATAGTTACCAAATATTCATTAATTTTCACTGAAAATTAACTTGCATTTAAATGGTTAGGATTTTAACCATTTAAATGCAAGTTAGTTTGTGTTGTTTTTTTATGACGAAAAAAGACAGATTTATATATAATGATTAATATTTTGTATTGTAAGTGCCAAGTGGAAAATTCTTCTGTTGAGTATCACAATCTGGCATGTGTCAATGATTAACAACAACATTGATTCTGATGTATTATTATTATGCAGAGTAAGGTTTTTTTAAAAAAAAAAAAAAAACATGCACCCAGGAGCTTAAAGACAAAAATGTTACAAATTAATATTATTTTCCACTTTTAATTACTATTTTCTTTTAATATGCGTGAGTCTTGATCATAATAACCAAAAATTTATTAATTTTCAGTTTTTTAACCCTTTACATGCAAGTTTGTTTACATAATGCCATTGTTTTTTTATGAAAAAAAAAGCTGAAAAAATGACTTATGTTCCACACAGCAAGTGCTAAGTGGAAAATTATTTTGTTAATCATCTGCCAGGTGTCATTGAACAATATGTGTATTAAGAACAATATTGATTCTAATGCATTCTTTTCTTTATGCAGAGAAATGTTGCACTTGGGACCTTTAAAGACAAAAATGTTCCCGTCAAAAACAAAATGTTACATACTATTATTGTTATTCACTTTCAAGTGACTCATTAATTTTTATACAGGGTAAGGTTTTTAAAATAACTTGCACTCAGCACTTTAAAAGCAAAAATATCCTTGTCAACAAACACAACAAAAATGTTATATTCAGCACAGGGAATATTGTCATGCTTAGGCTATTTGTACTGAAATGAAGTTTTGCATTTATACAAGTAAACTTTCTGACCACTGCTTCCACCTCTGACATTATAACTTGTGGAAACTTTCTCTACGGGGATGAAAACAGTTTGGCTTTGGGCGGATTACTCTTTGAGTCGGGTGAGCAGCCAGTCGCAGAATTTTACAAACAAGATATGTGACCATAGCGGAGAGTGCATGATGGAGACTTCCTGCTGCGCCTAATGGATTATTACACCGCTGCAGAAATTCAGCGAGGCACTAATAAGCAGCGAGGGGGAGTCCCCAGCCAGCAGTCCTGTCAAATAAATAAGTTGTTTAAACGGAACCGAGGAAGGCTGCTGTGCTTTTAAACGGTAGAACGGGGATGAGAGGTCTCGCTGAGGTGCTCGTTGGAATCAAAGACATGAGTAACGACGGGCAGCGTTATTCTACATTCACTTTTTAATGAGGATCTTTCATCTGCGCCGCGGTAAAGACAAATGAATGTTGGCGTCTGCTCAGGTACGGAGATGAACATCAATGGGAAGATGAAGGCGATTCATCAACCACTTGTTGGTTTGATGTTTTCGCTCTTCGGCTTCACATGAATGCTCAAATCAATTTCAAGAAAAGTCCTCTGAAGACATAAAGAAAGTGTAGTTCAGAAAAATACTTACTCCAAGAAGAAACGTTTAAATTGTGTTCAATGATGTTGTTTCTCTGTTTTTTGTGTGTTATTGCATTGTGCATATTGGGTTAATCCGCAGACTTTAATCACCGCAGGTTTAGAATAAAGTGTAGGTGCTGCAGTATATGGTCCAGATCTGGAGTGAGGATGGGGATGTAAATGCTCACAGTGTTTAAGAATCAGAATAATTCCTGGGTAGGTTTTCTGTGGTTTGGACAAAGGAGGACTCTGGGTTGTCAATGAAATCACAATGAGAAGAATAACCTCCTTAAACAGTATGAATTTTTGGCAGTTTGGTCAAAATTTGTGCATTACTCTTGTCACTGAAATAGGAAATGCTTCCTTAAGATGCATTTTACATACATTTTTTTTACACAGTTACTTTTGTAATGTTGAGTACAATCTTATTTCATGTCCATTTTGAACCCCAGATTTTTCCCAGTGGTTGTTACTCCAAAAAAAATCTTTGTGCCAGGATGTGCAGCTGTGCAACAAATCCCATTTTAGTCATTAAATTTTTTTTCCCTTGCTGCTAAAGCTGCACTATGTGATGGTGCAGCAAATGAATATGTATCCGCTGACTTCCCTCACAGCAATTGCAAATAAAAGAACAAATGCTTGCAGTTTGCTGTTAAAAAGTGATGTTTTTACGCTTGTTTACATAATGTGGAAGAAATGTAACCGGCCTTTATTATTCACAGTTAATGTAGTCAGTTTGCTTCCTGCCAGAGTCGACTTTAACAACACTCTGTGTGTATGCATAAATCAGCTGGTTAACTGCTACAATCATCCACAATAAATAAGAACAAGGATATTTGAGCAGTGTAAAAAAAAAAGTCAAACAAAACTGAGTGGAGAAAATATCATTAGGAAATAAGTAAATAGACCAGCATCACCGTAAAAGCATTGACAAAGCCAGAAAAGTTGCTATTATTGCTATTTACCACTAGTCCTCTAACTTCTTAAAGGAAAATGTGCAGACTCTGCTTCTGAGACTAAAATGAGAAGAGCACCAGTGGAGTTTTGTTGCGGGAAAGCAACAAAACTCCAAGAGCATTCTTGAGAGCATGAATATAAAGTAGCAGCTTGGTTTCTCAGTGTTTGTGGAGTGATGTTTGCCGGGGCAGCAGAGGGTTTCAGGTGTTTGTGGCGGGGTTGTACTACCGGCTCGGCGTTTTGCTTCTTGCTGCAGTGTGTCGGCACAGCAGGGTTGAGCGCACACAACTCAAAAACAATGCAGAAAATAAAATCTTCACCTCTGGCAGAAAAGAAAACAGCAGTACATCTTGCAGTCGGGACAAATCCCTGCTGCAATCTGCCAAAAAGAACGAGAGTGGTGCTCGTCGGAGAGTCCTTAAAGCAGGCGAGGTGTGAAAAGCTGCCGGCTGTTTGGTATCACCAAGGATCCCACTGAGTTTAGAAGCTTTAGACCAAATAAAGTGGGCAAAAAGCAATTGTTGGATAAGCCGATGGACAACAGATTCAGTTCTTCTGCTCTCATGTTGCAGTAATATCTGATGGAGCTTTGGTTCATCCTAAAATAAATTTAGTCAAACCTTCTTTAGATAACCTTCAACTTAGCTGACCATCTGCTCTGTCATTCATTCCGTCAAACCTCTCAGTAACTGCATAACAACATAAATGCAAACCACAAGGTTGAGCTGGTTGAATGGATTCATTACAACTTTCAGAGTCTGGATTTGGTGTAATAAAGCAACCTTGGAGTGTTTCTAGAGATGAATTGGTGGCATACCACTTAAAAACACACACTGTGGATTATTTTTATATGTGTTTGCACCACTTTTTGCCAGAAAAATGTCCAAATTATCCCATAGAATCTGACAAATTTAAATAATCAAAGGGGTTATGTACACTACTGTTCAAAAGTTTGGCGTCACCCAGACAATTTCATGTTTTCCATGAAAACTCACACTTTTATCCATGTGCTAACATAACTGCACAAGGGTTTTCTAATCATCAATGAGCCTTTCAGCACCATTAGCTAACATAATGTAGCATTAGAACACAGAATTCATGATATCTATGTAGATATTCCATTAAAAGTCAGCCGTTTCCAGCTAGAATAGTCATTTACCACATTAGCAATGTCTACACTGGATTTATGATTCATTTAATGTTATTTTCATCTTTCAAAAACAAGGACATTTCTAAGTGAGCCCAAACTGTTGTGTAAATAGTCCCAGTGCTCTTGAAATCAAGGTTAGGATCACTATGCCACTTTAACATGACAGATTAATTATTTGCTCAGTTTCAACTTCAAATAAATCTTTTGTTATTGCAAAATAATACGAAAATTAAAATTCCAACTTCCTCTTAGTTGGCCTTTTTTATCCAGCTATTTTTATTTTTTAGTATTTTTTTTCTCATCTATTTTCATTGTCAATTTTTTTTAAACTTACAATAACTTTATTTATATAGCACCCTTAACAGCTTTCACAAGGTGCTTTGACAGTCAAAACATATAAACACAGACAATCAAGCAAAACATAAGGAGACGAGGCAGAGCAGTCAAATAAATAGAAAAATGAAGTTAAGTGTATCATTAGCTTAGGATTAGGATGCATACCAAACAAAGGAACTATGAAGTTTAAAGATTGAAGTTTAAAAATTAGTCTTAACTTATTTCATTGTTCATTTTGTATTTATTTTACTTACTTTTACTAATATTATTATCATTTTTAGCCTTGTCTTTATGGCTTTCCCCTCTATTTTCTTTTGTTCTTTCCCTTACTTCTACGTGGCATTTTTAAATTTTACCTGATGTTGCTAGACTTATTTATTTTGAGTAACTTTCACCATGTTGACTGACTGGCCCTCTGTTGTTCAATGCACTGTGTAATCTCTGTTTTCAAAAGGTGCTTTATAAATAGTTATTCTTATAATAATGAATCTCTACATAGAAAACGTGACTGCCTGAACGTCCTACTGTGCCAGTTGGTCTTTCAGTCTTCAGCCTTGGCAGCTTTCTGACGTCGAGCTGCGCTTGTGTGCTTTTAAAGCTACAACCTGTGTGTGTGTTTGTGTATTTGTGTGTGTGTTCCTGCTTGGAAAAGTGTGTCGGTCAGCTGAAGGTCTTGAACAGCATTCCAGTTTGTTGTGTGTGTGTGTTTTAAAGTGTTAAGTTCCAGTCATAGCTGCAGTGGTGTACGTGCCGGTCAAGTCGTCTACTGTTATATCACTGCGCTGTTTGACCAGCTGTTACACATGACTTGGCAGCAGGGAGTAGAGTCGCTAGTGTGTGTGAGTGTGTGTTACCTTTCTGTGTAAAGGACTTGTACTGTGCTCATATTTAAGTCGCTGTTAAGGAAGTAATCCTTGGTTTCTGTTGAGTTACTAGGGTTTAAATCAAGCAGAAATGGACTTCAAATTAGATTCTCTTTTAGTATTTTTACTCCTGAATTGTTTACAGTTACATCTGCTCGCCCTCCTCTACTCTGCCCTTTGTAATGTTTTTTTTTTTGGGTGGGTTAAAGATGCCTGCTGTTAAACGTAATATGAAAGTTCACTCATATGTCTTCACTGATGTTTGCAGAATGTCCTTAGTGCAGCTGTCATGTTATCAGTGCAGAACTTTGGTAGTCTGTGGTAAAACTGTGATTCTGCCTACCAATGGTTCCTTTAATGTCATGTTCCTAAGTATCTACATACATAGTAAAATGAAAAAACAGTCCTCACCAGTGCCAGCTCTTAAAGCTAAAAAACGAGAAAAACATTCAGATAAATAAAAACCAATGACAGCTAAAATTAGTACATGTCTGAAAGTAGCAGCAGGTTAAAATTAAACAAGTAATAAGGATAAAAAAAGTGCCTTACTGTACATGATGGAGATCATTGTAGATGGCAGCAGGTTATTGTAGTTGTAAAAATTGCAGCACTTAATATTAACAGGTAAGAAAAATATAAAGTGCAAGATGGAGTTCATGTTTTAGGACTCATTGCATGATAAGTAGTGAAATTAATGTATTTATTTGAAATGAACTAGGGATAGACATTTCAAGTAACACAAAAATACATTACTGTTATTTAAAACAATATTGTGGAAAAATATCTGTTTTTTTATATGTATTCTATCTACTGTAGCGCTCATCTGCCATATTTTTTTATATCAATATTTTTAAAAAGCGAGTAATAAATAAGCTTCCTGTATAGAGCTTCAGATATAGTTGTGTTGTTGGCCTGCTTTGGTCTGCCATCTGCTCAGCATCTTCCTCATGGTGATGTTGTGAAAAGACAATTAGAAAAATGTGAGGATATTGTTAATTTAAAGTAACAACTGACACTTCCTCAGCTTGAATTCTGCGTTTAGATCTGGGTTTCTGTCTCCGAGCTTCTAAGACAGGTTTGAGAGTTTTGGTGGAGTACTGTGCTCTGTGGCTGCTTTTCTTGTTTGAATAAGCGAGTATTCTAACTATTATTCTGGCGATTAATTGATTAATCATCTGTCTCCATCTCACCCAGTGCTTTTCTTTTTCTTAATGTGACACAGTTTAAATTCTGACTTGAGCATCTAACACAAGTGCCTGACATTCAGTATCTCCATACTCAACTTTTGGAGTATGTTTTTGTTTGATTTTTGACCCACACAAATTGCAGCAGACCTATTGGTCCACCTGCAATTCCTGATGCCTTTGTGGAGAAATCGTAATCTGCAGTTGTCTACCTATGACAGCTGCACATTTTCAAGATTTTGGTTTGACTTAGTACAGAAGTACTGCACCTCATGACATCCCTAGGGAATACTCAACAGATTAATTATTAAACTGGTTCAACTGCTGTGAGTTGTGACCTTGAATTTGTCAAGGAGCGCACAAAATCAACACCCAGCCAGAGTTTTTGTGCAAGGAAACGAGTTTGCATCGTCATTCTTTGAGCGAGTCATTGAGAGTCTAACACAGCAAACTGAATTCAGAAATGTGGCAGCGTATCATCATCTGGCTTATCAACAAAACTACAATTCTCATAGTCAATAATTCATACATCTGTAGGAGCCACTTTTCAATTCACCTTCATCCGCCACTCCGCCGAGCAGCTCTTATCACAGCGCTGCCAGTTTTTATGAGCCTCGCTGCTTGTTATCTCCCCCCGCAGTGGAAGATCGCAGGGATAAGAGGCAAACCCAGATCTTGGAGCTGAAATTTTATGGAGACGAGTGCTGTTGGTTGAATATGTATGCCGATGAGTCACATTTCATGCTTGCTATTCTGTCAATATAAGAGATTATGTTGAATCTAAAGTTCCTTTTTATTAAATTAACAAGCAAATGAGATCAAAAATGCAGGAATTAATAACTTACATTCATTCTGTGAAGCTAAAAAAACTGCACTCAGCTGGACTTTTTGTTGCTTAAATGTCAGGAGAGGAAATATTTATCCTGTAAACTTAATAGAAAACCTGAACATTGTTATATAAATAAAATTTTGAGGATCTCAGCTGTTGATGTTCCAGTAAACTGGATTATGTAACAGCTTGCAGCTCTGTGGATGTCAGGGCACTGAGAAGTGAGGACTTTGTGTTTGCCATCACACCTCAGTGAAGCATCTTTCTCTTTGACAGGTAACTTTGCCCAAAGCTCTCCACTCTTTCCAGCACAAAAGTCAGTAATTTTCCGCGTCTTCCTGTTATTTTTGGCTCCGCTGTCACTGAGGAAAACACTCAACAGCCAACAGCTGGACAGCTGCAGCTGCGTGATGACACGATACATCAAGACAACGCTGCTTTGTTTCTTTTCTATATGGTTGCATAAGTATCACACTGGAACCCGCCTGGAGTTGAGTTTTGTTTCTGACATTTTTCACATTAAAAAAAACACGTGAACAGAAAATCTCAAGCTTCATTCTGGTGGTAAATCAGAATTGGTAATGAGATACTGAGCGTGAACGTTGCTGTAAAAGTCCCAGATATGCAGATGAAGTGTCCTTTGGAAATAGAATCAGAGGAGTTATTGGAGTCTGCTGTGTTTATTTTCTGATTGACATGCTTAAATTCCACTAGAAGTTGGTGAATTCTGACAGATATTCTACAGAAAATGACACGAATGTGACTCAAGTGCCTAATTTCTGCCAAATACTTGCATTGTTTTATGGGAATGTCCAGTATGATGTTGCAGTAACCACAGTTTGCATCATGAGGAATGGACAGAGCCAACATGAACCATTTCAACTCCATGTTCACTGCATTTGTATTATTTACTTTTTCCCAAAGCACCAGCAACCGCTTTATCTTCATCTCAAGATGCGAAGAAACAAACAAATAAAAAGAAGACATAAACCCAAATTGGGAATCTACCTGTTGTGGCATTTTAAGATTGAACAAATGCTAGAATTAGACAGATAGGATGTATAGGTCAAATTTCAGAGTAAACAATGATAAGATTGGAAAACCAAACTAGTCAGCTGAAGTTATGAATACACTAAATAATCCTGTGGAAAGCGGCAACCCAACGGAAGCCCATGAAGCCCATATAAGGCGACCAGACTGGAAGTGCATGACCTCTTTTCTTCTGCACTCATGAATTGAAACTTAGGTCACGCTCCTATACATTCTGATTGGGTCTTAAAACGATGGGTTGTGGCTTTCCAGAATGGAAGAGCAGTGTTTAGAAGGAATTTGCATAGGTATAAATGATGATGTAGTCGGTTAAAATCTCCAGATTTTCCTCATGTTTGTTCTTACAGCCCCTGTATTGAATAAACATTATTTGCATCAGACTCTGAAGGCTGCTTGAAGACTCTTTTTTGAAAACTTTTTGAAGACTCCAACTTTTGATCCGGAATTGATTTTTGACTGTGTGTTTGTCAAAGCTGCCTGATCATCACTGACTCTTAGCAGGCAGACTGAGTCACAACAAACTCAATACAGTTCTGATGTTGGGTTTCTGTTTTGTTTTGTTTTTTGTCCATGCAGACATGAGGACGTGCCGAATGAACGAGTTCAGCTGTGGAGCAGGAACCACCCAGTGTATTCCCATCTTCTGGAAGTGTGACGGAGAGAAGGACTGTGACAGCGGAGAGGACGAAGTCAACTGTGGTAGGTGGAAGACGTATTAGCCTGAGCATTTTTACCTAAAATGCATAACAGGACGTAGTTAACCTTTGTTAATTCCTAAAGTCAAACATTGTGCTGATTATCATGGTCATATAGCACCAGAAGTGGTTAGAAGACTTGAAATTAAACCTCAGGCAGCACATCTTTGATACTGACTGACCTAAAGACCGAGCTAAACTTTCCCCCTTTTCCTAGAAGATCCAACTTTACTACAGTTGTTGTCACCACTAAGTCAAACAGAGTTCATTTCCAGGCAGTTGCTGTCAGACACAGTTGTAAATGCGAAGGGAACACTTACGACTATTTAATCTGTTTATATCCACCTTTTTTGAATTTATTTGGAAAGCAGTGGGTTGAAAGACATAATTTCTAGGTTGTCATCAATAAAAATTTGTAAAATGTATGTCCTGATGGAGCAGCGGCTTTTTCATTTATCCAGATCTTTGACTGCTGTCTAAATTCTAAATACTTTTTCTTTGTACTTTAAGTACATGCTACAGCTGCCCTTACAAAGTAAGGCAAGGAAGGTTTATTTGAATAGCATAATTCATACACAAGGCAATTCAAAATGCTTTACAATGGCAAAGAAATGCATCACAGAACTTTAAAATTAATTATAAAGATTAAGGAAATTCTACGATGTCGATAGAAGGTTGAGGAGGCAGACAGACACTCTAGAGACTCAGATGACTTTGGTTGAGAATAAGATTTACTGACGTCAAAAGAAAGTGATACAGCAAAGCAGCATATTCATGTGAACAATGCCAGCATCAGTTCTCTCTGACCTTTGGATTTGAAAGTAGGCATTAAAATCATAGAAATGAAGCTTAAAAGTGCATTAAAAGTCAAGAAAACAGATTGAGCATCTAAGAGAAAGCAGCAGCAGACAATACGGTTGTCAGGCCTGATTTAAAAGAGCTGACAGTTTGTTCCACAGGTGAGGAGCATCATAGCTGAATGCTGCTTCACTAGTTTTGGTTCTTGTTCTGGGAACACACAATAAATCTGTCCCTGATGACCTGAGGGCTCTGGATGCTTCACATGGAGATAATAAGTCCAGGATGGATTTTGGTCCAAGATCATTCAGGTCTTTGTAGACCAGGAGTCAGACTGTGAACTCTATCCTTTGACTAACAGGAAGCCAGTGTAGTGATTTGAGGACTGGTGTAAAATGGTCCAGTTACCTGGTGATAGTTGGGACTCTGGCAGCAGCGTTCTGGATCAGCTGCAGCTGCTTGTTTGATTTAAGTATGTACTGTTTCATGCAGCTTGTATACAACTGGGAAATACTACCTTATCATAAAAATGTATCTTAAGCTTTGATTTTTGCAGTCTTTAGTGTGAATTAAACTGTTGCCGTGATGTAAATATACAGAGAATTATGGGTCCGAATGACCAGAAAGTCATGGAAGCTTGCATACTTCAAAATCCAGCAAGCTGTTGTAAGACATCTAGGTATTTCTGGCATACTACATTAGACTTACTGTGTACTGGGACATACTAAACCTTGTTCTGTCGTGCTATGTGGTATGGAAGTATGGATAATAGCAGCCTTGGTGTTTGTTTGCCGCTGCCTTATGAGCACTTGATGGAACCTTTGATTGTGTCTCATGTGGAATCAACGTACTTTCTGGCCTTGACTTCACATAGATCACCTTAAAGCATTGTTAAACAATTGACTTGCTTATTAGAATGATGGATAACTGGTTGCTGAGTGCTGCAAAAACTCTCTCAGAATGAATGAATTTCAAATGAGTGTCATTCTGAACTTTGCCTTCTTTACAGCTGAAACCGTGCTGTTTGCTTTCTTGCCTTATTACTATAGCGACAGGGCAGACAACTTTAGTGCAAATGAACCACACTGCTGAGGCTTTAAGAGGTGCAGGGATACAATTCTTCAGAAGCACTGCTCATTAAGTGCTGCTTATTAAGTATAACAGTTGATGTCTCTTATTTGCTAAAAGTACTGAGACTGTGTCGGGGATGCCTGTATCAATTACATCCCATCCTCCAGCTGTTTATCCTGAACGCTGTGCAACATAAACACACTTACTAACGGCTTCTTCTGTGGAGCGTGGAGCTCTGCCTCGACCCACAAAGATAACCAAATCTGACAGTGAAGCAGCCTGTAGCGTGCTGGAAAATTTTAATGAGGAGGGGAAAAAAACAAAACGTGGAAATCAAGTGGAATTTAAAATGATGTATACGCTACGTTTTAACCAGAACAAATTGATGAGTTCAATGATTGATTATTGGCACTGCATTTCCTCGCTTGACATCTGTGCTGAGAGTGGAGGATGTTAATGAATATGTCAGTAGTTTCATCTGAAACATGTCGATGATGAGTGAGCGCTGTGTTGTGTATCAGCACCTGATACCAGTAACACAAACGGTGTTGGTACATCACATCGTGTATACTCTATTTAAAGACCAGGAATGTGTTCTGAAGTGCATTTTCGGACACTACGTACTGCAGAAGTATATACTGCATACAAGTGCAACATGTAGAAATGTATGTAAAATTGCTAAAAATGCCATTGTACATATTGATTGCAGGGTTTTGGTTGCTACTTGCAAGCTCATTAGCTCCTTTCAGCTTTTCAAACTACAAGAGCATGCTGTTTTTGCTGCACATCTTTTGTATGAAAAGTGTCGCAGCAAATTAGACCATATACACCCGCCGCAGTGAGATTGATTGCAAAAACAAACCCCTCACTCCCTCACTCCACCTCTTGTGTAATATGATGTGATGTTCAGTCATGGACGCAAGTATTGGCACCTCTGAAATTATTCCAGAAAATGCACCATTTCTCCCAGAAATTGTTGCAGTTACAAATGTTGTTGGTATGCACGTGTTTGTTTCCTTGATGTGCATTGAAAAAACACAAAAAAGCAGAAGAAAAAGGCCAAAATTGTCATAGCAGTGGTGGCGCAACGGGTAGGTTCTGGACTACTGATCTGAAGGTTGGAGGTTCAAGCCCTGATGCTGCCACTGTAGGGCCCTTGAGCAAGGCCCTTAACCCTTCCTGCTCCAGGGGCGCCGTACCATGGCTGTGTTCTGCGCTCTGACCCCAATTGGGATATGCGAAAAAGAATTTCCCTCTGGGGATTAATAAAAGTAAGGCAATTTTTGTTTTTTTCACACAAAACTCAAACGGGCCAGACAAAATTTTTGACACCCTCAACTTAATATTTGGTTGCAGACCCTTTTGGAAGAAATAACTGAAACCAATCGCTTCCTATAACCATCAACAAGCTTCTTATACCTCTCAGATGGAATTTTGGACCACTGTTCTTTTGCAAACTGCTCCAGGTCTGTCAGATTTGAGAGCGTGAGAGTGAGTGTTGATTTGTCTCATCAACACGGATGCCAAAATCCAAGGTTTTCCAGCAGAACAACACATGGTACCAATATGATCGATGTTATTCACTTCACCCGTCAGTGGTCATGATAGTGTAGCTGATCGGTGTCTTTATCATATTGTTGTATTTTATTGTCTTGGAAATTTTTGTACTTCCTCTTTTGATTGATGTATTTTTTTTTTTTTTTTTTTACTCTACCCCAAGAGAGCCCTGCATAGGAATGTGCGTAGACTGCCTGTTTGTGCACAAATGGCAAATAAAACCTCTTAAATCTTGAGGCAACTGTTTATACTTGCCTGTCTTTCCCGCATCGATGGATCTTTTGAGGCCAGAATTGCCTGAGCTGTGCGATGACCAGAACTCATCGTGGGATGCAGCACATCATGCATCTAGCTACTTGGAAAGCCTTGGCATCCTAGAAATGTCTTTAGAATTAGTATACCTGTGGATAGTATGCCATTTTAATGGCTGCACCATGTTTTCACTTGTCTGCTTCCTGTAATAAAACACCAGTGTTTAGAGGGAGGAGTGGGTGGAAGCTGACTGAGGAAGAGGGAACGTGGCTGTAAGGTTTTGATTTACATGCTCTGGTGGCAGCTCACTTTAAGGTCATCGCCTGAACATGTGCATCACGCTACGCTGCAGTAAATCATCTTGGCGTCACAGATCAAGGACAGCAAGGGTGCATATTTAATGTGAACAAACAATTAACAAATGTCTCCTTGTTTCGCTGCAGCTGATCTGGCTGATGAGCATATTCAGCTGCAGTCAGTATCACTGTTATGCTACAGATCGTGTTTTTCTCTGATCACATTGGGCCTTTGGGGGTTTTTCTACGCATGACTAAACATGACTAGTCTGTTTACAGTATAGGCAATGAGTCTGGTGCATTAATTTGAAGACATATATTCATTTTCCTGTTATCTCTGATCATTTCTGACTAAAATATCAGTCATGCTTGAGTAAATGAGGACTCTATAAACAAAGCAGGCTAAAGAATTGATTAGATATTTTTAATTTAAATTCTTATGATTTTGGCGCAGGTGATTTTCCTTTGACGCTCTTTGGTGAAGCCAAAGAATCCTCTATGCAGGAAGTACCCTGTAGATATAATCAATATAAGATGTGAAAAGTGAAAATCTGGATTTTCCTGAAGAAGGAAATGCAATCGACACATTTGTTAAACTTCAAGGATCCACATAATTCATTCTGATGAGAAAACTACCTGGGGCGCGTTCAGTGTGCTGCTATAACAACCTCCACTCCTCCGGGAAGACTTTCTACCTCATTTTGGGGCATTAGTGAGCTTGTTCACAGATGCTTGGTGGGAAAATTAGACTGCAGTCAGTGTTTGAGTTTATCCCAGTGGTGTTTAATGTAGTTGAGGTCACGGCTTAGTGAAAGCCAACTGTCAAAACTGTTTCACTGAGAAGCTGACTTTGTGGGTGAGATCACTGTCACTTTGAAACTGGAAAAAGTCTTCTCTAAACCATTGCCCCAAAATAACTGGAACCACAGAATCATCACATCGTTGTACAAGTAGCGTTATAAGATTTATCTTCTAGGTCAAACCATAAAAACAGCCCCAAGCTTTTATTCTTTCTCTACCAAGCTTTGGCGAACCTGGATTGAGGCAGAGCTTTCTGGCGTGCTTGAACTTGCTTCACTAAAGGGATTGCCAAATGTTGAACATGTTTCACAGCTTCACAGTCCAACAGAAATATGGTTTACTCCAGGCAAAGCTTGGCGTCGTGCATGGAAATTTTGTGTGCTGCTCTTAGTCCAGGGAAACCCATGTCATAAAACCTCTGAACAGTTTTACTTCAACTTGACATTAACTCATCCTGTTTCAGCTTAAAAAGGAAGTTGGTCAAATTAAATAAGGTCATATATACATTCAAACTTCTGTACGTAATTATAATTTCTAATACAGTGAGATTAGTCCGAATTTGGAGAAAAAAGCTAATGCAACAAGGCCCTGTGTTTGTTTTTTCTGTCTTGCCAAGTGACTTTTCATTCACATTTTCTTTCTTTCTTCTTCTATCGCTATCCAGGTAACATCACCTGCGCCCCAAACGAGTTCACGTGTGCCAGCGGTCGTTGCATCTCCCGAAACTTCGTGTGTAACGGCGAGGACGACTGTGGCGACGGCTCGGATGAGGTGGAATGCGCTCCGTCCTCCTGCGGTCCCAGCGAGTTCCAGTGTGGAAACTCGTCGTGCATCCCGGCCAGCTGGGTTTGTGACGACGACGTGGACTGCCAGGTAGGAGGGAAATGCTACACGCTAACTCACGCAATAATCACACACTCTAGAAGGAGGATTACAAGTTGGGAACACAAATGAATAATAAGGTGGTTACATCCTTGGACCATTAGTGTACACCGACAGAACAAGACATTTATCACACTTCTTTTTATGCACCTCAAATGTAGTCTGTTTTTAGTTGAAGCTTTACTGTTGCCCAAGATAAATTTCCCTTTGCGACAATAAAGTAGATCTCCACTTAACTGACATGAATTGTTGCAGTTCAAAATACTAGGAGGACTTTAGTCAACGGTAAACCGGTGACCAATGAAGACTGACTACGTCCTCAGTAGTGACATTTATCTGGTTGAAGTCTTTCATTTCCTGTCAAAACCTTTGAGAATGCATTTAAGCCATATTATCATGTTTTCTGTTTTAAAGCCCTACATATAGTAAAAGTAACCTGTAAGTAATATGGACTTTTTTTTTGCAACATTGGTTGTACAAAATCCATCGATATAACACAAAATAAATTCAGCACTGTTGAAGGTCAACTTGAGCAAGAATTGATCCAGTTCTCACAGAGGGAATGTAGGCAGGTTTTGCTCACAAAGGTTAGTCATTTCTTTCAAACGATGCTGATCTATGATCTGCTACTGAGGTTTTTATGTACACTACTAGTCAAAAGTTTGGACACAACTTCTCATTCAATGCTTTTTAGTTATTTGTATTATTGTAGATTAATACTGAAGATTAAAGCTTTTTTGTTTACAACATAATTCCATATGTATTATTTTGTCTTCAGTATTAATGTATAATGTAGAAAATAATTATATAATAATAATAAATGAATGAGAAGGTGTGTCCAGACTTTTGACTAGTGGTGTTCATGTCCCAAACTGAGAAATTTCAACACATTTTAACTGATAATCAGCAGTCTTACCAGTCAATAATCGACTAATCAATAACACAAACTAGATGGTCACTGCTTGTCAACATCGAATTGCTGGCGACCAGAGGAGGTGGAAAAAGACAAAACCCGATCAAATTAGGCTGACATCTGTACTAATTTGATGAAAATGCTCCATATACAGAGACCACAGCCAGATATTAAATCACTGCAGGGTTAAACCTATTGCCTGTCTTTGCAAACTATAGCAACAGTAAGCCATGCTGTCTACATGTTCACATTTTAGTGTCCCTTGGTAGCAAATGCTTTGAAATGCATTTCTGCTCTTGTGGTTTTATGTTTGTGGACTTTCAGTTTGCATTTTCAGGCTGAGGATGCTCTTGATGCAGGGAAGGTTTTTCTAAAGTTTGAATTTAGTGTTAAAGCTCAGGTTGTGGTCATGGCTCAGGATGAAGAGGCATGTAAGTTATGCTAAATTTCCTCAGCTTGGTGCTGAACTTGGGGTGAGCAGAGTGGCAGAATCAGCCACAGTAGGAGTTTCTGGCACAAAATCAGACTGACAGGGTTCATGAAGAAAGGATGACCCTCATCTTTGAGACCTTTTTGTGTTTTAATCAACCAAACGAAATTCATTAGACTTTACAATGAAGGGTGGTTGTTGGAGTTTAAGTAATCTCTGGTCAGCATCTGCACCTCTTGGGTTTTACATCTTTACTTTATCTTCATGTAATGAGTTTTTTTTGAAGTTTTTCAAGCTTTGTTTGATTGGAAATATAATTCATTACATAAAAATAATGCAGTTTTGGAGAGGACTACGATGTCAATGACGTAAACCTACAGCTATGAAAGTCATATTAGAGTTTATACATGACCTATAGGAAGATGTTTAGTATTGATCAACCGATTATCAGGGCTGATATTTTGCAGATTTTCTGGAGAACAATAACAAATAGTTGTAAATAATGGAAAATAAATATTCTAACACCATGCAAGTTCAAACAAATAGAAACAGTTGAAATAATCATGATTATTGAAGTAACCTTGCTAGAAATGACAGATTCCCTGCTCTCACATGCTATTAATATATAATATTTAATGCGTATCTGTTCCAAATATTGATTGTTGCTCTATCTCGGTCACTAACAATAGGCATCGGCCATGAAAGAAACATATTAGTCGGTCTCTAATTATTACTGCCAGTCTGGGTTTTCTGCACTTTTATTCACAAAGGACTTTACAAAGGTACAAAGCAGACACAAACACTCTCCCTCTCGTTTTCTAAGCAGATTTATCCTCGCTATAATAAACTGCTCAGCATGACTTCTCTGGGCACACACCGGTTCAGCAAGTTCAATTTTCACAATAGCCACTGGTTATTGACCTGCCTCATACACACAATCACCACACAAACACTGACTCTGACACTCCTAACACGTTTTCACACACAGTAGGACGAGTTTCTCTGACTCATCGGTTTACTACGTACCTGCTAATTGGCTCTGCGATCATCACTGACCGCGCTAATAGATGCAAACGCCCACAAATGTTTAAAATGTCACGTTCATTGGAAAGGTCGTTGTATTCCCTGTTCTCTCGGCCTCTCACGCCCAGCCGGCCCTGCGTCAGTGTTGTGTAGCAGCCAACACACACACACACACACACACACATTCTCACACTCCATTAATCTGCTCCCACATGAGTCAGTGACTTTGCGAGATGATGAAAGTGTGAGAAACTCCTTCCTGCTGCTCCTCCTTGATCCCGTTCTGATCTGATTGGCCGGTTTTTAATTCTAATTAATGAGCTAATCACCTGAGATCTGAGCGCTAAACGCTCTCAGCTTTGCCGTGTCCGACCTGCACGTCCTCAAGATCAGCTACCAGTTAATCAGTCTGGGTGTAACCGTGATGTTTGTGTCCTTCAGGGGCTGTTTTGTATGAAGACTGGTGGCTGATATTGTTTTATAAAGTCCATATAAAGTCATTCACTCACACAGTCCCTAAGGATGAAGATGCAAGTGTCCCGTAATTTGAAAATTGAATTGGAGCTGAAGTTAAACACGGAGGATCAAGCCCTGGAAATCTGATTTTGCTTTTGCTTCAAAGTCTGTTGCAAAGCACATGCACTTCCTGGTTGAACTCGTCCGTCCTGTTGTATTCTTGCATTGGGACAGAACTGCTACAGCCAAAATGTGCAACAATAGAGAATTACCAGGATTGTACACCTTTGGGGGAAAATGCCTTTTTGTGTTCCTGCTGAGAGTAAGATTACAGGTAACGAAAGGTAAAATGGAGATTTAGGGAAACTGCCAGCCTCGGTCTGTCTAAAGGTGACAGAATCTGCACACCTGCATGTCTAGTTGAGCACATTTGTTTAATTGGTGTCAAAATTGAATGGTTAAAACAATTTGTGGGACTATTTCTTGACTGGGTGCAATGAATTATCATTCTCTGCTAGCCTCACATTCATAAAAGACTCCAGGAAGTCACTACACCAGGCCAAGAAATGAGTATTTGTCCTGTAAAATATAAAGCTGCTTCCTTGTAGCTGTGTGAGCATTCTGTACATGAATGTTAGTTTTCTGTCCTACGAGTCTGATGCCAGTGTGAAATCAAAACATATCATTACAGAACACTCTATTGTTTCCTATTGTAATTGGTCCCTTAAAAGCCTTGTGACATTTCAGGCTCCCTTCCAAGAAACGGGTACTAGAGGACATGTGAGCGGCAAATGGAAGAGCTTTCACCAGCTGACATAACCAGCGTTCATTTACATGAACATGACAGTATCTCTGAACATTTTAACATCACAAATGGCACCTGTTTCTGAAAAGCAAAAAGTGAAAGAGTAGGAACTTAAAATTGTAGTTTTTGTCAGCAGAAGCATAAGAAATGTGTGTTTCTTTTCGCTGCAGGACCAGTCGGATGAGTCTCCGTCTCGATGCGGTCGCCATCCGACGCCGCCGGCCAAGTGTTCGTCCAGCGAGATGCAGTGCCGCTCAGGAGAGTGCATTCACAAGAAGTGGAGGTGTGACGGAGATCCTGACTGCAAGGACGGCAGCGACGAAGCCAACTGTCGTATGTACACACAAGCTGCCATTCACATGTTGAAGAAAACGGACAGAACCATGTTCATTTTAGCAGAAATGTCCTCAGTCAATAATACTTTAAAAGCTTTAATAGCTGACCATATTGGCAAATTGCAATTTGCGAGCAATATTTGAGGAATATTTGGTCTTTTTTGGGGATTTTTTTGATGATTGGAATGTGTTTGTTGAAGATAATTTGTTCTAAATGAGCTGAAAGATGAATAAAATGTCCTGTGGAAGGATGGATGAATAGAAGAATTTCCATTCAGGGTGTTAACTTCAGCCCAAAAAAAAATTATTTTTTTTTTTCAAAATAATTTGATTTGTGGTCCATTATAAATGCCAGCTCTTCTACATACCTTTAATTCAACAATTCATTGATAATCTATCAATCTATTTGTCTGGTGCTCTCTAAGTGAATCCATGCTGTTAGTAGGATACAATTTCAACAAAACCAAAATAAAATATCAGTCCTCAACACCTTTTTTTAAAATCAGATTGTTCTTTATCCTGACAAGAGCTTCTCCTGGCAGACAGTAATAATATAGTGTGGAAGTTGTGACTTGCGTATAATGTTGTTTTGATGTTTTCTCTGCTTTCATCTTTGCAGTTTCCTTAGAAAACAGTGGAAAATGTCATGACAAACATCCAGAACCCAAATATATTCATAATAAAATCACTTTCTACGTATTCTTGCTCAATAAATGGCTTTAAATTGAATATTAAACCTGTTGTTGATCAATTTCCTGTCTGTAAATGAACTGTTAAATCCATGGAGAGTATCAGTATTACTTACACGTCTAATCGAGGTCTGAATGCGTGTCTTTGGCAGCTGTTCGCACCTGTGAGCCGGATCAGTTCAAATGCGACGATGGAAACTGTATCCTGGGCAGCCGACAGTGTAACGGCCTCAGAGACTGCTCAGACGGATCGGATGAAGCCAACTGCAAAAACAGTAAGTGCTCTGTGTTTGTGTGCACAGTAGGGATGTGCAGGGAGCTCAGTGTTTATATTTGGATCTGTATTTGAGGCAGTGAGGTTATTTATATTAGAATCAAAGTGCAAATAGGCGTAATACTCTGAGCTACACTGCCAGAGCTACTGTAAGCTAATATCCTCAAACAATCATTGCAGTTAAAATGTCAGCAAACCAGTTAATGTTAATAGTGGGGTAGCAAGGGTTTCTTCTTCTTGAAAGCAAATAATGTGTAAAATATATGTATTCATTAACAGTGATTCATAAAAACAAACTATTTCTGCTTTGAAAAATATTACATCCATGTCCAGTATCACCCCTAGTGTACAGCTTCAAACATTATATATTTTAATGTTTAGGTGTGTGTTTGTTTTTATACATCGCCTCAGGCTGTCCTGAGATGCAGAAACTGAGTTTGTTTGTATATGCAGGCATCTTGACTGCACATTTTCCAGATGTGTTTTCATAAAGAAAAACTCTTTAATATCCACCTCAGGTTGTCCTCAGGTAAAGGAACAAAGTCTGTTTGTTCACCATGTATGATGTGTTTGGGAATCTAACGCTGTTGTAGCTTTTAGGCACGTTGATGCATAGTTGTGTCTCTGCTTTTCTAGTGTAGAAAAAGAAACTTCAGTATTATCTTGTTTCCTTGAACTTTTCCTCAATTATCATCAAATGTGGCTTTGGAACAGATGTTTAGTGAGCAGTTTGAGATGCATCGCAGAGTCTAGGAAGCAGCTAAAATGCCTGATTTTGGTTGATTATTCAGCTGACATTTAGAAACTTCAGATTTTAATCCAAGCTGTAGGATCAGGTTGGAAACCTCATTTTAAGGACTGAGAAGAGCTCATAAAACGTGTATTAAAGGGCTTATAAAACTGAGTACATGTTAGTCTGGGATCACTGCAGCAGTTTTAAAATCCTTACAGATCTTGAAACCGGGTTGCATCACACATATAAGGTGAAACTTCACTCATATTCTTCTGTCTAATCTGACAATTAGTCAATACAAGATTTTAAAATAATAATGCATGACACACTACAGAATATTTTTAAGATTATTGTGTCAGAAGGAGCAGTGCTCCACCTCACCTCATGGGGAAACAGATGTAAACAAAATGGAGACTGTCTGCTGTTTCACTTGCAGAAATGAATCTGATAGAGGGTTGAAAAGTGACAAAGTGTCCTTCTAATGCAACAGGTTTTTAAAAAATAGTCACATTTTTAGAAATTATCTTATTTGCTGAACTTTCATTAAATTTTGGCACAAGGAAATGGCAAAGTTGGCTCTTTAAAAAGGCAGGAGTACTGTAAGAATTGAAGTTTTATCCTGACATTTTTAGTTTTTTTTGCTTTGTGTTTCTGTATTTTGTGCCCTGAAGTTCTATAAATAACATTAAATTAAATGTAAATGACAATAAATGTTGCATGACAGAAATAACAGCACTTAACCTGAAAAATGTGACTTGTTTCTGTGCAGTGACTCAGTGCAACGGACCGGAGAAGTTCAAGTGTCGCAGTGGGGAATGCATCGAGATGAGCAAAGTGTGCAACAAGGCCAGAGACTGTCCGGACTGGAGTGATGAACCCATCAAGGAATGCAGTGAGTAGAAACAGAATAAAAGATCTTATTTATTATCTAAAACCAGAAACACTCGACTTTCTGCTCTTTTTTTTCTTGCCTGGTTTGTGAAAAATAGATCAGAAATCTGTTGTTTTCTGTCATTTTTTTGTAGATGTCATCAGCTTTTCAGTTTTTGTGGATGATCTAAATAATGTGATGAAATGAATCCATCACAGCCTCAGTGAACCGCAGGCTCACAGCAGGAGAAATAACTCATGTGCAGCGTGATGTTTTCTTAAAACCAAAAATAACTGAAATGGGTGCTGCTGTTTTCTTTTGCTTCTGACATCAAGTCAGTGCAGCAGCGTACTGAAGATCAAACAACCGAACGCCAGAATACACGAGAATTCTGTGATTATTATGTTTGATTTTCTTACATTTGTATATTTTAACTAGAATCTGTGCAAATATGAATGATCTTGTTGCTCAGCCCACTCTACTACAACTATAATTTGCAAATGTCAGTGTCTGTACTAAATGTCAGCGACATAAAACAGTTTGAACTAGAGTTTCTAGATTCTGATTTTAATTTCAACGCCTCGCTCTAAAGCAAAGAAAAGCTGAAGCACATTCCAGGACCGTTCGCTCTGTCACCGCTCAGGAGATGATTTGCTTTTTCAATAACTTCCAACATCTTTCCCTGTCTGCAGGACAGTTTAATGTAGGCAAATGGGGTGAATCTACATGACATTCCTCTCTGCTACACCTTGATTTATGCTGATAATATGTGGATTTTTACATAATTCCCGCCTGGAGCATCATCCGTGAGTCCCACAGTTCACTTCTGAATAATTCTCTTTCATGGATCAAAGAATTGAGAAGAAAGTGATTATTCTGTTCCACACAATCAGAATACTAAACTTCAGAGTGACGGCAGCTCAGACATACACAAAGACGTCGTGTAAATAATCCAGTTTCACTAATCTAAAAAAAAAAACCTGACTGAGAGCACATTATTCATGATGCTCAAATGGAAATATGATTCTGCAGAGGAATTGTTAAGAGTTATTTTGTCTATATCCACAAGTGTCTTATCAGAGTTGTTGTCCAGAAATAATTAAATAAAACATCACATAACTTGGCCGCATTCCTTGGTGGAGTAATGTGACGATCGGCGTATGTTTGTCTGTGAATCTGTCTGACCGTGTACAACATTAGTCAAAAATGGAGTAATGGATTTGGATGAAATTTTCAGGGAAGGTCAGAAATGACACAAGGACCAAGTGATTAGATTTTGGCAGTGATGCAGCTTATAGTCTGGATCCACGGCTTTGTTAAGGATTTCCCATTGCTAGATATAGCTGCCGGCACGTTGTCACTGTAACCATGTTCCAATGTTAATGGTTGCATAATCTGGGGCCCCTGACTCATGTAGGAAATCTGATAGAGTTTAAGATGCATGAAGAGTTCAGTGTTGAAGGGGATCTGCCACTGGATAGAACTTGGAAACAAATATTCTCACAAATAGCATAAAGTGATTTCTAGTTCTGCATTTTCAATTGTATATTTGACAGTTTGAGCTTTAAATATGCAGAAAAAAATCCAAAATATGGTATCAAGACTCCTTTATAATTTGTCATTTCTATTAACATACAATATTATGCAGTCCAACAGCATACTGCTGACTAAGACTGTATTAAAGTATAGTTTTCAGTTCTTTTTTTGTCTTTACCGCAGAGGGCATGGGGTTTTGTGCTCTTTCTTTTGTTGTGTAGGAGGTTTGTTGTCGGTGTCACAGAGGCATAAACGTGTTGTGTTGTTTTTTGTTTTTTTATCCTGGGGACCTTCCTCAGTTCACAGCTAGAATAAAAGTTCCTCTTCTATCTGAGCTACTGCAGTAAATGGTGAGTTTTGTAAATTGTGCTTGTAGAGTGTTGACTGCAGAGGAGCTAGTAAAGGTCACGCAGGAGATGATGGGTTTCTTGTTGCTCTGGTATTTTCGGACCTCTTCGATTAGGATGTTTGGACGACACACCAATGTGTTGTGCGAAGGTGGTAGAAGAGTTTTTTGGATTCAGCAGTGTTCTTGCACAGCTGGTGATTAGTTACATAATCCAATTTATTGGTGCAGATTTGTAGAGTATTTTGTAAAGTGAATTGATGTCTTTGTAAATAATAGAATGAATTGTAGAAAAACTCACAGCCAGTGTGTTTAACATTTGAAGGTCTGCTCATTCTTTGCATTTTGCAGGGCTCAGGGGGAATAAATAACAAACTACCAAGCTCACTTCTACCAGAAATCCACTATTTTCTGTCCTCAATGTGCAGTTTTATCTAACAATATTCTTTCTTCTTCACATACATACTGTTCCACATTAATTTTCCAACACTCTCCTGTAATCATTGGGTTTGTACAATGACTGAAAGAAAGAAAGGACTTGTTCGAGTGCCCAAAATGAGTTTCTTTTCACATAATGTCTACAGGAGACCAATTAGGGGTCTGAGACGGCAGTCAGCTCAGTTTCATTACTGCAGAACAGAATAACAATGCATGGTTTGTACTCTGCTTTTGGAAAATATTGATCAAGACAATCAACAGCTGTTGGGTTGTCTCGATACCGTTTTCACATTATGGTCTTCAGTCTTTGCTGTGTAGCTTTGTCATCAAGTTTCCCAACACCTGCCCAAACAACCACCTTTATCTTCTTAACCTTTCAGTTAGAAAATGCAGCATATTCTATTATCTCAGTGGTAAAATGCACACATTGGACCAGTTTGAATCCATTCTGTTATTGTTCTCACCATAAAAGTGACACAGGTATGATTTAAAATGCTAACTCCTGCCTCTGTCTTATAACTTCTTCACTGAAAAGTCTTGTTTCTTGTGTTTCAGATCTGAATGAGTGTCTCCTGAACAACGGTGGCTGCTCCCACATCTGCAAAGACATGGTGATTGGCTTCGAGTGTGACTGCACCCCTGGACTCCAGCTCATAGACCACAAGACCTGCGGAGGTACGTGATCTTTACGTGACACAATGTTTGAACAAACAACCTTATCAAAACACTACAACACTTAGTATAAAAATAGCCAGTAAGGTAGCTCAGCATCACAGGGAGGCTTTGCAATTGTTAGAACATGTTTTGGTTTGGTCTGTAACCCAAGAAACACCCAACAAGGATGCATTAATTTGAAAAAAAGATCCAAAACACCTGATCTGAGTACATCTGAATATAATTAGACCTGAAGTATAAACTACAAAGCCTGGATGAAACGGAGGCAGATGATTACTCGATTAATCGCCAGAATTATTGATAGAGTACTCGATTATTAAAATAATAAATATCCGCAGCCCTAATACCCACAGTAGCTTTATAAAGACGTATAGGAAAATGAAATGATTTTAAAATCACTTGCAGATCAAAAACACCCCCATCTTACTGTTAAACTATTTCCATGAGAATTAATTGGTCAGTAGGTTTTGTTTTAATTAAGGCTGGGACTTGAACGCATTAATTTTGAATAATTTATTACAGAAAAATTAACGTGTTGCAAAAAGTGCACAAGAAACTTTGGTGAACGGTTATGGAAGACGAGACCGCATTGAGCATGTTGGGCAGAAAGTTTTCTTTTAAAAAGCTCCGATGGCAGCTTGAATAGAAGCCTGGTTGTAGCAAATAGTGCAACAAAGAGTTTTCTTATCATCGCAGCATTTCAAGCTGACGGTATCACCTCAATGCAAAACCTGTTGCTGTTAGCACCAGAGCTAACGTTAGCTACGACAGTCCTGCTACCGGCAAACGGTGTAGTCATCCCATAATAGACCACTTTAGAAGACATTGAAAGTGCTTGAGTTTACAAAAAGTCTTAAAATGTTGAATATAATTAATTTGAGTTTGCAGTAATCTGTGAATGTAGTAGACAGATGAAAAATGTAGATAAATATCAAAGAAATATAAACATTTTTGTTGTTAGAGTTCACTTATATACCAGGTTCTTGGTTTACGACATCCTTGATTTATGGTATTTCATGGTTACGCCGCCATCTCCCATAAATTTATTAAAATCTTGTTCCACCATTCTGACGTATGGTGTTTGCGACTTAAAATAAATAGGATAACTTTGTTTACATTTGCTGGTTGTATGCCGCAAACATCAAAGTATGTGAGTTCCGACCTATGGTGAAAATCGCGTTATGTCGCGCCGTAGGAACAGAATTCCAACGTAAGTCGCAGACCCCCTGTATGTCTTTTCATCGAGTCAACCAGAATTTATTTGAATTGACAAACTCTGCTTATTGTGTCAAATATTGCTATTTGACAAAAATGTGATTAATCACGATTGATTACAAAGCCTCTAATTATTAGATAAATTTTTTAAATTGCATCCCACCACTAGTTTTAATACATATTTGTTAATATAACCTACTCTGGAACAGTTACAATTCAATTCAATTCAATTCAGTTTTATTTATATAGCGCCAGTTACAGGCCAAATTGTCTCAAGGCGCTTTCCAGAACCCATATGCCTGAACCCAAACAGCAGCCCTAAGGCGACAGTGGCAAGAAAAACTCCCTTTTAACAGGAAAAAACAGCTGTGATCTACTCCATTTATACTCCTGAAAACCAGAATTAAACCTGAATTAAACCCTGATAACCTTAAAAAGGAGCAACAGTTCTTGTAAAAACACCCCTGTTATGCTAAATATAAACTGACCAGGAGCCATACATTAGACACAGTATTTGCTTATTAACATCTGACTTACTGAACCCAGTTTGCTCAGTTTATGTTAAACATTGGTAATATTGCTAATTTTTTGTTGTTGTTAGGGGAAAATACAGATGCAGTACATTGCAGTGGGTTCTTGTTGTTTACTGGCACGCTTTTGTTTCCTGGCAACTTTGATCGCCTGAAAAGTAGATCACAGAGAAACATCGCGGCCCTGAAATTGAATCCTGTCAACACCGGCCTTGGCAGGTTATTTTTCTGCATCGTTTGACAGAAAACACAAAGAGCGGAGACGCTCTTTGTTCTGCATGTTTGCATTCAGGTTCAATGATCTTTCTTTTTTCCAAAGATTCATTACTCTTCAAGTCTGTCGCTTAGAAATGACTAACCCAGACGGGCGGGTCAGACACAGTGGGCTGCTGTTGTGAGTTAAGCCACTCTATGGTGTTATTGTGCTCTTTCTGGCCTCTGCAGGGTTTGAGCGTTGGGCCGTGTTGTAATCTGTTTTCCTAAAAGCAGAAATCCTCTTGGTTACGTTCAGGAGGCACTGATCCGACACAGTTGTGTTATGGAGCCAATCTTGGCCTCAAACGCTGCTCTGGATATTGGTAAATGTGTGTAATCCCAACTGGAATGAGCGTTTAATCTACTCTCAGATGTGAAATCACCACTAAACTCTTGAAAACATTGAGAATTTGCATGCAACTCTGCAGAGAGCAATTTGTTGCTGTGGAGCAATCTGGCAAAACGTCGGCAGTTAAAGGTTTTAATTTGCATTTTGTGCATCCTGAGCTGACATGAAGATCCTGGGAATGTTTAAGGAAAATAATCCTAAACAAGCAAGGTGTAATTTGGTTAAAAGAGGAGCATCTTGCAGCTGTTTTTGTGCTCGTATCTGAGCCGTGTGGAAACGTGTGATTAGCCAGACTGAGGCGTTTAGCAGAGTTGATTAATTAAACATGTCAGACAGCAGCTGTCTTCTCTTGCTCTTCTTTTGGCCCTCATCATCCTACTTTGTCTCTCCCTTTGCAGACATAAACGAGTGTCTGAATCCTGGCATTTGCAGTCAGATCTGCATCAACCTGAAGGGAGGATACAAGTGTGAATGCCACAACGGCTACCAGATGGATCCGACCACCGGCGTCTGCAAGGCTGTCGGTGAGTCAACAGCTGGGAACACAAAGTCAAATATGACAGCCTTTCAGATGCACCACTTTTTATTCTCCTTTTGTTTTTATCACTTCATTCCTGCTGAAAGAGATATTTCAGAGCCTGTAGTGTCTCGTTCTTTTGCTTTTCGTTGCATAGTATTGATTTCTAATGTGTTGTTGTTTGTCCTGTTTACCAGTGTGGGCACACAAATAATAAAATACTTTCAATACAAAATGAACATTCTGATCTTCATAAAGGTCACATTTGTCAAAGGGATTTTGTGTTAGATTGCAGTAGTATTAAATGAGTAAACTTAATAAAATAAAATGCCAAATGAGTGCTTTCCAGTTCTGAAAAAGACCTGGATATGTACAATATTATCAAGGATATCCAAGTGAATTAAAAATGATATTTTTCAGTATGCAGAAGTCACAGTTCATTTTGCACAATCCTAGGGATGAAAAGTATTTAAAAGGTATTTTTGTTGCCTTTTTCTTGCCTAAAATAATTTTTTTCAGTTCTTGGGTAAAGTATTTCTACTTGGATATAGTCCTGCATTTGTGAAACTGTCTTCAGTGGAGCAAAATGCAAGTAGCTTTACCACAGCAATTGTTTTTTTTTTTTTTTTGGTTGGTCACAGCAGGAAAATAACTTGTTAAATTCCTAGTATTAAAGACTCCACAAATTAAATAATAGCAGTAATTTTAGATATTTATCCTGGCTCATTATAATAACTTTCTAGGACACTTAGACCCTGTCTACATGTACATGGATTGTGTTTTAAAACATAGCTTTTTCTGTGCATCTTTGCCTTCAATCCACTTATAAATGCAGTTTTAGGTCACTGAAAATGGATCGTTTGGAAACTCCTTCCATGGTTAAGATACACAACTTGGCATGTATACTACCATTCAAAAGTTTGGGGTCACCCAAACAATTTCATGTTTTCCATGAAAACTCCCACATTTATCATGTGCTAACATAACTGCACAAGGGTTTTCTAATCATCAATGAGCCTTTCAACACCATTAACTAACACAATGTAGCATTAGAACACAGGAGTGATGGTTGCTGGAAATGTTCCTCTGTACCCCTATGGAGATATTCCATTAAAAATCAGCTGTTTCCAGATAGAATAGTCATTACCACATTAACTATGTCTAGACTGGATTTCTATTTCATTTTCTCAAAAATAAGGACATTTCTAAGTAACCCCCAAACTTTTGAACGGCAGTCTAGATGGGTAAAGCCGAGATTCTGGCTTGTGATCAAGAGTTTGTCAAGAATTTGTGCTGTTAGCTCCTTAACATGAGGCAGTTATTGTACTCTTTGGATACTTTTATCACTTCTTACATGTTTAGACTTAAATGTACAGTTACTGTCCCCTATAGTCAGCCAGAGTGTCGTTATAATCAGCCTGTACATTTTTTTTCAGTGCATCATCAGTGGTAACCTACTGGATTCAGTAATACCTTCTACTGGGTTAGGGTTGTAACACCACATGCTTTTGGGTTTTCATGTGGATGGAGATTTTTTTTTTATTACTGATAATTATGTTTGAGAACAGAGAAGGAAAAACTGTAGACCTTAATGGAACAGAACTGTTATCAGTACAGTTTGTTTCGGTGACAAATCCTATGTCTGCCCTGAAAAAGGTGCATCATATTATCCCTGTGGCTTTGAGTGGAGACCCTGATCATGAATGTCAATAATTCTGGTTTGTAATGATAAATGAGTGCAGTAGAAATGCTTTTTTAGAGACTGTCTGACCTCATACACGGTGAAGTTTCCTTGAACCCAATAATTATTCCTTCAGACCTTTAAAGCCTGAAAAAAAGTAAAACTGAACTACTTCAGTGGGAACAGTCTGTTACAGTAAAATGAAATATAATCAGAAGGGCTCTAGGGTTGTAGTTCAACCAGCGACGGTTCTGTCATCCTTCTGTTTGATCACATGCTGTTTGTTTTCGCAGTAAAAAGACTTTATTGTGTTGCTTGTTGACAAAGACCATCTTTGTGTTTTTAATCCTGACAGTGCTTCTTTGTTGTCAAAATGTAATTCCCTATTAAAAAACATGCCAAATTGCACTTTGACAGAAATCTCAATTTTCCTGGTTCTACACGACCACCAAATAGTTCTTTTATAACCGAGTCTGTTTGATATGAAAGATTAGAAAGGAAAGAAGCACTTTAAGGGGATGTTTTTAACATTTAATAAGAGGATTAAGTGAAAAATATCCATTAAGTCTAATAAGAATAAAAGCCTGCAGCAGCAGAAAATGAAACAGTGCAACCACAGAGTTCTCCATTTGACCTTGAGTTCTTGTCTCTGATTTAACTGAATATTTCCCATCCTCAGGTAAGGAGCCCTGCCTGATCTTCACTAACCGACGAGATATCCGCCGCCTGGGTCTTGAGAGGAAGGAGTACACCCAGATCGTGGAGCAGCAGAGGAACACCGTGGCTCTGGACGCTGACTTTAACCAGCAGATGATTTTCTGGGCCGACCTGGGCCAGAAGGCTATTTATAGGTAGATCAGACAGAACGAAGCGTGTCGGATTGGATTTTAAAGTTTAAATGACACTTAAAGCCGAGCTACTGGTATCTCCAACAGTGGAGTCAGGGAGGCTGTAGAACTGTGGGAGTCTGACTATACAGCAAAATGTTCTAGTATATATGACTTCTAACTTTATTTTCTTGAACATGGAACCTTGGTTGAAGTGAGGCATCCATATTTGTTTGGAATTTTTGGGAAACTTTAAGTTGTTGATTGCCAAACTTGACATATTTGACTGGAGCTCAGGGTTTTGTCTCACTTAGTTCTATGTAAAATAATGTAGTAGGAATCTACACTGATGTTACAGTTCAGTTCAATTATGTTTTACTGGGGCAAAACACTTAATTTTTTTTCTTGGCCAAGGTTTTGTTATGATCAAGGTTTTTTGAAATGAAAGGGCAGTAATTGTAACTTGTAATGGACCTTGGTTAAATAGGGGCATACCCTCCTTTGCTGTAAAAAAACAACAGCTGTAACGTCTCAGAAAGCCTCTGAAATTCCTGGCTTCCAACACAAATAGTAGCAGGTACTTCATCTATGTAAAAAACTATCAGTCAACATAAATGTAGGATTCTAATTGGTAGAATGAATGTGCAATAAGAAATTCAGTTATGACCAACTCAGATCTTAATAATGTCTCTTGTCTGAGTAATTTTCTAAGTTTCCACCACAGTAACATTTATTTCTATGCATATAAACAGTAAGATTTGCACTTTTTTGACCATCTTTGTTCTTTTTTATCCTCTCAGCACCGTGCTGGATAAACGTGGGGATGTCGGCAGCCACAAGAAAGTGATCGACAACGTCCAGATCCCGGTGGGAATCGCCGTGGACTGGATTTACAAGAACCTGTACTGGTCCGATCTCAGCACCAAAACCATTTCTGTCGCCAACTTTAACGGCACCAAGCAGAAAATTCTGTTCAACCGCGGCCTCAAAGAACCGGCCTCCATCGCCGTGGATCCGCTGTCCGGGTGGGTAGAAAGATGTGTTGTGATGTCAGGTTATATCTCCATTTGATAATGTACATTTTCTGATCTGAGTGTGTTTTTATTTTGGTGCTTTAGGTTTCTGTACTGGTCTGATTGGGGCGAACCAGCCAAGATTGAGAAATCTGGTATGAACGGAGTGGACCGACAAGTTCTGGTGGCGACAGATATCCAGTGGCCGAATGGAATCACTCTAGGTAAAAACACGCACTAAAGAACCAATATGTCCTCTACAATAAGTTCTCGTCATCACTGCAACTTCTTTCAGTGCTCATATTTACTGTTTACGATCATTTTTTAAACTTTTAAAAAAAATCGTCTTTCCTTAAGGAAAGATGATTCTGGTTCTTACGTCTCCTCTTGCACACAAGATTTGTACCGTTACTGCAATTTATCACCCACTCCAACTTATTTCAGTCTTTACAATCATATTTGCATTTTTTTCTCACTTTTCCTTCATTTGACTTTTCAGCTCCTTCCAGTAGTTAGATCTCCTCTTCCATGCAGTTTTTGTTCAGTTCTTGCAATTAAACAGCCACTTCAACTTCTTTCAGTGGTTGTACTTACTGTTTACAGTCACTCCTTTTATCACCTTTCCTTAATTTTCATAATTTCACTCCTTCAAGAAGGTAACTCTCTTCTTGCACTTAAGTTTTCTTCAGTTCTTGCAATTCAACACCCACTTCAACTTCTTTCAGTGCTTCTACTCACTGTTTACAATTAGACTTTCACTTCTTTTATCACTTTTTCTTCATCTGATAATTCAGCTCCTTCCAGTAGGTAAATTCACTCATGGACTTAAGTTTTGTGCAGTTTGTGGAGTTCAACAGCCACTTCAACTACTTTCAGGGTTCATACGTAGTGTTTGCATCCATAATTGCATTTCTTTGCCATTTTTCCTTCATTTGATGATTTAACTCCCCCAAGAAGTTATTCAACATCCACTTCAACTTCTTTCAGTGCTTCAACTCACTGTTTACAATCATACTTCCTCTTCTTTTATCACTTTTCCTTCATTTGATAATTCAGCTCCTTCCAGTGGTTAAGTATTTTCTTAGGTGCAAATTTTGTTCAATTCTAGCAGTTTAACAACCACTTGAACTTCTTTCAGTGCTTCTACTCACTGTTCAGTCAGACTTTCACTTCTTTTCCCACGTTTCCTCTATTTGACTCTCTATTTTGACTCTATTCAACTACTTGAAGTAGTTAAAATCTCTTGTTGCATGCAAATTTTGTTCAGTTCTTGCTGTTCAACAGCCACTTCAACTTCTTTTGGTGCTTACCCTTGCTGTTTACAATCATACTTCCAGTCCTTTTAGCAATTTTCCTTCATTTGATAATTTAACTTCTTCCAGGAATTAAATTGTATCTTCCTCGCAAGTTTTGTTCTTTTTTTGCAATTCAACACCCACTTCAACTTCTTTCAGTGGTCATACTTAGTATTTACAATCATAATTGCGCTCTTTTAATGCCATTTACCTTCATTTGATAATTTAGCCCCTTCCATAAATTAAACCTCCTCTTCCACACAAGTTTAGTTTAGTTTTTGCATTTCAACAGCCACTTCAACTTTTTTCATACTTGCAGTGTTTTACTCCTTTTTTACACTTACTCCTTACCTGGCAGTTAAACTCCTTTTTATTTAGTCTTGTAGTTTAGTTTTCAGCTGCCACTTTAGCTGCTTTTAGTGTTTCAGTGTCTTGCATTCCTGCTCTTCAAATACTGAACATTTAAAAAGCTGCAAAAGTTTAATTTTAGGACATTTAAGAAGTTTAAAATATTTAAATTTACACTATTTTTGGTACAAAAATGAGAATTTTTGAATTTTGAAGTAGCATTTTAATCCAAACACACATTTATTATGAATGACTCCTGACTTGAAGCTGACCAGATCACGTAATCAAATGTTCTCCTTGTTCTCTTTCTTTGTCTTTGTGGCTGCTTCACCCACAATGTGAAAAAGCCATCGATCTGCCCTCGTTAATGAAATGTTGTATTGATTTAATTCTCTTTTCTTCCCTCTCAACTTCTTCCTCCTGTCTCTTTTCCACCCTCTGTCTGCTCTGCACTCTTCTTTTTCCAATTCTCCCTCCTCCTCCTTTATTTCTCACCTCTTCTCACCTTGTCCTGACCTCCTTTCTTCTTCCCCCCAGATCTGATCAAAGGCAGGTTGTACTGGGTCGACTCCAAGCTGCACATGCTCTGTAGCGTCGACCTGAACGGAGACAACAGGAAGAAAGTGCTGCAGTCTTCGGACTATCTGGCTCATCCCTTCGCTCTCACTGTTTTTGAGGTACCGTAGTTATAATCCTGTCTTTCTTACACCTTTTTTTCTCATTTAATTATTGTTTTTGGGGCAGTTATTGCTTCTGGTTGAGACAAATATGGACAGAATCTTTTCCAGTCTGTGTCAGGTGGTGTTGACAAAGAGATAAAATCAGGCTTTCAGTCACATATATGTCAGGATAATGCAGTGGTTCCCAACCTGGCGAACCACTGCCCTAGTACCCCACGCGGAGTTTTTTTTTCTTCCCACTGTTGCCAAAGTAAATCGTACGCATTTATTTACATTCTCTCTTTAGTGTTGCAATATTTTGGCCTTTGAAGCGAAGATTTCTTTCATTATGAAGTGGTGCTTTATAAACTAAGCTAAATTGCATTGGTACGTAACGCAGCTAGTGGTTCCAAGTACCTGATTTTTGTGTTTACTTTGAACTTGAAGAAGTTTTAAAATGAAGGGACCTCACTTTAGTTGCCCTGATAATATACTCTGTAATCCTTGACTCCTCGTTTCAGCAACAACAGAGGCAGAAGATGTAAAGTTTGTAAATGGCCGCACTAATTGGAAATATGACACATTGACACAAACCTGAATAATCCTTTTGAATCTGTTTTGTTGAGGGTTTTACTCACAGAACTTGTTGGATACACACAACAATACAATCTGCCGTTTCAAAAGCTGGAATCGAGCACATGCAGTCTTTTGGAATCGTCGAATCAAGGACATGTGACACTCCCGCTGTCATTTTCACTTACACCCACTCACACAACTGCTAACATGCAGACAGATGACACATTTATTCACAAGCACACACTGTGTGCTTCAAGGTGCGGGTCGTGTCTGAGCTGTAGTGTTTTCATTCAAAGTAGATTTTACCGTGAAAGCTTGTCAGCGCTGTTACCACTTGTTAAAAATCCTCACACATACAAACACGTACTAAACAGGGTTGACATGAGCAGTGAAAGCCACCTTCATCATGTGGTTTTTGACAGGTGGCGTCTGCAGAGAGTAGAACACCACACAGATGGTGACAGCACGCAGATGGCTGAATTTGTGATTTTAGAATCTGTCCATCCATGGATTTGGATGGTTTTTGTACGCGACAGTTTCTTGATACATTTTGCTAAACATTTGGTCTTGAAGATCTGAATTAAGAAGATGCACATGTCAAATATTGGTTCATATGGATGCAACTCTGCTCAGTTTCCTTGATTCAGGTTGGAGTTGGATCTTGTTTGTAGAAAGAACTTTCTTTGTTCAGCTATTTTGTGTAACTATTGATTATATGAAGACAAAAATGACCGGCAATGAGCTGTTTTTACGTTGTATAAATACTGGGACCACTAAAATTCTGGCTAAAATAACTGACTGTTCAGTTAAAACTGATTTTTTAACGTTTGTTTTGTGGTTAAATTAACTTTGCTTGGTTAAAACAAAGACTCGTTTTAAGGCAGAAGTAGTTTAGTTGACTGTTTTCTGCTTTTTCTCTATCGTGCATTAGTGAGCATTGGTTTGTGTCGTTCTTTCGTGTCTTTTTTGTTGAACACAGCTTCAGCTTGAAGTTTATAAATCTTGTAGATACCAAGAGAAAAATGTGCTATATTTTTCTGTCCTTTTTCAACAGGATCGAGTCTTCTGGACAGACGGTGAAAATGAAGCCATCTACGGTGCAAACAAGTTCACCGGATCCGATGTGGTGACGCTGGCCAGCAACCTGAACGACCCCCAGGACATCATCGTTTACCACGAGCTGATTCAGCTGTCAGGTACGAACTTACACACATTTATTTCTTCCTGTAGACTCAGCGGCATCACAGCATCCACAATATCAAGGCTGATACTGAAGACCTTTTTTCTTAGATAAAGTTAATCAGAAATTACTGTAATTACACACAATTAGGGAGCGGAAACTACTAATGATAATTATCACGTAGCTGTAATCATGCCACTGTAATCAACACAAGCCTGTTAGCTTTTGATATTATGTAGTTGAGATTTATAGAACCAGGGATCAGCACATTAGCTTCTCTATTCAATATGGTCTGCTTACTAATTTGTTGTTGGCAGCCTTAAGTTACATGATACAGCCACTTAGATTGATCTTTAAAGCTCAATTCAGCTTGTAAAAAATCCTCCAAAGTACTCAGAAGAGATGGGAAGCTGCATGAGCAAACTCCACCTGTTGATGAAACCATGTGATATAGTTGAAAACATCTTGAATAAGCTAGTAATTATGCCTTTAATTGTCTTTTTTCAGATAAACAAGTAGTTGAATGGTTTTAAGATTTAGTGAAAAACATGTTAGTCTTGCTCAGACCTCATAGACTGAAGTTCTGCAACTTGATTAGTCAGATTTCAAACTTGTAATTTTGTTTTGTTAACTAACACACTCGTATTTGTATTTTATTTTTTTATCCTCTTTCTCAGCTCTATTATTGTGACTTGTAAATTTTATGTTCTTATCCTAGTTTTTGTCCTAGAAATTGCTTTAATTTCCCTATTTTTTTTGTGTGTTTCATTGTTTTGTTTTTGTTTATCTTGATCTTATTTATTTTATCTTATCCTTGCTGCTATTTTCGTGAATAGCTGAACACTGAGCACTTTTTTCGTCTTGTCACTCAATAAAGTACCTGTCTGTCCAGTTCAATGTGTGTTTTGTAATGGAATGCCAAATGCAATAACTTTTTCTGCCAAAAAAAATCTATCCACGGGTATAAATAAAGGAACCTTGAACCTTGCACTATATATATCTATATATCTCACAGAGCAGAGGAGCGCGTTTTAACAGGTTCATGCCTACATAAGGATAAGCATCTGATTTAATTTTAATGGGAAAAGTGCTTACTGCAGCTTTAATTTGCAGATTTTCTGTTTGTAAAAGAACCTGAGATGTTGACTGTTGTGTGCAGGCACTAACTGGTGCACGGAGAAAGGTGAAAATGGAGGCTGCAGCTACATGTGTCTGCCTGCACCGCAAATCAACAAACACTCCCCCAAATACACCTGTGTGTGTCCAAAGGGTCAGGAGCTGGCTGCCGACGGCCTCCGCTGCAGACCTGGTGAGTTACAAGACTCCGGTGAAGTTTATTTTTAGGCATTTTGTTGATTCATGTTTACACCTCAGCCTTGAGTTCACTGCACCAAACTTGCAAGCTTCTTAAAAATCAAAACAAATACCTCTACATGAGCATATGAAGCCTCTGTAATGCTCAGATAGATCTAAAATTTGCCAACGATCAATGTGAAGCATGATGCTGCCTGGTTTCCTAATTACTCTAGTTCTGTAACACTAGTTCTGCACATTTGATCGTTTGAAATCCCGCATGTAAACTTCAGGCTGCGCATTTGGTCATTTTGAAATCAAACTAATGCTTCGTATATGTAGAGAGTGAGAATTTTGTGATGATTTTACAGGGAAGTCTGTTGCACCAAACCAAGCACTCCCTAATTTCTTACCAAACTGCTTCACCAGATGGCAGGACTGCATTGCAGCACGTGATAAAATATGCAAACACAGTCCTAGCAGAGTGTAAAACAAATTCGGCGTGTTGTTAGGAAGTTGTAACATGGTAGAAGAACACAGTGAGGCAAAGTTTCAGGAGGTTTATATAAACTTTTACTTCAGAAAATACATTTAACCAACTGTACTCCTGATGATTCCTGATCAACTGAGAGAAAACTGTAATCTCACACATAATTGCAGTTCTTATCTAATCAGGAATTGTTGGTCTAGAAATATGAGAAGTTTGGTGATTGACAGATATCAAACACATCAAAAAATTGTTATTCTGCTCACAAACGACTCCATGATTTCTGTGGTTCTCTCCAATGTGATGCATTAGCCAGAATATCAATAATGCATAAAGTATGGCAGAGTAAGTATTAGCAATGCTGGAAATATTTCAGGAAGGGGAAGGATATTTTGAAGTGAAACTAATGGGTGTCCTGGGGGAAATGTTGCCAATAATCCAGCAGACTGATGTAACTGTATTCATGGGAGAACACAGGCTGCACTGGTGCTGAAAACGGAGCCAGATAAGCCACAAAACCAATGTAACCCCTGTGGCTGCTCATTGTGTTAATGTGCATAACTGTACACTGAAGATGCATCATCCTCTCTGCTTCAGCTTTAATTTAAAATGCTTCTGGTCTCCTGTGTGCCTCTCCTTCATGAAGAATTGGTTTGAAAAGGAAAGGCAAAAATAGGAGGTAGGATTTTACAGGTGATCCGACTAAAACACTCGATCAGTTGTGAATAAGCAGAATGAATTTTATCGGTTCACTGGCTTTGATGTGAAAAGCAGAGTCTCCCTTCTTCGTAAACATGCTTCCTCGATGTGTCTGTGATCCCTCAGTCTCGACTTCTATCTGTATCCATGCCAGCCACAAACCCAGCTGTCTATCCACGTTCAGTCGTCTTGACAGCTGAACAGTAGCGGCGTCAGTCGTCATCGTGATCCAGTTTTCAGCGCCTCAGCCCTCTTCACATCTTTGCCGCGGCGCCTTTTGAAAGTCTCGTTCTGACAGCTCAATTGTGTCAGTTCCCGAGGTCGATCCTTCCCCCAGACGTTGTCGGTGGCTGCTGAGCGCTATCCTCCGCCTCATTTGTGCCTGTTGTTGGGTTAAGTCTTAAGTCTCCTGATCTTCAGTTCTCCAGACTCCGAGTGGATTGTGGCTGCGTTGAGGCTCTGACAGCTGAATGGGCAAAAACACCCATGTGTGATTGTTAGATGTGTCACTTCAAAATCACTGGCATGAGTCTGCTGCCAGCCTCCACTTTTGTTAGAAGACTTGCTATGAGATTTTGGGTGCTGATAGCAGGGATTTCTTTTGGGTTAGCACAGAGGTCATGTTGAAACTGGGTCAAATATCAACTTTGTACAAAGTTGAAAACAAAATTGAATTTTATGTGTGGACACGAAGACTTACATAAAATTTTGTTTTGTTTTTGTTATATTTATGATTCTTATTCGTGGTATACTATTGAAAATAGTCATTTGGGTGTAATGTTTGGTATTTTATAGCTCTCTGTGGTATGTAGAGTATGTTCATTCATGGTGAACTCAGTGTCACATCCTTTTTAAAATGGCTTCTCTCTTTGCATCAAACTATTTGCCTGATTCAGAGCTAGCACCAAAACATTGTACTAATTAATGTATTTTTTTCAACTTCACAGTGAGCAGGAATGTGATTGAAACTTTAAGATATGCTCAAGTTGTCTTTGTCCTACACACCTGTGTGAAGATTTTTTTTTTTTTAATCGGTAATTATGTGGGGCCATAGTCACTTGTAGTAGTTCTTTGTGTTGCACACATAGTTATGATTTGATAATTTATTGTTTTCCAAAACTTGAGCTATTGGTAACAACAGAAGAGGACCAAGAATGGATCCTTGGGGAACACCACATGTCATATTTGATCTCTAACTCACCAGGACCTCCAGTTCTTCAATTATTTTTGAACAGTTTCACTTTTTGCTAAACCTTTCATCTCTGTACTTTGACAAAACTGAGTTGAAGCAGAGTTAGTATAAATATAAATGATGTAAATTAAGTTTAAACATTTACAGTTTGTCTTGGTTTGAATCCACTCCCAGCTTTCCATTGACTCAGTAGGATATTTGTTGTCAGGAAGATTCACTAGCGCCTATAAAGTTCTAAAATCTACTTAACCCTATTTGCTTACTGTATGTAATTGATAAGAGCAGACTGTGAATCTTTAGATGTGAGATTCATTATGACTGAATTGCTGTTTTTTCTAAATGAAATTGAAAGTCCAGCTCTGCCCTCCATATGCCTCCTTTTTCTCGGCTGGGAAAAGGTTGCTTGGATACGCTGTACTTTTCCCTTACAGTTGTCTTTGTCTTGAGCAGTCCAATTCCTTTCTGCGCTCCCACAGATTAGCCTTTTCATACTGCAGCAGCGTCAGATAGGAACCTGACAGCTAAATTCAGCGCACATACTCGCCTAATTGGGCTCAAGCTGTAGACTGAGACACTGGTGTACACAAAGTGCTGGAGCATCTCCCTGACAACTCTCAGCACTGCCGTCCTCCTGAGTGAAAGTCTGCCTAGTTAGCCAGTTGAGGTTTCTTTAAGACTCTTTTCTACTTTCTCCCTTGTTTTAAAGCGAGCGCTGAGTCTTGACAGCTTCTGCAGCCTGTCCTTTCCAGTAATAGCGTCTGTATGATCTCTGAAGTACTACTCCATGTTCATTTTCTTCACATGCTGCTGTTTCATTTTGTATATCAGTGAAATCTGTCAGCTTTTTTGGCATCTCTTTGGTAGAAGTTGTGGCTAGCTTCTTATACACAACACATGGAGGCAGTGGCCTAAAGATTAGTAACGTAAGGATGTTTTAAAAGCTGCTTCTGTCCTCCTTAACATCATTGTTGTGCCCTTGAGCAAGGCCCTTAACCACAACTGTTCTAGCGGTAGTGATCTTGAGATTGGTTTTACTGCATTGAAAAATGGAAAAAAGCTACCCTCAATTAACAAGGGAAAGAAATGTATTGGAGGATGCCGTTTCTGACTGTAGTTCTCATCTCTCCATCAACCATGTCAACATTTATTCAAGCTTGTGTTGTGGCACAGGACTGCTTGGTATCAATCTGTACTAAATTTAGTCTTACTGGGGATTTTGTCAGCAGGTGTTTTCACCCAATTGTTCCACATGTCTCGAGGCGAAAAGGTATCATCCCTAGCGTCATTGTAAAGATCGTTAATTTGATGGTAGCTCTGTTCAAAAGACTTAACACAAATCTTGAATCCAACATTTTTCCTTTTTTGAAACATTTTTGAAACATTTTATCATGTTGAAATTGTATTTTCCAAGTTTTTTAGTCATAAGTGAGTCTTGCCTTGTGGCAGCCTTTAAAGTAACACCCCTGGGCAGTTAATTTGGACTAATAAGACTGGATAGCTATCTATAGATAATATAGTAACTACTAGTAATATAGAAACTACATGCATAGAATCACCAGTCAAATGTGAGCGTGTAAAAAGAAAATCTTAAAAACTTTGCCCCAATATTTGAAGATCTTCAGTACAAGAGCACAATTGGCTGGATGTTTCTTGGTTTAGCTGTTATAAGGCAGACAGTTGGCTTTTTCTGGGGATAGGATGGGCTATGTTTGACAAACCCAACATCTTTGGTGTTGCAGTATTCTCATATAAACTTCTATTCGAGAACCTTTAAGTTGGGGTGGCATGGTGGTAAAGTGGTGGGCATTGTCGCCTCACAGCAACAAAGTTCTGGGTTTGAACTTGCTGGTCAGCTAGCCTTTCTCTTTGGAATTTGCATGTTCTTTCTGGGCGTATATGGGCTTCCTCTATGTGCTCAAGCTTCCTCCCACAGTAGAAAGTAGGGATATTAATTATTAATTGTTAAAGTAGTTGCTGTTAAAAAATATGTTAACCGATTAGGCAGAAGATGAAGTACATGCTTGTCAGGAAATGTGTTAACCCAAGACTACTTCTTCTTCTTTATTGGAAAACAGAGCATTGTGGGAGTTTAGCTCGTAAAGTGCAACCATGACAAAGTCTCCTGTGATGTTTAATGACTAATGGTTAATTTGACTTGCTTATAAAAATGATTTCTCAACCGGCCCAAGCTCTTGTGTGATAAATATCTCAAAATTTGCAATAGGAATGCCATTACTAAGTGACTGGTTGTCTACAACACATGATTTAATGGCCAAAGAATTCATTCCATGTTATTGATCACTCAGTTATTGATTTATAAGGCCATTAGCTACTGGTTCAGGGTCACTCCCAATGACCCTCCAAAGGATAAAGCGGCTATCGGTAATAGATGGATTCTTTAAACGGCTCGTCTTTCCATTATAACATCTCTGGTTTTTAGCCATGCGCAACAATTATCGTGGATTGTGATGGTTTTTGTTCTGACATTAATGCCCATGCCACTATGAATTGTATGCCACAGTGTGTCTATAGGCAAAAGAGGAAATAAATACCTGATACAAAAAACAAAACAACCAATCCAAAACCTAAGCTCATGTCTGAAAACAAGTAGGGTGAAGTTTTACTTATTGACTCCTACCTACTTTCACTTTGGAGACGCAGCCAGAATTTCAGTGCCATCTGTATATCGTTTAGTACTTCTCATCAGCTTTTAGCATGCTAACATGCTAGCACGCTGCTACATTTACTAATATAAAAGTAAGTGTCTGAGTTTACTGAAAAAACTGTATAAACATTTTGAAATTCTTTACATTAAAAGTGTATTTTGAAAGCCGTAGCAAGCAAAAGCTGTGTAGAAGTAAACTCATTTACCTCCAGTTACTGCGTAATGATGCATTATTTACTTCTAGCTACAAGTAGGATGAAGGTGTCGGTACGCTCAGAAAAAACACAAAATGGAAGCAAAACTTGTGAGTGGCTACACTTGAAGATGGAATAAAAAGACACAATAATCCTTTACATTCTTAGCTCAGAAAGGTGATGTTCTTGGTTTTCCACAACAAATGACTGTAGCAGTGTGGTAAAATTAAAAAGTGTGTTTCTTTCTCACGTCTGCATAAGTAGCCATTTGTAACTTGATGTTTGTAAGCTTCTCTGGTCACACAGCTTCCCCCAATTCTGAAATTTAAACAAAAAAGTGCTTGTGCACATTGACTTTTAGTCTAAAGCTGCAATGATTTCACACAAGACTTATATAGAGAGCAGTGGCTGATACAGTAGGATGAGATGAACTCTGCACCAGCTCTGCAGCACATTTTACAGCCTGCCTGCTCCACAGAAATGTAATGGTCTCTATGCAGTGAATGCCCCTGCAGCCTGACTCACCTCCTCACAGCCTGTTTGGGAATCTGGACCTGCCTCCAGGCTCTTTAACAGCCTCTCTGATGGCTGAATGTGCCACCCAGACTGCTGAGATGTGTGTGTGTGTGTGTGTGTGTGTGTGTGTGTGTGTGTGTGTGTGGTGCTGTTTTTCTTTCTCCTTTTCCTTCTTCTGTGCACACTTTCATGCAGCTTGTGAGCGTCTTTATCCCCATGGCATGTGTGAGAGTGTACGCTTTCACTTCTGAGCATGGGAATCCATACAAACTTGTATTTATTCAAGCGCGAGTGGCTCTGGTTGCATGCACATCCGAGAGTGTGAGTCTTTATGTGCACGCTCGGTTGTCTTGGGAGTGTCTTTATGTGCATGTGTGTGTTTCTACAACTGTGTTTACACGCCTGTCTGTGTTTTTAGCTACTGTTGAAATAGTGAGAATAGCGTGGGTGGTTTAAAAAAAAAAAAAAAAGGGATGCCTGTCACTCGCTGAATGCTCCTCCACTTTCCTCCTAGTTGGGCTTTTGCCAAAGGCCTCGTTGCTCTTTGCTAAACCACCAGCTAACATATTTATCCCATTTTACAGCCGTCGCAGCTGGACCGAATAGGAACTGTGGAGCATTGTGCGGTTGCAGCTTTGACCGGCTCTAATCTTGTTAGTGAGAGAAAGTAATAAGCACTGCTCTTCACTTCAGGGTTGAACCTTAAACTACCGCAGAGGGATTCATAGAGCTGCCTTTAGAGGCGACCGGGGAGTGTTTTTCCTGCCGGCTGAACAATCTCGGGCTGAAATACGGGATGTTTCTTTGATTGTCTGGCTCTGTTGGGACCCTACTTAGTTCCAGTTTGTTTCCTAAGGTACCATTCATCACGGATTCCATCTGTCTATAAAACAGTCGGGTTCAGATTGAGGGTTTGCCAGTATTTTATCACAATTTAGGTCTGAATTAGGTATGCTAATCGAGTTCAAATCCTTTCCAAGCCCTTACTGGATTTATTTAGATTCACCTTTCTGCAGTTCTGAAGGTATCCTCTAAAGAAACACCTTTAATTGTACTCAGCATTTCTCACTGAAAATCTTTTCCCATTCTTCAAAACCGACCAAAAGCTTGCCATTATAACCTCCTCCTGTCTGCATCTTTGGTTATTCTGCAAGATTTTTTGTATTATCTGCTTGTCTTTGTGTTTCAGTGCAGTGAGTTATACAAGTTCTGAAAACGGTGTTCACATTTGGAAAGTTTCTCTTCAAAAAACACTTGGTGTGGCACTAAAGTCAGAAGACGAGCGGGTGAGAAATTAAAAATACGAGGAGTGAGATAAAAGGCTGTCGCACACCTGGCCGATCAATGATCGATCGATACGTGGGCGCGACTGACTGATTGTCTGGTCCAGACAGCCAGACGATTTGCTAATATAAAGGCGGTTTCAGGCACTTTGAGCCCGATAGAATAAATGTAGGTAATTTTTAAGTTGACTTTTGGAAGCTGCTCTAAATGTAGTGATACCTGTGTAGCCTTTTTTTCAGATTTGTGAAAGATTGCCATTGGGATACTACTGCAATTAATTAGGTCAACATTCCTCAAACTGACAAAGACTGCAGTAAGTCTTTTCGGTTAACTGATTAAAAATATAGGTTATTTTTGCCATTAGTTTAGTATAAAATGTATGAAAACTCCAGTTTTCTGAAGCCCAAGATGACAGTTTTAGGTAAACCATTTTTGCTGAATCTATTATTTGTTGTTATTTCTGAACTTATTTACATGCTCCCACTGAGTTGAGAAAAAATATGATAAAACCTGTCAATGTACAGAGTATATGTAGGTAAAGAGAGGTATAACCCTAGATGTAACCCTCTTCCTGAAAGTGATCATAGGATTTAAAGCTGCAGATGCTGAAACAGCCCATTAGAAACAGCATTCAAACCCTAAAAACGAGGGTAGAGTTAACAATCTGTGCAGGATTTTGAGCTGAAGCTTGAAAAACATGTGAGGACATGTGAGCTTTACATTAACTTGTTAAAAAGGGCTTTTTATATAGAACCTTTAAGGGGAACTCCATCAATAAACACATTAGTCTGTTTGCTGGTGCAAAAAAGGTGAAGAAATTGAATCAAACAGTTTGTGGCTGCATGTTTGGACACAAGTTTAAAAAAGGAAAACAATCCACTAAGCTCGAGGTTACGTTAGCTGCTACTAGCATAAAAACCTCTTAAACTCCAACCAAACTCTTAGCAGTTCAAGTTCTCTCAAGCATCTTGGATAATATACAGCAATTTTGAGCATTTTTTAAATATTTACCAATTTTTTTTGCATAATGGCTCCATTGATTGAGTAAACCTGTAAATTTATGTTTATCTCTTCACTCTGATCTTATACTTAATATCGGCTTGTTAGGCATTAATCATGTTGTGCATTTATTTCCAGCTCCTGCACAGCACAACTAACAGCTCTAACCCTGCTGCCCCGCTTCCAATTAACCGCATATTGATCCAGCTGTAAGGATTTTATTGTTGCTGCAGCTGTACTTCCTGGTCGTACAGAAGCTGATAGACGTCCTGATCGATGCTGTTTACTGTGCGTTGCAGCGTTGAATCTCTTAAACTGCTCTTCAGCGTCGTCCCTTCGCTCATCCAGCTTTTGTGTGCATCTCATTAAGTGTCGGATCAAAGTAGAAGAAGTGTAAGGGTTGTATTTATGTAGCACTGCTGCTGTTTCTGTGTTTGTCTTGGCTTCTTTCTCGCTGAACAAAATGGATCCTGCTTTGGTCTACGAGGCGTTTATTTACTAGTTTGGCCTCCTGAGATGTGGTCTATATTGAAAGAAGGGACGCTTGCATATGCGGGGTGTAAAAATAGGCCAGCATCTGATGTTTTTGCCATCAAAAGCATGACTCTCGGCTCTTTCTGTGGCAGACCCTTCTACCAAAGGTCCCGCAAAGGATGATGGGAAAGCTCTAATACAACCACCCCAAGGTAAAACAATCATCCGTCGCCTGCAATCTGCTCGTCTCTGGGTTTTGGTGGCTGGCTTTACAGCATGTTGTTCAAAAATGTTGATTCAGAGGGTGTTTTTCTTTGAATTTCTAAGCTAGGGACATCTGTTTTTGGCTGCAGCTCCTTTATGTACTCATGAATCAGCTTTTTCTGTGCAATTAATGGTGAGATTTCTTCTTGTGTAGAGATTTTTTAACGTTCCCTTTTAGCTGCATTTGCAATACTGTCTTGTGTCTCTCCTTTGGGGTCTCTTCTTTGGTAATGACGCACATTCGGGCATGTTTTAAGCCTCGGTGCATTACAGATAAACGATTTAAAACAGTTAATTTGCAACAAATGATCAAGTAGCCAGAGGAATTTAGAGGGTAATTGCATCCCAGCTACCATGTGGTCTGTTCAGTCTTCCATGAAACACCACTTTAGCAGTAAATTTTAAAGTATTTGCTAAAAAAGAGGCAATAATGGGACAAATTCTCACTCAAATGTGAGGTTAAGGTGCAGTATAACTGTTGCAGAGCCCACAAAATTTAAAGAAATAAAGCTCAATAAGAAAAAAAAAAAAGGTACCACAATGTCAGAAATCACTCCAGCAGACACTGAGTGATTTATTTTTCAGTTAAAATCCACAATTCAGACACTAATAATTCATTTTATGTCATCGTAGCTGTAATTGTTTAATCTGTTATCAGAGCGTTGTTGTCCTTTTTCATTCGTTATGGAAATTATTTCAAAATTAGGAGACTCTGATGACTCCAGACTGGCTCCACAGCAGCGTTAATAAGTCCTGATTGGTTCAATCATTGCCAAAACTCTGAACGTGTTTATTCCAAAATTGAAGTACAAAACTCAACAAATAATGGAGAGAAATCCATGAATATTGTCTTTATTTTCCTTTTGTTCTGAATGTCTTTTTCAGCGTACATCCATACACAGACATTTACAGAAATATAAAAACTTGTGACCATAAAACACATCTGAACAACTTCAAGGTTCATAATAAATGCACTTCCAGAGCATGTGTATTCCTATTTGCATGCAAAGTGAAGCAGAACCTGCCATAAAATGTCTGTAAACGGTGAAAAAGTGGTTAAATCAAGTGTAAAGAAAACATTTATTTTCACTGAACTGGTTGTAACTTTAGTCTGATGGAGAAAAAAGCTGCACAAAACTCAACCTTGAAGTCTTTTCATTCACAAATCAATATTTAAGTCACGTCCAAGTTTGGTCCAGAAATTGGAAAATCTATGGTTGTTAAAACTCTCTGCTTTTCTGCTGCACTGTTTGGATTTGACTGTTTTCTTTTCTCTCATCTCTATTCTCAGGCTGCAGTTTTTTTGTGGTTTTAAAGATTTTTTTGTTTATTTTTTTGCTGCACTTCGGATTTCATTGCACCTCACGTTTAATCCTTGTGCAAATAAACTGAGCGGAGGCTTTGTGTGTCTCGACTCGGTGCAGGTTGAGTGTTTGTTACGTGCTTCACATCTGTGAGAATCAAATCAGGGAGTTGGCTTGTTTATTTTGGGGCCTAATGTGTGAATGCGGTTTGTGTCGATCATGTGTCAAAAATTTCAGACTCATGAGATTTAAATTGGGAATGGGAAACTTGTTAGCATTAGGTGTTTGCTCAGTAACTTGGACTTAATACCGTGAAAAATGCTGTTAGTGAATGAAGGCATGTGAGAATCTTAACTAGAAACACAAGATGAGTCCTGGTTGGTTTCTTAATGACAGCACTGTTCTTGTGACTTTAATTCATCAGTTCTCGCACCATTACATTGGTTAAAGTCCAGTTTTTATACATCTTCTGCTTCTGTTAATGTGTCATCTGATTACTAAGCACAACTCAGGAGCAGCACCTTGTGGCAGAAATGAGAAATTGTCTCAAAAGCGTTCTGTGCGTGTTCCACTTACATTTTGAGATAATCTGGTAATTAAAGTGATTGTTATATGGCCGGACAAAAAGGGAGTGTAACTCAAATCCCTCGGGCATCTTTAGGAAATGAATTTGTGCAACAAGAGACGCCGACATCAGCAACTCTCCCCGACTGGGTTTCTTCTGCTCCATATTTTCTGACTGTGATCTCAGCTCTCTGGGAGAGAGGCAGGATTTATGCTTACAACGGGGTCAAAAGCGCTGCAGACCTGGGCGGTTTTGTTTTAGATTAATGTCGGCCTGTTTTTAGAGTCCTGCTTTTGATGAAAGATGCTGTGAAAAAGTAAAATGTGTTAAATCTTAAGGGAAGTCTGGTGGTATTCTGTGGTTTTTCCTATGAGTGGCATAAAAAGGTGGTCAAATATCAGTGCTGTGTTCCAATTTTTCAGCTTCCACTTAGTGGCCAAAAACATAAATTATTACTCTCAAGCAAGCATAAGTTATGGCAACTGGACTAACCTCGTGTGAGTCGAAAACGTTTCACCTCTCATCCAAGAGGCTTCTTCAGTTCTGAAAGCCTGGTGGGGAGTACCAGATATTTATCCACCAGGAGGGTGGTGGCAAAAACAAGTGGACAAAGACCCGAAACCAACAGACTCGTTAGGTGTTAATGTGAGTCGTTAGCCTTTGATGGGCGGTCGTTACCCCTCCCAGCCCTCTAGGAGGGTGGTTGGGGGTCACCTGACTGCAAGTGGGACAGATGGCTGCACCTCCTTGGGAGGGCTCTAAGAACGGCGTTGTAAGTGGGAGACAAGTGGAGACAAGTGGTGTCTGAGGCCCCCTCCTCTGTTCAAAGATGGCCGTTCTAGTTTGACATGAATGGCTTCTTTTACCCCTCTCTCAAACCATCTGTCCTCTCTGGCTAGAATGCGCACCTTGTGGTCATCAAAGGAGTGCCCCTTCTCCTTGAGGTGGAGGTGGACTGCTGAGTCCTGGCCTGTGGTCGTGGCCCTCCTGTGTTGTGCCATGCGCTTGTGTAATGGCTGCTTAGTCTCTCCAATGTACAGGTCAGAGCATTCCTCATTGCACTGCACTGCGTACACCACATTGCTCTGTTTCTCCCTTGGAATTTTGTCCTTGGGATGGACCAGCTTTTGCCTCAGAGTGTTGCTGGGCTTGAAGTGTACTGGGATCTGGTGGGTGTTAAAGATCCTCCTGAGTTTCTCTGAAATTCCTGCCACATAGGGGATGACAATGTTGTTTCTCTTTTTGTGGTCCTCGTCTTTCTTATCCTCCCTGCGCTTTTTTGCTGTTTTGATAAAAGCCCAGTTTGGATAGCCACAAGTTTGAAGAGCAGAGTGAATATGTTTGTGTTCCCTTCTTTTTCCATCCGCTTCTGATGGGATGTTCTGTGCTCTGTGCTTTAAGGTACGGATCACCCCCAACTTGTGTTCTAGTGGGTGGTGTGAATCAAACAGGAGGTACTGGTCTGTGTGAGTGGGTTTTCTGTAGACCTCAATGTTGAGTTCCCCATTGGTTTCAATGCATACCACGCAATCTAGAAACGCCAGACAGTTGTCTTGGACATCCTCTCTTGTGAACTTGATGTTTTTATCCACCGAGTTGAGGTGTTCTGTGAAAGGTTCGACCTCACCCTTCCTGATGGTGACCCATGTGTCATCCACATATCTGAACCAGTGCCTCGGGGAGTGGCCACTGAATGTTCTCAGTGCCACAATCTCCATTTCTTCCATGTACAGGTTAGCTACAATGGGGGATACAGGGGATCCCATGGCACAGCCGTGTTTTTGCCTGTAGAAACCATTGTTGTACTGGAAATAAGTGGTGCTGAGGCAAAGGTTAAGGAGGTCACACACCTGTTCGGGGGAGAGGTTGGTCCTCTCAGACAGAGAGTTGTCAAGCAACAGTTTTCTCTTTACTGTCTGTATTGCATCTCCAGTGGGAATGCAAGTAAAAAGCGAAGTCACGTCATATGAAACCATAGTTTCCTCAGGGTCTAAGCTGATTTTTTGACCTTGTTTGTAAAGTCCATCGAGTTCCTTATGTGGTGGGGGGTGTCCCCCACCAATGGGGAAAGGATGGTGGCAAGATACTTAGCAATGTTGTATGTCACAGAGTTGATGCTGCTTACAATTGGTCTCAGAGGGGCGCCCTCTTTGTGAATTTTTGGCAGCCCGTATATGCAAGGGATAGCATCGCCTGGATAGAGTTTGTAGTACAGGGCCCGGTCGATGATCTGACCTTTCTCCAGTTTTTGCAGGCAGTTAACCACTTTGAGTTTGTAGGTGTTGGTGGGGTCTCGTTTTAGGGTCTCATAAGTTGCTGAGTCACATAGGAGGCTGCTGACCTTTGAGTGATAGTCAGCTGTGTTAAGGATAACAGTACATCTCCCCTTATCTGCAGGTAGGATTGTGATGTTGGGATCCTTCTGCAGAGTTATCAGTGCCCGTTTCTCCTGTGCGGAGATGTTGGACGGGGGTAACTTGGCACTGGAGAGTGCTGCCGACACCTTAAGCCTGATCTGTTCCGCCTCTGTCTCTGACAACCTATTGTTCCTAATGGCCGATTCTGTGGCCGTCACCAAGTCCACCACCGGTAACTCATCTGGTGTGACTGCAAAGTTCAGTCCTTTGGCAAGGACCCCCCGCTCGGCTGGAGTGAGCTCTCTGTCTGACAAATTCTTAACCCATTTGTCATAGGTGTCCAGTTCCGCTGTTTTGCTCTGTGTGGCCGCCTGGGAAGGACTGCCGCCAGTCCTTCCTTCAGAGCTCTGTATTTTGGCCCATTCTTGTTCCCCCCTGGAACTATAGAACCGGGACTCAAGGTTCTGAAATTTCCGTGTTTGCCTTTCTTTGCCCTTAGCATGCTGCGCCATCTGTGCTGTCTCTGTGTGTTTGGAAACGGCTTCCCAAACATGCCCAGGAAGGACTGCCTCCAGCCCTTCCTCCAACGCATCAATTTTTGATCGTAGGACATCGATCGTAAAATGAACCTGTCTAACTCTCTCATTGAGGAGTTGGTTCTGTGCCCTCTTTAGGATGCTTTCTGCTTTGTGGCCTTTCACCGTGGAGGTGAGCCATAAGCTTTTGGGAAAGATCCTTTTTTGCCTGCAACGCAGGTTGAACCGCGGGTGGTTCCTGTAATCCGCCACTTTCCTCGCCAGTCTCTCATACTCCCGCACCCTCCGCAGGGTGTCCGCCCCAAAATGAGTATGAATAAATCTGTGGATGTTCTCAGTCATCCAGGTCATGATAAGTCTCAAGCAAGCATAAGTTATGGCAACTGGACTAACCTCGTGTGAGTCGAAAACGTTTCACCTCTCATCCAAGAGGCTTCTTCAGTTCTGAAAGCCTGGTGGGGAGTACCAGATATTTATCCACCAGGAGGGTGGTGGCAAAAACAAGTGGACAAAGACCCGAAACCAACAGACTCGTTAGGTGTTAATGTGAGTCGTTAGCCTTTGATGGGCGGTCTGGTACTCCCCACCAGGCTTTCAGAACTGAAGAAGCCTCTTGGATGAGAGGTGAAACGTTTTCGACTCACACGAGGTTAGTCCAGTTGCCATAACTTATGCTTGCTTGAGACTTATCATGACCTGGATGACTGAGAACATCCACAGATTTATTCATAAATTATTACTGCTTTTAAGATTTTTCAGTTATGAAAAATGTCCAAATGTTGATTTGCAATGTTTATTTGACATTTGAGTTTCTTCTGACTGGAAATGACATCAAGAATTGACAAAAACTGGTGTCGGCTATCAGTCATCACCTTTAACTATTTATGTGTGTGTTTTTTGTTCATTTAAACTGAAACCACCGTTTCCAAAATAACTAATACCCATCACAAATGAATGAGAAAATAAAATGTAGCTTCTGTATCATCCTGTATGGTTTTGGTCATTTCTGCTATGTTCTAGAGAATTTTGACTATAAAATGAGAATAGGTGATGCAACTGACTGGCAACTGTCAAGAAAACTGCTACAAATCATGGCTTAAACCAAACAGCATGGTGAGCTTGCTTTTTATGGTCTATCACTGAGAGAGTTGTGCATTGTGGCTGCACACAACATGGAGAAACATGGGAAAAGGATCGCTCATCTGCTTTCAAGTGTCAGTGACCACAGTGTAAAGCAGAATCCAAAAAGTACAGGGAATTTCATGGTGTGCTAAATGTTTAAAGAGCAAGTTAGGAAGCAAAAAGTGACTCCTGCACTGGCAGAAATGATAAAGGCCAAAAAGAATCCAATGATCAGCACTAAGGCCAGGGTTTTGGTACCAACATTTCAAGACAGACACTAAACAAGGCTGGTGTCGGTGGACGCCAACCAAGAAAAATTTGCCTAGATTTTACGAAAGCTCACCTGGACAAACAAGAAAACTTTTTGTTAGCAATTGTTTGGTTGGATGAAATGAAAAGTTAGTTTTTTGAACCCAAAGACATGGATGTCATTTGGTGGAGAAAAAAAACAGGAGGAGCATTCAACTTCAAGAACACCATCCCCATGGTCCAATATGGTGGTAATAGTAGGGTTTGTTTTTTCAGCCAATCGGCCAGAAGATCTTGTCAAACTTTGTAAAGAGCACCAAGAGAAAAGAGGACAGCATTAAGATTCTGGAGTTAATCTGCTAAAAACCTTGGTTTTGGGCAGCATCAGACCTTCCAACAAGACGATAATCTGGAACGTTCAGCCAAAGCAATGACGCAACGATTAGCAGGAACCTAGACGAACATTTAGGAGTCCAGACCTGAATCTGAGAATCTGTATAGAAGGAACTAAAAACCAGAGTGATGACGAGGAAGCTTTCAACCTCAAAGAGCTGCAGATTGTTGCAAAAGGAAGAAGAATAAAATCTCAGTGGAGACGTGCAAGAAGCTTGTTAACAATTAGAAAACTGGATTGTTGGATTGTTTTAGTGGCAAATTGGGATTTACTGCTGATTATTGAAGAAGAGGCTTTTTATCACTTGTCATTTCAAGCCAGGACAAATTTACGGGCCAAAGAAAAAATCACTATAAATCAAAATTTTGCATGAAATATGCCTAATTTTTAACTGTATATCTTCAGTAAGAGTCCATGCATTTAATGTGTGTTCAGCTTGGTTGAGAGTTGAAAAGAAACTGGTAGTTTTGGTCTTTTAGTGAGTCAGAAAATACAGAATTTTCAGGTAGCTTTGAGAGTTAGCATGCTAACATGCTTCCATTGATTCCTCTGAAATGTTGGTGTTTAGCAGGTACAATGTGTTAACATGTTAGCATTTGCTAATTGGCACAAAACACAAAGTATAGCCGAGGATGTTTGTTCCGCCGGTGATTAATTACAAACCGAATGAGTGGACAAATTAAAATTCCGACCTGATGTTGGCACCAAAGTAATGGCGTCCATTCATCTTGAAGGTGTGCACTGAATGCACCATCATGGCTCAGACTGCTGCGATGTTTATTTAACTCTGGACCAAAGTGGTGGGGAGACTCACTTTACCTTCCCTGGAGAGAATTTATGGCTCACTTTGCGTGAACAGTTTTTATCGTTGACGTCGTTCATTCATTTTGTGGCTGAAAGCAGCTTCAGGTTGACATCAGCGAGTCATTTGTCAGCAGAGCAGACTGACCGGCAACAAGAGCGTTTTGTTTTATCTCTTTGTCCTGAAGTCTGTCGCTGCTTTTAGCTGAGCTCTCACATCACAGCAGCCAGACAAGGATGATGCAAATCCAAGAAACTAAACAATAAATCATCTTTCTACACTGCTGTATCAAAGTTTAACATTTATTTTTAGAAAGTTAGGAATTCAGAGTTTTAACTCCACTACGACAACGGAAGGATTTTGAGATTCACACCAGCTTGATTCAGTTTAGTAAATTATTCTCCAATAGATTATACAGGCTACATTCTGTTTGTTTTTTATATTGTTTACCTTTTTAGTCACACTGATTAAAAACAACGCAGTATAACAAACAACAGCAAACCGCTTTATAAAAACAAGTATTTAAAAAAATGTGTAACAGTGCAATGCCTGCTTTAAAATGATTTTCAGATTTGTCTCTCATTATCTATCTGCCATCAGAGCTTTCATACTGGCTCTCTTCACTGGTTTTCACACAGAAGCTTTTATAAAGTGTGAAGTTGTCTTTCATGTACGTTGGCAGCTTTGGTAGGAACATTACCAAGTGTTGAAGTAGGGACTCATTTTCCCAGACAGTTATTTTAACCATGTGAAAACCCAAATCTTATTTTATCTTTTAAAAAAATGCCAAAATTCCCAAGCAGTCATCATGTTTTTCGACTTCCCTTGAACTAATCACCTGGGGGTACTTGCAAAAAGCTTGTACATGTTGATTTCAGATTTTTTCAGTTTGTGTATAGTAAAGAAATTCTACTTTTTTCTCCATTTTCCCTCATACATCTCTTCTATTTATGATTTTTAATTCAGAACAATCGTACACTGTAAAGGTATTTTTAAACTATAATTTCTTTTAAGTATTTACTGTTGTGCAACAGATTTTCTCAGTTGTTTTTGATCACAGGTAGTAAATAAAAAGAATATTACTTTAGACAATAACTGTTAAAAACAGCCAAAACTTCAAATAATGCATACAAGGTATCTATATTTGTTATATATAGTAAATTGTTCTATTTCCAGTGTATGACTGTATAATTACATGTTTTACCAGCTTTTTTATCAACTAGAAAAAATCAATGTTTTGCAGTTTTTGAATGTTTTAAGACTTTTTTTTTTCAGGCACTTTTGCTGCCAGATTGTTAGTGTTTTTTTTTTTTTTTTTTTTTTGCAGTGGAGATAAACAGTAGCCATTTTCTTGACCTTTCGAATCCCCCAGTTCCCTTTAAAGACCTTCATCAGGACAATATGTCGACTGACCTCAGACTAATCTCTTCCCTTTTAACACATTAACCAATCTGAACAAGAAGACGTTTCATAAATGACATCAGTTTTTTGTTGCTGGCAGCAGGTGTCGGTTCACGTGTTGACCTGACCTTTTTATTTCGTCTTTCAGAAGCCAACGTCAGCACATCGATCCAGGTGAACGCTACAGCCAAAGGCTCTGCTGCTGCCTGGGCCATACTGCCAGTCTGTGAGTGCAAATGAAAGCACATGCAAGCACTTACAAACACATGACATTTTAATAGCTTTAAAAGGTTTTGTGGAATTAAAGCTTGATATGTCAAATACTTAGCAAGATAACAATCCATTTTCATATGTGTCATTCTTACACGTTTAAGGCTGTTTGAATGACAATATCTCAGGAACTGTTGAAGATAAAAACCTGGAATTTTCACTGTTATTTCTCATCATGTCACTGGTTCAAAATCTGCAATATTGGACAAATAGATCAAATAATCTCTGATTATTGGTGAACTGAAATATGAAAAAATCAAGAAGTCAAGAAAAGTCTAGTCTTTGAGCACATAAACAAAAAAAATGATAATCCAGAAGTCAACTGGTGATATTTTCTGAACCACATGTAGCTGCATGTCACAATACAAAACTAAACATGTAGAATACTTTTAATATGAAATACTTGGTCACAAAAGTGAAGAAAAAGTTATTTTCATTTAGCTTTCATAACTTATTTAATATGACAAGCTTTACCACAAAAACAAAACTATTGGTTGATAGTCAAATCCAAGTACAAAAGAGTTCTGGAGTTACAAAGTTATTTTCAAAGCACAGACAAGAAAATATGTTCTCTTAACATGGGCATATTTTTTTATTTTCGGTTATTTTAATAGTTCCTGAGATATTGTCATTCAAACACTTACATTTAAAGGTGCAAAGGAGGTGCTGAAAGTGGGTCGGCAAGCAATTAAATTTTTTTATTTAATTTATATCAAAAAATAATTGGTATATCAGTCTAAAATTTCACAGATACCATTTCAAATATCTGTATTTTATAATAAGGTTTCAAGCCAATCAGAGAGGGTTGATCAGAAGGTTCCTGATGATTGGAGATTGAATAGCTCTTCACTGATTTCTACATTCAAAACACTTAAGCTAATTTAAAAGAGTTCTTTGTGCCCTGAAATGAGATCTTGGTACTTGTTTGGGATTCTGTCACCTACCGAACATCAACTGGCCGTTTGTGTCTCTTCGTCGCTGCCCTCAGTGCTGCTGGCGATGGCGGCAGCAGGCGGCTACCTGATGTGGAGGAACTGGCAGCTGAAGAACCAGAAGAGCATGAACTTCGACAACCCCGTCTACCTGAAGACCACAGAAGAAGACCTCAACATCGACATCACCCGGCACGGCGCCAACGTGGGACACACCTACCCCGCGGTGAGTGGACCAAAACACACAACCACCTCCCACTTAATTAAACAATAGGACACAGTATTGTCAAACTAAAGCTTCTGAGCAGCTGTGTGGTTTAAATATTTTCATTCTGACACCAAGAGGATGGAGGCTGCATGTCAGTAACCTCCACTCTCACCCTGACCTTATGTCAGGAGTAATCCTGAGTGCATTGTTGGCCATCCACATCTCTCTGTACACAGATTAAACAGATTAACCTAAGCCCGACCAGAGTCACAAGATGGACTCAAACCTCTGGCATCAACCTCACAGCTGCAGCACACATCTATCTGCAGCACTAACTGGGAAAAGGCAAAAAAAACAGTTGCAGCACACATCTATCTGCAGCACTAACTGGGAAAAAGCAAAAAAAACAGTTGCAGCACACATCTATCTGCAGCACTAACTGGGAAAAAGCAAAAAAAACAGTTGCAGCACACATCTATCTGCAGCACTAACTGGGAAAAGGCAAAAAAAACAGTTGCAGCACACATCTATCTGCAGCACTAACTGGGAAAAAGCAAAAAAAACAGTTGCAGCACACATCTATCTGCAGCACTAACTGGGAAAAGGCAAAAAAAACAGTTGCAGCACACATCTATCTGCAGCACTAACTGGGGAAAAAGCAAAAAAAACAGTTGCAGCACACATCTATCTGCAGCACTAACTGGGAAAAGGCAAAAAAAAAACAGTTGCAGCACACATCTATCTGCAGCACTAACTGGGGAAAAAGCAAAAAAAACAGTTGCAGCACACATCTATCTGCAGCACTAACTGGGAAAAGGCAAAAAAAAAACAGTTGCAGCACACATCTATCTGCAGCACTAACTGGGGAAAAAGCAAAAAAAACAGTTGCAGCACACATCTATCTGCAGCACTAACTGGGAAAAGGCAAAAAAAAAACAGTTGCAGCACGCGTCTATCTGCAGCACTAACTGCGAAAAGGCAAAAGAAACTGTTGCAGCACATATTTCCCCATAAAATGTCATTAGTTTTGCATTGTTCTTGCATTAATTAAACAGACAAAATGCAGCATGTGCATTAATTTAACCACAACTCAACACAGAACCAAAAAACAAATTTAATTAAGCAGCTTGTTCCTCTCTCTTCTCCCTTCCCTTCTTTCTGTCTCCAGATTTCGATAGTGAGCACAGACGATGATTTATCCTGATCGTGTTGGGGTTGTTTCTTCTTCTCCTCCTCCTCCTCCTGTTTTTTGTTCACGGCAGCCCTTAGCGTCGTTACCACGCTGACGGTTGTCCGTAGCAGCAGAAAGAAGCCCTTACAGTTACGACCACACGCCTTCTGAAGTGCATTATGTCATTACGCGTGGCGAAGAGGAAACGTTATTTATTATGTGAATACGTTGACGAATTTACGTGTCACAACTATTTTCACTCTGCGTCCAAAGTGTTATTATTTTCGGGCCACTTTTTTCGCCCTGCTTCTTAAAGGAGTCGGATGGAGAGGGATGAATTTCCACAATTTAATCGCCTCTTTTAGGGCTTTTGTGTCCAGAATGAATGGGGAAATAGAGGCAGGATTTTTCCGGATAATGGATGAACTCTGAGCTCTCAGGACTCGACACAGCAAATATCTGAACATATTGTGGGACTCGAGGGTCAACGTGAGGCGTTAACGGGGAAAATTTGGTCCAAACTTTATTTCTTGCTTCCTGATCCAACATTCAGATGTGAATATTTATGTACGATCATGTTTTGGGCGGTAATATCTAAAAGCAAATGTAAGTTTTCTTTTATTTTCTGTTCATTTCTATGTATTATTTCCATCAGTACCTCCTGGAGTGCATTCCTTCAAACTGTCAGTATTATGATTATGATTATTATTATTATGATTATTATTATGATTATTATTGAAGCTGTGTAAAAATCACCACGGTTACAGCATTTGTAAACAATGTACATATTAACACATCACCCCTCAGAGACATGACCGTCAATCAGGACACTCTTCAATGCACTTTGATCAAATGTTTCCTTGTGTAAATAAGATTGTATACATTTGACTTGAAATCAATTTTTTGCTATGGTTGGGCATCGTACCAGGGTTAGAGTTCAGATGTATTTAAGAAGCCAGAAAAGACAAAAGAAAAAAAACACAACACAACTAAATTTGGTAAAACTATTTTGTATGTTTGTGTGCTGTTGCTGTGAACTTTTTCTAGCCTTGTACAGTGAGGGAAACACGATTAAAAGCTCTGTATCTGTGAAGAAAACTGATTCGCAAACCACTTCGGAATTAAAACCTAATCCATGACATTGTTCAAAACAAAGTCTTCTATTTTTGTTTGTGTGTGTGTGCAAAGATAACACTATTTGGCCAAAAGTGCACTTCCAACCACCTGCTGTTGTGAGTTTTTGGCCTGATTTTCAAGGTCAAGAGGCCGAAGGGAAATCTTAATGCTGCATGATTATGGTGCAGGTGGTGAGCCAGAAATAACACCGAGAGGCCAGAGGAGTCGTGTCTCTGTTTCCGTTGGTTTAGCTACTGAAAAGCTGGTCCCTAAAGAAGTAGTTTTCCAATTTGGTGTGGAAGAACTTCATTGGTTTCAACTCAACCCATCCAAAACCTTTGGGATGAACTGGAACAAACACTGGCTTTTAGATGTTGTCCAAGATCACACAACTTGGAGTGTGTTTAGACTGGAGTCATGGTACATGAGTTGTAACTTCCTAACGCAGGAGCAACTTCACAGCTATTCTCTAATCTCAGACAAATATGGCGTATCACACACACTACAGGATATTAAGGATTTGAGCGCTACCTCGTGTGATCTCTTGGGAACCAAAATGTAAACAAAACGGACTGCAGTGCCAAGTTTTGTTGTAATCCTACAAATAGCAAAAGCGAACTGGAGGTGAGTTTAACATCTGTCGCTAACATTAGCTTTAAAGGCTAAAATGTTACCTAGCAATGCTAACATTCTAGCCATTGAAGTTAATGTTAAGACAGATGTTACTGTCTGCTGCTCTTAGCTGTAGTGTAATAATTCTACCCATCCAGATTTTACCTCCTAAATACGAAACATGTTTGATAACATCAGGGACATTATTAGCAGAAGGTTTAAGGTTTAAACTCCTCACATTAGTGGATAATGTGACCCAGCACTGGTTGAAACCAAGATCCCCGACAAGATTTATCTAGCTTTTGTTTGTAGGGGTGAAACGAGTAAATTTACCCAAAACTCCTGGAATGTGAAGGCGAGACTGACACAGTTTACCCTTGATCCTTTCCAAGCGCAAAGACTGAACAGTTTGCTACGGGTCAAGTGTGTTTGAACCAATAGTTTGCCAAACTAGTCTTCTGGAGGTCAAGAATAAACTTTCATGCTTAAATTGTTAAGGACTAGAGAACAGCAACGATGAATTGGAGCTTGGAACAAGTATTCAAACTGCAATCATTTGTTCTTCAATACTCAAGGATGTGTTCCAGGAGGCAGTTTTACTTCATCTGGATGACTTGAAGTAAAACCTGGAACAATTCTTTTGAACACTCCATGTTTATATAGGTTTAAGGTACAGATTATAACTCATACCTCCCTTTTCGAACAGGTTTTGGTACTACCAATGTGTCCTAAAGGAAAGTGTTTTATACCTAAACTCTTCTCAGCCTGCTTCACTGTTGTGCTATGAGCCTGAAAAGTTACAAGAGCAGCAAAGAAAGACGTAACCCAAAATAAACAATCGGTAAAGAAACCTGTCTTGGTAATAACTTAAATCTCTCCTTCCTCTCTGCATCCGGCACTCAGTTTTTAATCTCTGCAGAAAATCACTGCTCTCGTCTTGTCTCGGCTGGATCAGGGCGGCTTGAGGGACGAACAGGAGGCGACACATTTATGAATTCAAGAATGTGGGTCGAGACGGTGGGCGAGCCGATATGTCATTTTATATGGAGCGATTCAACCTCCATCTGTACATTATGTCTGGTTAACTGCAGTGAGGATTAATCTCCATCTATACCACTGAGTCATCAGAGCAACAAAAGATGTCAAACACTCTTGGATTAAGGCAAAGATGCCATGTGCATTTCTGAGTCACATATGAAGGAAAAGAAGCTTCGCCCTGACTGACTTTTATTATTACAATAGAAATTTAAGGTTTTCCATTGATACAACTAAAGAAGTCTTAACATCCTGATTTTGATAACTAAATAATTCAACTCCCTTTCTTCCCAAAACTCAACACTACTTTCAAATGATTATTCTTTAAAAACTTCATGCAGTTAATATATGTTTTATAGGTTAAGCCTTGCTGGAGATCCAGTATATTTGGTATTACAAAATCAGATGATCCATTTTCTTCAGCTTATCGACTCTCGTGGAGGCAGCAGGCTAATGATGGATACTCCTGGAAAACCTCCAATCATAGTCCTTCAGAAGGTGTCCTGATCAAATACCTGAATCAAGTGAACTGGTTCCACTTAACGTGAGCCCAGACACTCTGTAGAGGAAACTTTATTCAGTACGATTTTTCAGTCACTACTTGGAGCTCATTGATGGTTGGGATGTAGACCAGCTTTGCCTTCCAGCTCAGCTCCTACTTTACCCAAGCGACCAGGCACTATAGCTTTACTGCTGCTGATGCTGCATTAAAAAGATTTGGGGTCAGGTATGTTCCAAGAAAAGGCTGGGATCTAGGCATGACATGACTTTACTCAATACAATCTTTGGACATTATTAGTGAATGTCTGTTTTCCCATGTTTAAAAAAGTTATAAATTGTTTTTTTTTTTCATTATTTTTATGCTCCAAAGACCAACACCTTAACTTGCCATGTCAATAATTCACTTCAACCCTGAGTTAGTCACCATGTCTGAACAGATAGTGCCATGTATCCAGATAACTTTAATCCCAGTGCCATCATTTTCTGTTTGGTTTGTATGCAAAAGACAAAACCTTTTACTGTATTTAAAGATGAACAAACCCTTTGTAATGTCACCCACAGGTTTCCTGAAGAATAGTTTAGAGGCTCAGTGTGGTGGCTCTAATCGTCACCATCTTGACAGAACCCAACTCGTCCTAAACCCTGATTAATCCAAAAATTGTCAAAGAGGTGGACCTGAAGTGTAGAGCTGCTGTTCCTTCATGTCAAAAGGAGTCAGTTGAGGTGGTTTGGACTTATGGTTATGATGCCTTTGGAGGTTTTCCAGATATATCCAACTAGAAGGAGACCCCAGTGTACATCCAGACCTTACAGTAGGCATTCCATATCTCATCTGGCCTGGGAACAGCTCAGACTCCCCTAGGTAGAACTGGAAAAAACATTGCTGAGGAGATGGAGCTCTGAAATAACTTGCTTCACCTTCTCCCACCGCAACCAGACCTTAAATAAATGGAAGAAGATGGATGAATGATGGCGATGTGTCAATACAAGAATGTGCCTCCAGATTTCCCAGCAATCCATCCAATAGTTACTTCACTCAAAGCAACAAACTGCAAACCAAACTGTACCAACAGTAGAAATGGCTGCATGATATGGACACCATGAAATGCCTAATTATTGTTCCAATCCATGTAGTTAACAAATATCACAACAAATACCATCTTTCAGCTGAGCTTCACACACTTACAGTAGTACTGTGCTTGGTTTTCTGTCGATGTGCAGCCAGGTGGCAAAATGAAAGTCTAAGTTTGATCTGCTAATGGTAGAACATGAAAAGTAAAATCATTTTCACAACATTTTATGGCAGTTCATCCAGTAGTTGCTGAGATAGTTCAGTGTGGGCCAACACTACAATAAATGTTATTAAAGGATCACCTTGTAAACCCAATTTAGCGCTGAAAGTTCAGAGATGTTGCCGTCGGTGGGAGGAGAGTGATAGAGATCAGCAGAGGACACAAGAGGATAATAGTATTTAAAACTTTGAGCACCCAGATCATCTCAGTCGGCAGCATTAGACGGCTGGAGTCACGTCCTTCATTCACGGCTGCTGGCAGTGAGTGTGAACGCTACGTATGTGAACATGATTTATTTCTGAATGAAAGGTGTGCGAGATGCCAGAATGTGTGTGATGGTTAGATGGAGTTGAGACTTTCTGGGATATTTCTCAGTGTAGTTTAACTGTTTTTTGTCTGAGTACAAACACTGCAAGAAGCGACCATGTTGACCCACCTCCGAGCTCGTAGCAGGAGTTTGTTCCCCAGCTACAAACCCGGCAGCCAGACTCAAGCTGCCAAAGAACTGGCCGAACACCTGGAATTATACAACACCTTCATTAAGCCATGGAACTCCATGCAGGTAAGATATGAGATTTATTCATGGTCTGTTGATTTCTTGTAGTTTTTCTCCAGATTTCTTTGCTTTGAGCTGTGAAAATCTCTGTCAAATTAACAGTCGTTAAACAAATCAGATGTAGAGTTTCCAAAACATAAGACCTTTTTACAAAACTCTAGCACAGTTAGTGGCAGAGTAAGCAGTATTTTGGCATTACAGGGCAAATATGCCACACCTTACCTCTTACATATGGAAATGTAAGTAAAGCAGCCTTCTGCACCTCCTCCTGGCTCAGTTTTCTGGCTTTAGAAAAGTTTATTGGCTGCCAAGTCCATTTGCAAGTAACAAGATCCTTAACCCTTGAATTAAATACTAGTATAAAAGCAACCGTGCTCTGTCATTACAGATGCATCTACAGTGTAAAATTTTAATGCTTTGCTTGCTCCATTTTGTTCTCAATATTTCTTTAAACATTTATATTTATTATCAAGTATTTACTTCTTTTATTCTTTGGTAATTTCTTCGTGCTCTCTTGCTGACATCATATAGAATCCTAAAATGCTGAATTCATTCACAGACATGTTATTTTTATTTGTGAAGGACCTGAGCAGAGACATCTATGATCTATATGCCGAGTATGAACATGAGGAGGTGGAGGATCGATTGCCGGTTTCTCCGTCCCGCCTGCTAATGTCTCCGACCAAACACTTCACCCTCAACATAAACGTCGGAGGAACGGTAACTTTACTCCACTTTTACCGCAAAAACACTCCTGCAATGCTACTATAATATTAGAAAGATTTTAAAAAGCAACTGTTTATATCTTGAAAGGTAGATATGCAGATATTACCACCTACATCTTTTTACTTTACAAATTTATGGACATGATCAGCTTACTGTGACGCAGGCTGGTGGGAATATAGGAACCAGTGGCTAAAACATGAGGCTGCTGGGTTTGATAGTTTGAAGACACACATATAACTGTGTGTCATCTGCATAGAAGTGGTTAAAGATGCTAATCTGGCCGAGAGGAAGCAGATTGAAAACTGCAATAGTACAAGGACTAATCTTGGTTAAGAGATGTTAAATTGGACAATAGAAGAACAAGAACTGTAATTTAACTCCTAGGGTTCCTTCAGGAACTGCATGTTACACTGGATTTTTTTCTTTTTCAAGTGAAAATGCGAGACGGATATCATTGTAAATTACATAATTATTGGACAAAACTAGCAACATAAAGATGCTACATTTGACTCTGGAAAAACGTGATGGACACTTTACACAGTTTCTTAATCTCTTGTAAACTACAAAAGTATGAATTCTTTGATGTACAACATGTATCAAAATGACCAATATTCAATGGAAAATGTTTTTCTCTTGACTCACGTTGTGCATCAAAGGGTTAATACAGTTATTAACAGGTTAATAGCTGATGGAATTGGCTACTCAGACTTGTTTGTGACAAGATTTTTTAAACTTCAATTGATAATTGTGTTTTTTTTCACCCTTTCTCAGCACTAAAAACATTTTCTGTTCTTTTTTTAATTCCTAGGTGTACCACCTGCCCTACAGGTTAGCTGCCAGGTATCCAAAGACCCGGATCGGCCGGTTGGCCACGTACACAGACCACAACCGGAAGCTGGACCTGTGTGACGACTATGTTGTCCATAGCAAAGAGTTCTTCTTCGACCGGGACCCTCAAGTGTTTCACAACATCTTTAACTTCTACATGTGAGATGAAACACAGAATAAAATGCATTTCTATTTCTTCTTCTGACTTTTTGGATTAATTCCAGTTCTTGTTTGTCTCTGGTTCTTCCTTCAGGACTGGAGTGTTGTGGATTAAAGACGAGCTGTGTCCTCGTAGCTTCCTGGAGGAGATAAACTACTGGGGCGTCCGAATCAAAAACAGCCACCGCTGCTGCCGAATCTCCTTCGAGGAGAGGCAGGACGAGCTGAACGACCAGCTGAAGATACAGCAGCAGCTGCTGGCAGAAGTCTGCGTAAGTGTGTCATGTAAATACATCTAATGCTTTACCTCTAGTGTTTATAAAATGTATTAACGTCTCTTAGAAGTTTCCCTTTTTATTGCTTTTCAACATTGAATCGTGGTCAATATGATCTGGCTTTTTTGAGAAAGATTTACAAAAAATAAGTCTCTTTCATGCCATAATTGAAACAGATGTCAATAATTAAAAATCTAAAACGTAAACTAAGTCATTGCATAAATATTTACCCCTTTAAAGTGACTCAGCTAATGCAACACAGATGCACCCACTTGAGAGTAGAAGTCACACAATTAGTGGAATATTTTCTCCTAAATTAGTGCCATTAATTGAAATGTTTGAGCGTGTCTGTCCATGCAGATCATTTTGGGTTATTTTCTTCAAGTTGTGAGATTTTCTCAAACAAAATGCATATAGTGCATGTCTGTTTGTGGTGCTCACATCATAAAAATGTAGATGTGTATAATTCCACAGTGGACCTGTTATAGTGAATAATTTACAGCAGGACACAGTGGAGTCAAAATGTAATGAATTACTCACTAGGGCTTGTTGGTTTACCACCAGCTCCTCTCCATATATAAATTATTAGCGTGTTTTTAAATATATGTATATATATATTTACCTGAGATTTTGCCAGTAATCTGCTGCTGACTCTGAGTCTCTCTGACCTACATTATAAATCACTGCTTTGCCCTCCTGACAGATGGGCAGAGCAGAATAAGCTTTTTCTTGGCACAGATTTAGACAGATGTTTCCATCACTGATTCCATCAGTTTCTTGTACCAGTTGTGCGTTTTCTTGACGTGTAGTTTTGAATTGTAGCTTTGTGAGCTTGAATTTCAATTAAATTGGTTGCGTCACTTTGTCAAATTTCTTTTTATTATTTTTTCCTTTGCTTAAAGTATCATGTTGTGTTTCTGTTTTTTCATGACACTGATGGATTTCTGTCCTCCAGGTGGAGATGGAGGAGAATGAAACACTATTTCACGGCATGATCTTCGGGTCGATCCGCAGGAGAATCTGGAACCTGATGGAGAAGCCGTTCTCCTCCATCACCGCCAAGCTGACGGCCGTCGCCTCCTCCTTCTTCGTGCTGGTATCTCTGGTCGCCATGACGCTCAACACCGTGGACGAGATGCAGTACAAGGTGAGTATTGGCTTTTATTCAAGCTGAAACATGCAAAACCACTCAGTCGGCCTTTATTGTAACAGAACAGAGCCTGTTTAGTAATATTTCAACGTGTTAATCAAACTGTTTTACCCCGCAACATTTAATATTTAGCATCTGCCAACACTGAGTCTCAATCTGATACCATATTTCTAGATAAAACACATTTAAAGTACATTAAGGTCAATAAAATCAATGCATGACTACTGAATATCTCTGCAATGCAGTTCTGCAACCACGCTGTTCAGTAATGTTCTGTAAGTGGTTACAGAGATTGTTGTAAGACTCCAGTAGGGCACTGTCTTAAAGTAAACTTTATCTTTATTTATATCCCAGAGGGCCAGTTTGTCTTGCAGTCAGCAGTACACCACAGTAGTGCACAGTTTCACCAAACAATAGACTAAAAATATGATAAAATAAAGATGGTTCGAGTAAGTAAAATCATCAATCAAAGACAAAAGAAATACATGAAGTGAAATAAAATAACAAGAGAATATATTAAAATAATGTCGAATGGCAGTGTTGTTAAAAAAAAGGAGTGGAAGCAGGGGAGAATGAGTTTTTGTTTTATAAAGTAGTGAGGAAAGATTATGGTGTACTGTGACTCCACAAGCTGATGGTGAAAACCTATGTTCTCTACATGCATGTCAGAAATTTCAAATTAAAACCTTAATTAATCCCGAAGGAAATTCTTGTTCCAGATATTGATGAGAAACAAGTAAATGACAGAACATAAGAAGTGGAGTACATAAAAATATAAAAGCAATAAGATGTAAGTACGTTTAGTACATTACTAAAATAAAATAAATGAACCAAAATAAGAGTTGAACAGAACAGAGAAAAGTAATGCAGACAGTAATACTGTGGTAATAAGTAATATCAGACATGACAATAAGATAATTCACATGAAAATGAAATATTACGTATCACATTGACGATAAAATAAAAATAAAAGTGAAATATGTAATGTGACCAAAACATTGCTTATGAAAATGAAATCTTAGACATGATACAGAAACTGATGTTGCACATGATATTGATAGTATTGTTCAGTTTTAAGTGTCTGATGTTTTAGCGGTCTTTATTGTAGATCAGCTGTAGTACCTGGTTGTCCCACCAGGTGGAGCCTCTTACTGTTTAAAAGTAAAGCAATCTCAGATTGGCAAGCAGAGAGCATTGTGGGGGTTTAGCTAACAAGGGGCACCATGACAAAGACTTCTGTGATACTTCATGACATGAATCGTGTCCGTTGACTAAATCTGCAATATCAGTACACGGAAAATGTTCTCTGCACACAAATAGCAAAATTATTGAAGCATTTTTTGATTGAAAATGCTGCCAATTATTGATAAATTGCATCCCTAATGTCCTGCTGCAATTCATGATCTCCCTTGACAACACCTGTGTGACATCAGAAGTAAACTCAAGAACGAACTGAGGTTCAAGTCGATACCGACCGGTTAAAAAATGCCATGATCCGCCTTTCTAAATAATAAATCTCTGTAAAACACTCAAAAGCTGTCCCGTCTGTTCTAGACGCCGTCCGGCGAGCTCACCGGCCGATTCTATGGCGACTGTGTGGAGACGTTCTGCATCACCTTCTTCACTCTGGAGTACCTGCTGCGTCTGGTCTCCACCCCCGACATCAAGTGTTTCGGACGCAGCGTCTTGAACACGGTCGACCTGGTCGCCATCCTGCCGCACTACCTGCAGATCATCCTGGAATGCTTCGAGGACGAGGACGTTCGGCCGCACTCCGGAGACATCGAGACTGTAGCTCGGGTTGGAAAGGTGAAGATGGGAACCCGACAGGATAAGATAGCTTCAGATATATCGGCTTTACCTTTATTTAGTTGTGTTTTTTTGTTTGTAGGTGGGGCAGGTTCTGAGAATCATGCGTCTGATGAGAATATTTAGGATTTTGAAGCTGGCTCGCCACTCAACAGGCCTCAGAGCGTTCGGCTTCACTCTCAGACAATGCTACCAGCAGGTTAGTGTCAAATCAATGAATGAAAAATAAACATTTTTAATGTTTTGGTCAGTCCACCTCAGTTCACCAAATTGTTTAAAAAGTTCACGCCTGACCATCTCATACTTGCTCCTAAGTAGAGCTTGTGAAAAATTTTTGGTTTCTAACTTTTTGAGTTAAAAATCCTTAAAGATGATGGGGTCACGTCGACTTTTACATCAAAAATTTGCATCAAAATGCTACAAAATTTAAGGACTCTAGCTATGTTATTTCTGAAATTATGACACAAAGAAAATGCTGCAAAATTCGGCATGACCAAACCTTCCTTAAGATTTTTTTACTCATAAACAAATGTTACCTTTGACCCTAGATTTTACACATGGTCAACTCAATAAATATTCACCACTTTTTGAAGAAAAATACAGTCAAATTGAAGATGGTCAGAGGTTGGGGAATCGGTGAATTGAGGCATAATGACCCACTTTTTCCAGTGTTGAGCTGATGGACTTTGTTGCAGTGAAAAAAGGGTTTAAAATGCTGGAAAATGTGTGTGCAGGTGGGCTGTTTGCTGCTCTTCATTTGCATGGGGATCTTCATGTTTTCAGCCATGGTCTACACTGTGGAGCACGACGTTTACAACACCAACTTCACCTCCATGCCGCATGCTTGGTGGTGGGCCGCTGTGAGTCGACACAAAGTGCAACCGGATTTAGCAAATCACAAGCTTCAAAATAGCCACTAGTTACCAAAACTTTAGAGATTTATCTCTGGGAGCAACTAGCTTATTTACAAAACAGCCAGATGAACACATACTGTTTTAACAAAGCATTGGATCAATAAAAATCTATTTTCCTTCATGCTCAGAACGGCTGTCATCTGGTTTAATGCTGCAAACAATCACACAGTTTCTACCCCCTGAAATATTTAAAGCTGAGCTGTTATCCACAAAGAAAAAAGAAAAAAAAAAGTCTTTTCTTGTTTTGTACATTTTTGATGATGCTCACTCTCAACACTAAACACCATCTGTTATGATTTTACAATAAAAGACACTTCAGCTGTAAGACAATGAACAGAAAAAGTGCAACGACTAACATGGACATAAAATTACAAACTGAAAATCTGGATTTCATTGTTTTCTGTAAACAAACACTCAGAATCCAGGACAGAAATGGGGCACTCCCTTACTAGCAATAAAAACTCTTTATAACAGAGTTTAAACACACTGAATGACTGTTGCTGAGTAAATGTCAGCCACAAATAACAATCTATAGACATCCTGGAATGTGTGGTTTGGAAAAAACAGAGTAAATTGTATGAAAGAAAAACATTTGTGTGAAAAAACTAATTTTCCCCTCAAAGATAATCCCTTCAGAACCATAAGTCTACGTTTAAGTAAGGCAAACATCACTTACAATGTCTATGTCTGAAAAATATAAGTGTTATCGTTCTCATTTCTGCATTTAAGTCTTTATTTTTGTCTCTTTGGTCCTTCAGGTGAGTATTTCCACAGTGGGCTACGGCGACATGTTCCCTGAGACCAATCTCGGTCGCGTCTTCGCCTTCGTCTGCATCTCCTTCGGCATCATCCTCAACGGCATGCCCATCTCCGTCCTCTACAACAAGTTCTCCGACTACTACACCAAGCTCAAGGCCCACGAGTACACCACCGCCACCAAGGCCCGCGGGAAGGTTCACTTCACCCGGAGGGCGGCAAAGAAGTTGGCAAAGTACTGCGATCGCACCGTTCACCCAAAACCGTGGTGAGGTGGTCCGGTTGGAGAGCTGCAAGGCTACGCTAAGATGTCAAACCTTGAGACACTTATTCGTGAAATCGCTGATTCCTAATGGTAAATACTGCAAACTTTACCTGGAATTGCCAGTTTTTGAAGTACAGTGAGACTTAAAAGTGAGATTTACCTTGAAGCCAGAAGGTGGAACACATTTCTGACGTCGGACAGAAGGTGTCCATGTTCCCGTTCCTTGGAACTTTCTGAAACTGGAAATCTGGCATTGACTTTACATTGTGATCGTCCAACTATGTAGAGGAAAGAGAGAAGCTCATCTTGTTCTACCTCTGATTTCACTAAATATTTGTGCCACTTTTCCCGTCTCCATGGATAAACAGTCAGAAATCATTCCTTTTTATCCAAGTTTTCGCAACATCCACAAACTTTAGATTCTGATGGTAGTGTAGTCGGAAAGCATGTCTGTCTTGTTAGTTCCTAGTTTTGAGGGACCAATCCTCAAATCTAACAGAACTGCAAGTAAATATGACGTTCTGTACAGTTATAGCTTTACCCTTTCACATTTGTACCAGACATGACTGGACTATACAAGGGTTGATCGAAGTTTCCAGACTTTGCACGGTGGAACATGTGCGACTAGTACCAGACATAATGTTATGTGGCGATGCGCCAACACCAGGACTTGTTCCGCATATTCTTTTGGTAGGTTTGCGTCTGTGATTTCTTCATGGAGCTCAAACTGGAGCAGATAAGAAAAGATCTAATTCTGTGTCTGGAAGCAACTAGATTGTTCAGCCTTCATGTTGAGGATCATTACCACTGATGAGAGTTGGTGGGTCTGTGGCTACCATCAGAAGAAGCAGCAGCTGAAGCTTGGATCAGGAGTATGTCCGTTGTTTTCTTTAACATTCACATGGTTGAGGACCAGGAACTAATCTTTCAGAGTTGGACTGTCAACCCAGAGTTCTACTGTAATGTCCTGAGTTGTCCCAAAGACAAAATACAGTGCAAACAATTTGAGCTGTGATGAAATTGTCAACGTTTTTCAGCCACAACACAATCATCGTTTTCAATCCGCCCAACTCTCCAGATGTAACTTCCTGTCATTTCTTTCTCTTCCCCAATATGGAATTCAGATCAAAGGACCACCATTTGGACATTTTAAGAGACTTTGTGTATGGTGCTTGGCAGATTAAACTTTGGGTTGCCAAACCTACAGTTCCCCGAGGTGATTTTATCATATTTTCCAACCATTCATTCATCCTTTTTAGCTGTTTATTCCTGTTAAAGACCTCACCAGTGAAGTTTTTCACTTTGTTAACGTGTCCACATATTATTTTTTTTATGTACTACAAGAAAAATCACTAGCAGAACAATCAGTCTACGCCACGGCTGAGCATTCTCGAATCAATTTTCAATTTGGCCTTGTAGGAACCAATCCTGTTGACTTGCAAGAGCAGTTTTACAGCATTTTAGCAGAATCTAACGTGAGCTGATGTGCTTGAGCTGCAGTGAACAGGGACAGGTGAGTGCAGAAAGAGACAGTTTAGCCATTTTAAGGCAGGAAGGGATTATTTTCATGGTAAAATAACTTTGTAAATGTGTCATTTTAATACAGAGATGAGGTTTTAAGGGTTTTATCAATTACAGACAAGGACTTTAAGTCTTCCAACATGCTTTTAGACTGGAAAATCAGTGGTGTTAGTGTGGAATAGATTTTTATTTTATTTTTTAAACCATCCCTCTGCTCCTTCATCCACACTCTGCTCATTACTCTCCAAAGCTCACGTTTAATCCAGGATTCAGGAGCCAACGATGGCAGGACAGAAATAAATCATGAGTTAAAGACCCAACATCTGGACGCTGGATGTGTTTATCTGCCTTCATAAAGCCGACTGAGTGAGTAAACACAGTTACAGTCTTCACTACTCCATCATACAGGAAGCTGAGAAAAGCTGAAATCAAGATCATGTCTTTCTTGAGCAGAAGAAAATCAATCTGCTGGACTCAAATTCCATTGAGGATTTTACTTTTCTTCTTGTTAAATGAAAGCAAACTATTAAAATCATTACTTTTACTTTGTTATGCACACAGAAATGTAAAAGAAAACATTTTAGAGTATGACTATGTACACTTGAACTGATTATATTTGAATCTTTTAATTGAGCTTAAATAGAAAAAAGATGCACAGTTTAGTTCTCACAATAATCTTTAGTTATTTTAAGGTCATACAGTTTATTGCAACATACAAAATCTTACAAAACAAAAAGATCAAAACCAGAACATCATAAATTCATGAGTCCTGATTAAAGGGTCGGTTCACCCAAATTACCAAAACTGATTTTATTTGTCCACCTGCGTCTGTTTTCTACTGGAGATATAATTTATATTCAGGTCCAGTGTATTGAGGTGAAGATGGATCGCTCAAAAAATGGACAAATAAAACTAGAAACGGTCATAATGAACAGACACCATTGTAGGACGGTGATTTTAGTTTTGGGCAAACTGACTCTGAAAAGCTGTTTCTGAACTATAAATTCTCATTTTACCCCAACTGCAGAGAAACCAGGACTTCATCTTTTGTTTCTGAGTTTCAGTCAATGTTGAGCTAAAATCAATGAAAACCAAGACTTTCTGCAGAAGATTTTTACATTTTCAGTGGTTTAGAAGGCAGTTTCCATGTTATCTGGTGTGTTTTGTGTAGAAGTGTTGCTTAACAGTGACTGAAAAAGAGAAACTCAAAGCAGCTGCTGTCCTGATTATTAGAGAATTTATCTCAGAAGTAACATCTGTGTGTTTTCCTGCAGCTTTGTCTCGTCTTCAAGACACTTCTATTTAATAATTCCAAACAAATTCTCGTCCATTCTCCCATCAGAGGCTGTAATCAGACAACAGGACTCATAAGTCGTATCCAGAAAACGATCTGGTTTCGCTGCTTCACAGTCTAGTGTGTGTTTCGTGGAGAAGAAAGTCCAGCATGAGCAGTTAGTTTGGAGTAAAGAGTCTCTACTTGTTGAGATTCTCCAGCAGGATTTCTGCTCCTTTGTTGTTGCTGATGCTGCTGAGCTCAGATGTGATGGATTTCAGCGCCGTCTTCACGTCTTCAACCACAGACTTGTCACAGCTGTTCAGGAGGCTGCAAAGAAAGAAAACACCATTTTAAAAAAAGAGGATTTGATCGTGATTCATTTTTTTCCCACGTTTACAACTAAAGGTGAAGTAGTCGGCAAATCAGTTTTTACATTTTTGTTGTGTCTTAAATTCTTACCTAAGATTCAGCAGAACGTGGATGAATAAACTGGCATGAAAGAGTGTTTTCTGTGATTAAATAACAGTTTTCTGCCCTTAGATTGTTGTAAATGCGCATCTCATTTATCAGGGGTGTAAAAGTTTGTTGTTTTGAGATCAAGATTTGATCTGCTCTTGGTTACAGTTTGTTCGTTTGCTCCACATGTACACTGGAAATAAGATTTGGTTGTGTAGAAATATTTCAGCTGACCAGAAACAGTTTTTTTCTTTGTACAGCATTTTGCACTGGTTGCATTATTAAAGACAACTTAAAAATGTAAATGTTGCGATATCGAAAACATGTTTTTTTGAGGAATAGCTGGAATATGAAATGATAAACACTTTTCACGACAAAGCTATTGAAAGAAAATGACCTCATCAGCTCATATTTGACCCACTTATGCATCTCAAGGTTAAACATTATATTAGAAGAGTTCTAAACGGCTTTTTTCTAATTCATTTTCTTATTTTCTATGTAGATTTACCCCCCTGCAAAATCTACCAAATCATTCTAGAAAGATTAATTCTGTCTGTTAGTCATTCTGTGAAAATTGCTGTATAGTTTGTTTGTTTTTTATACTGAAGAAAAACAAAATATCACGGCAGTTTTTTTCCAAGATCATGCAGCCGTAACTCCTGATATGTTGGGTTTTGTGACACAAACATGATCCTCAGTTTTAAAAATTACACCTAGGTTAAGCAAAGCTGCCTTTAAATGGGCTCTCCTGTATCTTTTTTTCCTTTTATGTTTTTAATAAGAATTACATTTCATGCAGCTGCAAATATACTTTTAATAGCTGGAAGTGAGAGTCCACATGTTGTTCTCACCTGTTTGCATCCCTGCTTAATGTAAATCATTAACATATAGTCAGAAGACTTGGTTTAGGGTTTTACAGCTAGAAATGATGGTAAGTCTTCAGGAAGATGAATGTAAGTCACTTTAATTCCCTCCTAAATGATAGAAACATGGCTGTAAGTGGTTGTGTTCACTGACCTGCAGAGCACCATGGCTCCTCTGTTCACTTTCACCCACGTCTTCATTTTTTCTGTCCCCACAGTGTCGACCAGGATCCGACCGAACCGCTCTGACGACGACAAAAGTCGACATTAACCGGGAGAATTTTTACAACAGTTTTACCTTGACCATCTCTGATTTACCCGGAACTCTTAAAGTATAAAACATGGATGTTTCTAAGGATATCTGTGAAGTTTTGGCTTCATTCTAGCAAACACTTTTTGTTTAAAGATTGTAAGTTGACCCACTTTTTGCAATTTTTTGAACCACATGTAGCTTCATGTCACAATAATACTAAACTAAACAAAGAATACTTTTAATATGAAATACTTGGTCAGAAAAACAGAAAAAATATGTATTTTTGTCGAACTGACTGAGCAGATTTGATTAGTTGTATCATAAAAGCTTAAAATATCTGTAGATTGATCCAGTTCCCAAAGAAATGACACAAAACCACATGACAAGTCTCCTTTAAACTGAGATCCAGGAATGAAAAATTTTCTTGTACTTAAAAAAACCACTTTCCCCCTTTATTTTGAGAAGCGTTTTGAAACTCCAGCAGTCTGTTCTAATTGGATACTTTTCTGATTCGTCTAGTTTTTGATATTTCAAGCTAAAACGTCACAGATTCCATTTTAAAGTTAGTTAGTTAGTAAACCAAAGACAGTCGAGCTGAAGGATCCTGATGATCTGAGATAGACTGATCTTTATATTTCCAGCATAAATGTGTGGTGTTGTGTGTTTTTTACCTTCTTTTCCAGCTTCTGCCAGGGTGACGTCCTGCTCTATCAGCCACTTTAACACCAGGTGTCCTGCTGGATGTTCAGCCATGTGAAGCTGCAGAACAAACGGTAACTTAATGAGTTATTTCTTGTCTTATGGCTCAGGATGTTCATGCTAAACACTTGGAAAGGGTTTCTCTTTTAATGTAACTGTAAAATAAATCAGAATCCGCACCTCTCCGCTGATCCCTCCTGGTACTAACTCCTGATTGGCCAGCTGAGCCACGGCCGTCATGGCGGGTCTCAGGTCTCCGCAGGCCGACGCCAGAATGTCGCTGATGGTGACGCTGGTGGCCTTGTCCATCGCCATGGTGGCGGCGTTGTCATGGAGATACTCCAGCAGCGGAGGGGAGACGACCTCCAGCAGCTCCTTCCTCCGAATCGCTGCGTCTTTTTTACTGAGCAGAAGAAGAAACGAGAGCTTAAAGCTTCTGTGTTCTTCATCCTTCAGGCAGACGTTTGTTTCACTTCATTTCTAAAGACTTAAAGCTCGCTGCTACCAGCTAATCAGTTTAATTTTACCTTCCAAAACACCAAGAGTGTCACCAGAAATCATCAACAACAAACAGCAGCAGCACAGAACAAGAATGTTACGTAAATAATCCATAAAAAGACAAATACGATTAATTATTCTCACTAATCAAGTCAAAGCTGACATCATAAATTTAAAGTTCATGTAACTTGTTAACAGAATTATTTATGAATTTTCTCTAAAGGGATGTTTAAGATCAGATCTCTGACAGTTACTGCCCTCTGCTGGTCAGAAACACGAATTACAGCAGAAATAATTGAGCTGATCAGTTACTTATTTACTCACATTAACACTTTATCAACCTTGTTTGTTTTATATTTCAGTTCCAAACAGTTAAGGTTTTGGAAATAAAGGTGTTATCAGGAAAAATCCATAATAAAAATAGTTGTTTAAGTCAAATAGCGCTAATGAAGCTGCTTTTATGAGAAACTGGAGGATATAATTATCATTTCAGCCCTGCAAAATGCAGTTATTCCATATTTAGTAAATACTTTATGTCCAGAATCAGACTTTTTCACAGTTTGCCTTGCAATAATAGTAGTTATAGAATTGAATAGATTTACAGTCTTTGTGAGTTTGCATGAAGAAAATTGGTCAATTTTTTAGTGCACAGTAAATATAGTATTATTATAACATATAAAGTGTAATTTTAGTGAAGTAACTGCATGGAATTTTCACCTGAACTAGAAAACATGTCAGTAAAAACCAAACTACAGCATTTTTCTTTCATTTACACAAGCTTAAGCGACACTGTTATTTATTAAATGGCCAGAAATAACAGGAAAATGCAACGATTTTACTGTAAAATAAGTCGATACAGATAAACCAACTCAAACCCTAACTAGAACTAGTTAAAACAAACCCTCAGTCTGAGCTTAAAGTAATTAAACTACTCTTACTTCTTCCTGGTATTTAGAAAATTCAAATATAATTCTTCAATACCTTAAAAACTGAACATCTCCTATGAAGGAAAAAGATCAAAACATCCAGATAAAATCATCCTAACTAGCTAAAGCTAACTAGAGGAGCAGATTTGTCATTGTTTTTTGTATTTATCAAGTACATTTAAATAAATAAAATGCCTAAATGTGTATATTTAACATTTAATCTTTAAATAAAATTAGTTCAAATGGACAAAGAAAGCTGAAGAAGAATCAAGGAAACATGTTATTTGTAGATTCCTTCATTTTCTCTGCATCATTTAGGTTGTAAACACAGACAATAGTGACTAAAGTTAGCTGTTTTATATCAGATTAGTGATGAATTATCTTTAAAAAATGCCTCATAATAATGGTTTAATCAAACTAATAACCTTCACAGTTCGTGTAGCTGTGGCTCTCTGACTTTGTAAAGCAGATTAATCATTTATATATTTCACACAGATGTTCCATTTTTTCTCATATTGGTGTGACTGCTTTTATTTTGACAGCAACAGGATATAAACACAGACAGAAGTATATCAAATTTGCTGTTTTATGTCAGATTTGTGATTAATAATCTTTAAAAACACCTCATGATGAGGCTGGTTCCCTTCACTGATTGTCTAGTTGTGTCTCTTTGACTATCATTTTTACGTTTGACACAAGTCATCTGTGTGAACTTTTGTGTCATAATGTTGTGACCCTACCTAGCTGTGATTGTGACTGCTTTTATTTTGACTGCAACTGGATATCAGCACAGACAAAAGCATATTAAATTAGCCTTTTTATGTCAGATTTGTGATTAATAATCTTTATTAACGCCTCACAACAAGGTTTAATCAAACTACGGTAATAAGACTGCTTTTATTTTGACAGCAGCAGCAGCAGGAAGTTACCTGTGAGCGTTTCCGTCTCCTTTCTCCAGCACCTTGATGATCTCTGGCAGCAGGTGAGCTGGATCTCTGGGACTCAGCAGGTACAGCAGAACCTTCTTCCCGTATTTATTACCGATAACTTCATCCAGAGACGCCAGGATCTCCTGAACAGGCGAGACGACGGATAAAAGACGATTAACAAACCCGTTCTGGTGAATAAATAAAGATGTAAGGGTTGTTTTTCCAGACTCACGGAGAGGACCGCCTGTTTGACCAGCTTGGTGTCGTCCACACAGTCGAACATGGCCAGAAGAACCAGGTGACCAAACTCCCCCTTTAACACAAAAATAACGAGTTTAGATGGAAAAAAACATCATTTCTGCTTCACAAACGCATGATTTTCACTGCTGCTGATGTAATTCTGATCATCAAATGTAAAATATGACATCGAGCAGAGGAAAGAAAACATTATGTGCTGGTGTATCCATGGAAACAGCCTTCTCATTTAGAAATATTTGCTGGATTATTACCTATAAAGACAGTAGCTGATGTTGGAGATTGGTTATTAACTTATAGGACAAAATATGGCTTAAATGGTGCAAAAATGTGTAGATACTATTTAATATTCAAACCTGTAAAGCTAAAGTGGAGTAAAAAAAATGAATCAAATTAAGTTTCTGCACGTGTTCCTATCTGAAAAGTAACATTTTTGGATGAAGTTTTACTTTAACTCTGTCCTCTAATGACTCTAACGGTAAATATTTATGCTTATTTTAAATCATCTTTTCTAAATTCCAACAAGCTAATAAAACACAAACAGTTCTATTAGTGATGAAACTCACCGTTGCAAACTTCACCATGTACGTCTTCATGGTTTTGATGATGATTTTTCTGTCCTGAAACAAGGAAAGCAAACTTGACTAGAACAAAACACACTTAACCTTTTAGTTCAGGTTAAATCTTCATGTGCTGCAAATTAATAAAGTGTGGAAGGAGTTAATTTACTGAGCTTCAAAGAACAAATACTTAGTTAATTTTTACCATTTATGCACACATTTGTCTCACTTTAATGACTTACAGAACTGACTGTGTGAAAACTACTGAAGACTGCTGACCAACAACACAAAATATTACTAAATGATTAAGAAAGTGCGTGTTTGTTTATGTATTTGTGTGAAAACCAAACCTTTGCCGTTCCGTGCCACAAACAGTGCATGGCCACTCGAGCTCCGTCGTGAGTGTGAGCCATGTAGACGACCGACTCTCTGATGGACTCGATCATCTCCTGGTTACATCGACACCAAGCACACAGGTTAGAGGTGAAAACACACAACAAACACACACAATCAGATGGCAAATTAGTCCTAATGCAGCTGTAATATTTCATGTTTCTACAGTGAAGGTGGAATTTCCTAACAAAAAACATCTTCTGATTATCACACAAGTCCTGAAAGTAGATCAAAATATCAAACTTTGTCATTTATTTACTCAACTGCACGGGTATTTAGTTGTCCTATTGCACCACCTATTGGAGAAAAATGCAGCTGTGTGCTGATTTATTTCTTCTACAACATGATAAAGATGACTGACAGCTGCTTACTGTTCTCTGTTTATCAGGAGCAAAAAGGAAGAAATCCAGGAAAACTTTGTGGACCAGAGAATGTTTGATCACTTGTTCTCTGAAAAACAGAAACAACACAACATGTAGTTTAATCAAAATGGGTAGAAAAATATCATGCATATGAAATAAAATGACAATAACTGAGATTAAGGGGAACAAATGTGGAACAATAAAGAAAAAAACATATCTTCATGTTTTTGTTTTTGTTTTTTACTGTATTTTAAGTTGCTCGTTAATTAAAAAAAATCTAAATTCATAACTAAGAACCTACAAGAAATTTATGTAACTCAACAAATTTTAATTCTAATAAAAATCCAAACTCAACCCAATCTTCCAAAGCAGCTTTCAGATTTGTTCCGATCTCAAAGCAAACATTAATTTATCCTCCATGTGATTTTACCTGCAATAAACATGTTACTTCTTTGTTTTAGGTGTTTTTCTATATCTACACATTATCTGTCCAATACATCATTCAACTATTTAGTGTCAGAAACCAGAAAACGTTTGTAGTTTTGCTTATTTAATGACATAATTATCAAAAATGTGGTCGACTAATTACTAAAACTGCACTGACTCTGGCTCCTATTTTAACAAACAAATGCTATCAACATTAAAACTAAAGGAAAAATTACTTTTTCCTCTTACTAAGGTGTTTTCTGACATCATGACAAATTATCATACAGTTTAGAGCAAGTTTGGTCCCTGTTCCCGCCCTAATATGGTCATGTGACAGGACTCTCTGCTCTGGTCCAGGTTAGATATGGTCTATTCTGATGTGACTAAGCAGACTAGTTGTCTCCATGTTGGTCTGTAATCTAAATCTGATCTTCTCCCAGCTACAATATAAACCTGAAGATCAGAGAGAATCCTGCATGAACTGCTGCCTGCATGAACTGCTGCTCTGTTGGTGTCACTTCTCCTCACGTCAGTAAACATTACTCTCAGTCTAAGTCATCGCTGAACTTCCACAACAATAAAGTGTGTTTTGTCCTTTTCTGCTCTTACTTTTGGGCCATCGGTGTCAGAATCTGCTTCATCTCGTCGAGGATGTTGTTCGCTTTGTCCGGATTCGCCTCCAGAACTTTGTCGATGGTGTTGCAAACTAAAGACTGGACGCACAAACGCAGAATTGTTTAACGAGCAACCAAAACATTTCAATCAGAATAGTTTTCAGCTTGTTTTGTCGACTTTCTCAGCACTTGAGTTGTCAAAAAGTGAAAAAACTCTTTAAAATCTGAGGATACAGGATCATTCTCAAGATTCAAAAGTCCAAAAATGTGAAAAAATCTGTGTGCGGTGCAGAAAGTGTGCAAAATAATGTGATAAAGATGCCTGTGTAGATTGAGCCGCTGTGTTTTTACCTTGCAGATGGTGAAGGTGTTTCCGTAGAGTTCGTCGCTCAGCAGGAGTCTCTGACTGAGCACAGCTTTGTCGTTGTAGGCGTACTCGATGATGGAGGAGGCGGCGGCGTGACGGAGCATCGCCTTAACGTGACCTTTGAAGGACTGAATCACAGCCGCCACCAGCTCCTTGTTCCTACAGAGGACAGAAAGAAAACCACAAGGACTCGTACAAACAGGACTGAGACGGAATAACAGCATCCAGAATGAACTCAGGTAAATGCACGAGGTTAAAGATGACACAGTACCTTAGTATTTTAAGATGGATTATGTGTTTCCACTGTTTGCTGAATATTAGAGGTGAATATCATCTCTATAGAGTTTGATAAATCTTCTAAAAGGTCAAATTTAGTTTGCAGTTCTCTCAGACACTTTTCTTGGTCGTGTTTGTTTTTGCTCTGATTATCCTGATAACGTTCATTTCTCCTTCGTTAAAAACTGGGGAAACGCCGACTAAAAACACTTCTTTTAACGTCCTACTGCTTTATGGGGATCGAGTGTTTTAGGAAGTTGCTCAGGAGATTGTTGGGACAAGGTTTGAGGATTTGTAAAGGTTTAAAATTTGCATCTGACGTCCTGTAATTCAAACTGTGATCAAATGAGACCTGAGATATCAAACCTCTTGTGGTGTCTGTATCTAGTCAAAACATGTGCAACAACAACCAAAATAAAACCCTAATCTTGCTTAAAATGTTGAAAATCATGTTAGATCTTTAATTTTACACTTTTAGAAGATCACTTTGCTGATTTTAATCAAGTCTAATGGAACAAATCTGCAGTAAATTTTGCATTTATGAAGAATATTATGTTACATTTTAGAGAAACTTTCGTTTAACTTACAGATTCTTTTGCATTTGCTGAATGTAAAGAAGTTGTTCATTTAAAAATAACAAAAACACCTGTTTATTAAGGTAGGGTAAAACAGAGAAGAAGAGTTTGTTGTGACTCACCCGTACATCAGCAGCTTCTTCACCACATGTCGGCCGTACTGAGATTTACACAAACCAATGATGTCGTCTGTGGACGACAAGAAAAGACACGTCTGGAAATTAGATTTTCATTGTGAACTAGATCTTAAAGTTGGAGGGAAATGATTCGTCTTGTTCTGAGGATCCACAGCAGCAGCAGGATGGTAGAAATCTGGATCTAGATTTGTGCATCATTTCTTGTGTTAGTTCAACAAATAATTACAGCTAGAAGCCTGCAGCTCATACAGACTGAACTTTACTCTGCTAATTAGACATTTTAAAGTATTAAACAAACAGAATCATCAGAGTCTGAACAGTAATGGTGTGAGCTGTAAAACCTTTCAACAGATGTTATTTCATTAGATTTTGTGTAAAACTATCCACCAACTTGTTTAAAATCCTGTTATGCGGCTCATTAAGGGACATGTTACAGACTTTGACTTTGCAAGTTGGGCAGTTTAAAGACACACAAAAAAACCATCTTTTTGTGTAACTTCTTGGTTATTCTGCACACAGTGAAGGCGGCTGCTATACAGGGGGTCCTCAGTTTATGACGTCCTCGACCTACAGCGTTTCGTCGTGGAACTAGTTGGCGAGCGAAGCAGACGAATACGTCGTTACACACCGCTAGAAGACGGCTTTGTTTACATTCACCAGTTGTACTCCACCTTGGATTGTGCTACATTCTAACTTTTTGCCCTTCATTATGGCTCCCAAGCATAAGTCAGACTCTTCTGATGGCAGAGCTTCAAAGAAAAGGAAAGGCGTCTCCATGGAAGTGAAATTAGATACAATAAAACGCTTGGAACATGACTTTTCTGAAAAATTGATGCACGTAATAGCTTTGTTTACATTTTTGTCGGAGTTCCGACTTACGGCAAAAATCAACTTACGTCGGGCCGTAGGAACAGAACTCTGACGCAAGTCGAGCATCTACTGTATTGACAAACAGTAACAGTAAAAAAGCAGCAGATGAAGATGAAAAACTGACCTTTGAGGTCCTCAAACACTTCCTTTCTCTGCTCGTGGCTGGCGAACTGAATGAAACACTGAAGAACTCGCACAGAGTCGTGAGCAAACGCCATCTGGAGGGAAAAAAAAACACAGGATTGAACAGAAACGCAAAGAAAAAACACAAGAACTGAGTTTAAAACACAGTTTGGATCTCAAATCCAGTGATGTATCCATGTTGTCAGATCTTATTTTTGTAACCAACATGAACAATTCTATGAAAATGTGACCCCATTTATTATAAACGGAACTTTCCTTTAAAGATAAGTTATAAGAAACAGCTCCCGTGCAACTTTAACAAACAAAAAAATCTGCAGAAAACATGAAACTGATGCTGAGACTCACCTGTTTGATTTTCCCTCTCATCAGATCATGAAGGTTCTTCATCAGTTTCTTCTTCGAGTCGTCGTCGCAGTTTTTCCTGTTGACAAAAACAAGCAGACGTTTTGGTAAATTTATCATATTTGTTACCTTTAATGTGTTGCGCTGGTGTTTTCCCCACTCAGAGACACAATTATGATTGAAGTAACTTGTTTTCTGACTTTTTTCTGCACATTTTATCAAGTTTCAGTGCCCATTAAGTTAAAAATAAATAAATAAAGCAGTAAATCTCTATCATCCTGTAATGATCCTCGTCTGGTCTCTTTCTGTGTTTGAACTTTTTGGCTGAAAATAAGATTCACTTTGCTTTCGCTTGACTTGAATAAATAACTAAAAGGGTAATAGATGTTTTACTGGTTATTTTCCTACAACAGCAGGCAGATAAAATAGTAAAATAAGCAGAGATCTACCATTAGATTCTAAAACTGCTTGTGACTTTCTGACTGTTTTTACCTCCTCAGTTGGCCCCACACTTGTTTGGACTGACAGATGATCTCGAACATGTCCTTCCTCTCCGCCTGCTGCCGGCTCTTCTTCAGGTCTTTCTTCTTCTGCTGCCGGATCTTGTTCAGCTCCTCCTTCGTCAGCGGCTCCTTCTTTCCTCTCTTAGCCGTCGGACCTGAAACACCAACATAAACACAAGTCAACAAAAAGTCCTACAACTAGAGCTGCCAGGAGCCAAAAACAGAAAAATATCAGCTGAAACTAAATCAAAACTTAGGACAGAAATTAAAGTTTAAGGACAGAACAACTTAAACAGGTGTGTCAAACTCATCTTAATTCATCCCAATTTGATCTCAGGTGACCAATAAAATCAGAGCATAATAACCTATAAATAACCACAACTCCAAATTTTTCCTTTGTTTTAGTGCAAAAAGTACATTCAGAAAATATTCACATTTCAGGAATTATCTTTTTACAAAACATCATGAACAACCTGGAATTTCTTAAGAAAAATTTGTGAAATTTCAACAACATTCAGCCTCAGTTTATCATTTACACATTAAAACTTCCAGATCAGAGAGGAAACACTAAGACACAAAACATTTAGTCACAGATATCTGGAACTGATGATACAGTATTTTACTTTATGATCAAAACGACAAAAGTCAAACAAAAAAGACAAAATTTTTTTTAAAAAAAGACAAAATATTACACAAGGGACACAAAATGACAAAAAAAATGGACAAATGACACAAGCGAGACAAGAAAGAGACACAAAACGACAAAAACAAGACAAATGACAAAAGTCAGACAAAAACAAGACAAAAAATGACAAAAAATTGACAAACAAGAAAAAAAATGACAAAAGGAACAAAACGACAAAAATGAGAAACAAAATGACAAAAACATGAGACAAACAGGACAAAATATTACAAAAACGAGACACAAAAGAACAATGAACAATCCTGTATTTTACTTTATGATCAGAACAACTTGTCATGGTCTAGAAATTATTTTAAATTTATAGTTTTACAAATGTACAGTCTGCAGTTAATGTCTTCTCTGTGATTTTTACACTTTGAGGGCCAGATTGGACCCTCTGGAGGTCCAGTTTTGGCCCGCGGGCCTCATGTTTGACACCCCTAACCTTAAAAAAAGAAAAGCTGTGGGTTCATCTCATTTGTAGAAGATTCTGTCTTCTTTTGCTTGAATATTTGCATTTCTTGAGCTGATAAAAAGTACAAAACAGGACATGCAGCTCTGTGTTCAGGGGAATTCAGTTAAACTTTATTAATCATGATTTACATCCATGTTTTTCAGCCAGTTTAAGGGTTTTATTCACAGGTTAACATGAATGTTTCTGCAAAGACGTCTTCTCACCTTCTTCCCCTTCATCTTTATCTGTTGACATCTTCCTCTTCCCCAGCGCTCCTTTCCCACCTTTAGAGAAACCAAACTTCTGCTCTCTCTTGCCTGCATTTCCTCCTTTCCCCGGTCGGCTCTTCTTCTCTGAGTTGTTGTACGGTTTAAAAGGCTTTTTGCCGCCTGGTTTGTTCCCTGGTTTTCCTCCAAGTTTGGTCCCAATGGAATCTGGATGGACGGAAATGTTTCACAGAAATGTTGAGTGAAAAATTCCACTCAGAAATTGCTCTTTAATTTCAGCAATTTTGTGTAAATTATTCTTTTTATAAACTGTTGTATTTTGCAAAAACATCGACAACAACATGATATCTGCCATCATGGTCCAACATCTACTTCTATGGAGATTCTCCAGATGTTATCTTTGTAGTTTAAAGTCAGTAAGAGTGAGTTCTCCTGGTGGTAGCTGTTATTTTGTACTGAAACGTGTTTTACCTTTTCCTTTCTGGTTGAGCTTCTTTCCAGCTTTAGGAGAAAAAGGTTTTTTGGATTTGGCCTCCATCCCAACGTGTGTCCAGGAGACGAACTGAAACAGGAAAACAAGTGATAAGAAACTGGATTGAAAACTATTTTACACACCTCAGAGAGCCTGATGTACACTACCGTTCAAAAGTTTGGGGTAAAAATCTTCCAAAAAAATCCTAAAAATATCTAAAGTGATTCCATATATATCAGTAAAACTTCTAATATTTTCTTTAAGAACATTCACCAAAAATCAACCAAAATCCAGCAAAATTTGCTGGATTTTGGTTGATTTTTGGTGAATGTTCTGAAACATTTTTAACATTTCTTTTTTCCACCAAAAAATGTTAAAAAAAATTCCCAAAAATGTTGAAAATGTGGACATCACAAGTTTCACTGTGAAAATCTACTTTTTCCCCACATTTTCAAATTATAAATCAGGTCAATTTTGACCTGCAGGACGACACGAGGGTTAACAATGTCTAGACTGGATTTATGATTCATTTAATGTTGTCTTCATTGAAAAAAAAAAAAAGATTTTCTTTCAAAAATAAGGACATTTCTAAGTGAGCCCAAACTTTTGAACGGTAGTGTATGTTTGTCTCCATTTAAAGAGCAAACAGAATTTGCTTTTGCTGCAGGTTTAAAAGTGTAATTTGAGAACAACTCCTCTCCAAACTGGCCAGAATTTCAAACATCTCCATGGTCCCCCATTGGGTTTGGTAAAGAAGACTCCTGAATGTGTCTAATATTACTATCATGTGGATATTGGGATGGATCCATGTGAACTCCATCTATCATCACAAGAGAAAAATGTATTTTTTTTTTACTGCAGGTATGAAGAGCAGCTCAATGGTTGTTGGTCTGTTGGGGGAGATTCATGATTTTGCCAGTGTGAGTGTTTTTTGGCCTATTTTGGACCAGTTCTGACTGTAAGATATTTTACACATCTTAGAGATTCTGATATTTTTTTGTTGTGGTTGAGCAGTAATTCCACTTAGGAGCTCTACTGCTATTATAATCTATTCAAGTACTGAAAGTTAAATATTAGGACGAAACTTTCAGGTCAGTTGGTTGTAATTTGCATGTTGGTACAAAGACAGGTGGATTTCTATCATACAGAGCTGTTACATAAATGAAGATCAGTGTTGAATCCAGGTGTTTGAGCATCAGCAGAAGGACTGAGCTTCAGAAATCAGAATATGACACATAAAATATGTTTGTTAAAAGACAAGACTGTAATGTAATAACCTTCAAAACAGTGACTGTTAAAAGCAAAAAGCACCAGAACAGAATTCAGCTTCCTGACATTGAAGTTCAGCTCATGCACTTCTGTTTTAGACAGCAGATCAAGTAGCTTTTATGATTATTTCAATCCTCTAAAATGTTATTTATGATCAGATGAAGTCTTATTAACCAAAATGTTTTCCTGCTCAGACTCACAGCTTCTACAACAAAATCACCAGAATCAAAACAGTCGAGTTGACGATGAATCTGCACCATTAGAGCTGCAGCAAATATTCTTTCTTCTTCTTCTGATCATGAGTTTATTATTCAGTTTTGCAGAAGTATCTGCAGTAGCAGCATTACTGCAAGTACAAACTGAATTAAGTACTTAAGATTTAGTATCTGTTTGGTCAAATCTCAGACGATGCTGAAGTTTTTTTACATGTTTTAGTCTATTTACTAAACCTCTTACAGTATATTTATGTAGCTAACCATTTATAAATAATGCATATGCAAATAATGCAGCATATTTTTGGACTGTGGGAGGAAGCCGGAGTACCCGGAGAAAACCCACGCATGCACAGGGAGAACATGTAAACTCCATGCAGAAAGATCCCGGGAAAGCCGGGACGCGAACCAGGGATCTTCTCGCTGCAAGGCGAAAGTGCTAACCACTACACCACTGTGCAGCCCTAAATGTGATCCTGTACATGCATTAAGTAACGTGAATCCATTTTAGGACACGCTGTTGTTTCGTTGTCTTCACTACATGTATTTTTCAGCTACTTTTTCATCTTATTTTGTAGAGAAGAGTGTTCAATTCAAATGATACCTCCAGTTTTCACAGTAAGAGACACTGTCAGAGGTCAACAAGGCTCTAAAGAAACACTTTTCATTGGTATTTATTCTTTCAGTAATCTTACTGCTATTACAGCCCATTTACTCTATTTTTTTAAATTAGTTTTTGATTGTCTTGTCGCTATTTTTAAGTGTCTAAACTCTTTAGGTGCATTTTCTAAAGCTAGTTAGCGGCTAACGCTCACAATAAATGTCAGAAACCGTAAATATTAAAATCACAAATAACATTATAATGTCAAATAACAACATTTACAACGTTTTTACTGCGCAAACTTACATTCCAGATGCAGAAACACGCTTTATCAGCTCTGTCCCATGCGTTCTGTGAACAACACGCTTTACGGCACGGCGACCGTCCAATCACAGTGGAGCTTTGCTGCCGTAAAGCGTACAAAACAGCTGTGATACCTTTATATCGCAACACAGCGGCGTAACGTCAATTTTTACCGTTTATAGATCATTAAATTTAAATATAGTAATCGGTTTAGGAGTTTAGCAGCATAGCGGCGACAAAGTATTTCGGTTTCTGTTTATTTCTCTCCGTTTCTGTCACTTTTTTTCGCGATTCTAAAGCGGTCATGTTTGTTTACAACTGACATTTAAAGGGACAGAGCAGTAAAACACCGAATTAGCACTTCTTAATTATTAATATACTTCAATTATAAAGTTGATTTCGACCAATTTCCTTTATCTCGTTACTATTTTATTAGAATTCGCAGGTGTAGTTAATTTTAGTGAGCGTCTGATGTCGGCTGAAGCAGCTCGGGTAGAGAACTACATTACCCATGAGGCTCTGCGGCGACGTGGCTTCCTTGTTGCCTGGCAACACACTGAAACAGACTTGAGGCGAAATTACAGCCAAATCTAGACGGTAACAAACGTTAAAATCAGTCGATATTATCGGTAAAATACTTTATCTTAAATATTTTATGTTATATTGATGCAAAAGAATTGGAAATAGAGCTGATAACTTTGTATTTCGTTTTGTTTTTACGTTCAAAGTTTAGCATCAGTTTGGTCAAGATGGAAATCATTTCAATAATATGATCTTCTGTTTATTTTACAGATTTAAAGTCAGAGCAGCGGATGATCCAGCAGCAGAAATGTCTGACGAAAACACAGTTTCTGTTACTGAAGAGGCTTCAGAGGAAAACACTGAAGGTAAATTCTCATTAAAAACTATTTACATAGTAAGAATGCAAACAACTACAAACTGATGAATGAAATAGAAGTGTACTACCTCATGCCTATAAATGTACATTTAAAAGACACATTACAAATATTTTATATACTGTAATAGTTAATGGTAAAGTTGAAGTGGCAGTAGAAATAAAAATAGCTCCCGGGTGAAGCTAAAATGGCAGTTAAAATGCTGAAATAAGCTTCAGAAGCTTTATTTTAAATGTGTGCTCTGAATACATTGACTGAAGCAACATTTCAGGACTAAACTGTCTTCATCAGAGTCTAAATGCATACAAACGTGAGGCAAACAGACATATTGAAGCTATATAAGTTGTACAACTGGCAAACCAAAGGTGGAAATTGTTATAGTCTCCAAACAGCATGTCAGAAATGAGGATTTTGACACTACATTTTGATTAATAGTTCAGCCCAAACAGAAATTTAAGCTGAAGAAAAAACACATTATGGCAGTTCAGGTTGTAGCTGACACATTGTCAGTTAATGAGTAAAGATATATAAACTTTTGACATGTTAGTTGAAGTCTGAACAATAAAAACATGTCTAGTTTGAGCTGAAAAATGAAGATGAAGACAGTTGACATGTCAGCAGTAAAACTAGTTGAGCTTTTGAGTTAAACTGGAACTGCTGAAGACAGAAAACAGCTGAAATACCAGCAGAGGTGTGAAGAGAGTTGAAGAAGAAAAATCAAGAATAATAACTTTTGCCTCGAAAGTGATGTAAAATTATGGAGAAAAGCAATTTTACTGAAAGACAGTCTCTACTTGACAGCAGTGGTTCAATACTTACGTTACCTGCTGTGTTTTGTGATCTTTGTCGTGACACAAATTTGCTTTTTCAAGTGGATAATTCACAACTTGAATAATGAGTGACTACAACCTCCTTTCACGTGTTTCCTCCTCTTCAGGATGTGATTCTGGAGACCCAGAGATGCAGCAGGAGGCTGGAGGAGAATCTGAAAAACAGCAGCTTCCTGCAAACTTTTACTACAAATACGAGGAACTTCACTCCAAACCGTCCATCACACCCGAGTCTGAAATCCCAGAACACCTCCTGCACCTCTCGTATCCTTAATGAAAAACATTTCACTTCTCACTTTCTCTCATGATGATCAGAAATAAATAAACATCCATCACAGGGACGATCCTCAGTTATAATCATACAAATGATACGAATCCTTAATCCGTCCTGTATTCAGTCACTCCTTCGGTTACGACAGCAGCCGCAGGTCAAACCTGAAGCTGCTGGATGACAGAACTCTGATGTTTGTAGCAGGAAACCTTCTGGTTCTTCTGGACGTTTTCACAGAGGAGCAGAAATATCTGAGATCCTTCAGCGGAGGAGGAATCGGCTGCATCGGGGTGAGAAAACTGACAAACTGTGAGATGTGTAGGTGAAGAAACACACACCTGGAACCTTAAAGCTGTAATATTTAGGTAGATTTATACTGAGGAAGTACTGGAGTGTCGTGATGCTGCCACCACCATGCTTCACATCATGATGCTGCCACCACCATGCTTCACATCATGATGCTGCCACCACCATGCTTCACATTATGATGCTGCCACCACCATGCTTCATGCCATGATGCTGCCACCACCATGCTTCACATCATGATGATGCCACCACCATGCTTCATGCCATGATGCTGCCACCACCATGCTTCACATCATGATGCTGCCACCACCATGCTTCACATCATGATGCTGCCACCACCATGCTTCACATCATGATGATGCCACCACCATGCTTCACATCATGATGATGCCACCACCATGCTTCATGCCATGATGCTGCCACCACCATGCTTCACATCATGATGCTGCCACCACCATGCTTCACATCATGATGCTGCCACCATCATGCTTCACATTATGATGCTGCCACCACCATGCTTCACATCATGATGCTGCCACCACCATGCTTCACATTATGATGCTGCCACCACCATGATTCACATCATGATGCTGCCACCACCATGCTTCATGCCATGATGCTGCCACCACCATGATTCACATCATGATGCTGCCACCACCATGCTTCACATCATGATGATGCCACCACCATGCTTCATGCCATGATGCTGCCACCACCATGCTTCACATCATGATGCTGCCACCACCATGCTTCATGCCATGATGGTGCCACCACCATGCTTCATTTCATGATACTGCCACCACCATGCTTCACATCATGATGCTGCCACCACCATGCTTCATGCCATGATGCTGCCACCACCATGCTTCACTTTATGATGCTGCCACCACCATGCTTCATGCCATGATGCTGCCACCACCATGCGTCACTTTATGATGCTGCCACCACCATGCTTCACTTTATGATGCTGCCACCACCATGCTTCACACCATGATGGTGCCACCACCATGCTTCATTTCATGATACTGCCACCACCATGCTTCACATTATGATGCTGCCACCACCATGCTTCACATCATGATGCTGCCACCACCATGCGTCACTTTATGATGCTGCCACCACCATGCGTCACTTTATGATGCTGCCAACACCATGCTTCACTTTATGATGCTGCCACCACCATGCTTCACACCATGATGGTGCCACCACCATGCTTCATTTCATGATACTGCCACCACCGTACTTTGCATCATAAAAATGTTTTAGTTTTAACTTCTTAACAAGCCCTTTGAAGGACAATCTGTGTTAAAAAGCACAAAAACATCTTTATATTTTTGTGTTTCTGTGTTTTAAAGGTACACCCAAGCAGGAAGTACTTTGTCGTCGCAGAGAAAGGAAACCAGCCCAACATCATTGTGTATGAATATCCTTCATTAAGACCGTACCGAATCCTCAGAGGTGAACTCACTGACCTTCTCCACAGTTTTTACTTTACATTATTAGGTGCTAGTGTTTTAACCTTCCCGTCTGTAGGAGGTACAGAGCTCGAGTACAGCTTCGTGGACTTTAACCATGACGGCAGCCTGCTGGCCAGTGTTGGAGGTTCACCTGACTACATGCTGACACTGTGGGAGTGGAAACAGGAGGAGGTGATGCTGAGCTGCAAGGCTGTTTCTCAGGACGTCTACAGAGTCGGCTTCTCCTCGTATAACCCAGGACTGCTCACATCCTCAGGATCCGCACACATCAAGTAAACAACGTACTGAGTGCTGAACCTGAAAATGTTGCAACCGCCTTATATGATAAAATATTTTATGTCTTTAGCACTTAACACCTTTCAGAGCTGGATTTACAAGGTGCTTTACAAAAAAAGCACATTAAATATTAGAAAAGAGTATACTTGAGATTTTAGAAGCTTTTTAAACTGGGACACTGAACTGTTTTAACAGTACATTAGCTACAATAGTAAAAGCATGATCCCCCTTGATCATGATGCCGCCACCACCATTCCTCACCATGGAGGCAGGGTGTTTTTGATGACACATTTAGAGTCTAGTGTGATGACCAAAAAGCTCAATTTTAGTCTCATCCACCCAAGAACCTTCTTCCAGTTGACTTCATAGTCTCACACATGCATTTGACCAACTGAAATCAATCATAATTCATTGTTGAAAAGCAATTAAAGGAGAATATTTCAAGGGGGATGAAGTTTTTGTGAGGCACTTTATATTGGGTTCATGTGCTGGACTATTTGTAGGCCAACTCACTTACTTCCTGGAGTCCTATTAGTACCAAAATGGTGCTGGGTAATTAGAAGTGCCTCCAGGAAATCACTGCTCAAGACCAAGAAATAGTCCAGCACAAAGCTCCAACATGAAAACATGAAACAGTCTGAGAAATAATGATGATAATAAAGATATATTTTTTTCAGAGCATATAAAAAACTTCTCTCGTTCTGTTTGTCAGGTTCTGGAAAATTACTACCACATTCACAGGTCTTAAACTGCAAGGGGTTATGGGACATTTTGGCAAAACTGTGGCAACAGATATTGAGGGCTTCATGGAACTTCCTGATGGAAAGGTCTGTACTCTGCTGTTCTGACAGTTTGGATTTATACACAAGACAGGAAAACCTGGAAATACATCTAACAACACAAACAGACAAAACACAGCAGCACTTAGCTACATGATAACATTAGCATGCTAACATGATCACATGAGAATGCTAACATGCTAATAGTTATCAGGAACAGTGTTGATTATCTTAGTGTAGTGTGTTGGTATAGTTTGATAATTAGCACTAGTTTTTGGGAATGCTATTAGCTTTGTTGGTATTTAGATTTCAAAATGTTCATAAAAATATTGACCTGTTGATGGCAATTAATGAAAAGTCACCAAAGTTATCATGATTCATCTTGTGTTGATATTAAACATGTATAGAAAATGTCATGTCGTAGTGAACCATCCAGTGTTTTATACATTATTTTAATGTTGACAGATGAATTAACCTGGAGTCCAGTCGCCACCACTATGGCTAAAACATATATTAGTTTGGTAATTTTCCAAATTTAGGATGTTTCTATTTTCATTTTAGCTTGATTTGTTGCCATTATTGATTTGTGTTATCTCACAAAACCTAAAATATGTTGCAATGAATAATAAATGGCAAATTGCTGCATCAGTGACAACAAGATGACATAAATCTACACGTTAAGGTTTGGGAACAGTGTAACCCCAAATGAAAGTTATTTTTGTTCCAACCACACAATAGACCTGCAGGAGCTTTTGATGAAGTCATATGGTCTTCCTCAGTTGTTAAGATTATCTAGATCTTTCCATTTTTCAGCATGTATTGCTTAGATTTGCATCTTTTCAAGCAACCATCTGGATGTTTTTGTTGTTGTTCAGGATCAAGTTTGACCTTCCAAATATCTGTTTTATTTAAACATCCTCTGTAAGAAAAGAACTGCTAGTTGCTTGTCTAAGTCCTTCCTTCCTGCCAGGTGGTGTCAGGCACCGACTGGGGAAACCTGCTGCTATGGGATGGAAACACCATCAAGGTGGAGATCTGCTGTAAAGATGGACGGAGCTGCCACACCGGGTCGGTTCAGCCGTTCGCTCTGGAGGACGGACAGCTGATGACGTTCGGTTCTGATGGAGTGATCCGGGTAAAAGTCACTGTAAAATAACACACCTAAAAATTCATCACTTTCAGAAGAAGTCCTCAAGGTTTTCTCATGAATTTTTCAAAACATACAATAAACATCTATCCATCTCCTGTGACTAAATATCTTCAGAAAGCAGCAGTTTTTATCCCTAAAAAATTATCACGTTCTATAGAGGTGTATTTATACAGAGTTCTGTGGCCAAAGATATTAGGATTTATGATTTTATCTGCAGTATAATGCATAATATGAGATGTTGACTGTTCCTATAAATATAGGAATGGACACATAAGATTTTCATTGAATAATTTCATCATTTGCTTTACGTAACAGAAGTAAACCAATGGTCCTAAAGGGATAATGATTTAGAGTTTCATATTTCACAAAGGAAAAGTAATTTCCTAAAATAGCTGAACAGAGTTCTATAGTTTTTCTATAAATATTACAAAAAGTAAATCAATCTTTTCAATATGGGTGTATTTTTTTGTTGTTTTTTGACCTCACTGTAGTAATGTTAGTTCTTTTCTGTAATTCCTTTGATAATTTGATCAACTTGTCCACACCTTCCTGGAGTTCATTTGACCACAGCAATAAGCAAAAAGAGGATTTTCCTGAGGGTTCTTACTGTCATGCTTTTAACTTTAGCAGATCCAGTTGCTATGGGATCATTTACTCTCAAATCAACACATTTTTAGAACAATTTCTGCATGACTATCCCAAAATTTCATAGTATAAAATATGGATATCTATAAAGATATCTGTGAAATTTTAGCTTGATATGTCAAATACTTTCCTACAGCAATTAATTAAAAAAATTGCAGCAGGACTTTTCACACATTAAAATTTGAGGCTGTTTGAACTACAAAATCTCAGGAACTATTAAAGATAAATCTGTTTATATAGATCTGTAATACTGGACAAGTAGATCAAACAATGTCTGATTACAGTTGAGCAGAAATATGTGCAAAAAACAAAAAACAAGCCATCATGAAAAGTATTAAATTCCAATGTGCAAACAAACATGCAGAAAATGAATCAATGTGCAACTATAAATAAACAAATAAATAAAGATATATTCATTGAAAATTTCACAGGTACCATTTTAAATAATCATAGTTAACCCTCGTGTTTGTCCTGTGGGTCAAAATTGACCCATTTTAAAGTTTGAAAATGTGGAGAAAAAAAAATATTTTCACAGTGAAACTTCTGATCTCCACATTTTCAACATTTTTGGGAATTTTTTTAGCATTTTTTAGCAAAATCATGGGACTCTCTGATCACAGTCTGTGTACTAGTGTACAAGGACGTGTTTTGTCGGGCTCCCGCTCCCACATTATTATTAGTCGCAGCGAGACAAACTCCTTGTCCTGCCGTGACAGACTTTTGACAGATTTTTATTTTTGTACAAAGCTACACCTTCTGATGAAAAGACTTTGAGCGTAAACCACCTTGTAAAGAACTTTCAGACTTCGCCGGTCAGAGGCTAACCGCAGCTAACTGCTAACGGACAGTGCTATCAGCAGCGGCTAACTAGCTGCGGTGGCTCAACACGTCGGTGTGTTTCAGTGTTACAGTGTTTGGATGCAAACAGCAGCAGATAAGGGCTTTATAGCACCACAGTAACAATCCTAGTTCACTGTTTAGTTTTCGGAAGCCAGGGACATGGCGGACACAGCCAGGGACTCTTCACCGGACACCACTTCCTTGTCTGCCCCCCCCCACACCTCTGAACTAGATGCAGCCAACACAACCATCACCCGCCTGAAGGCTGACATCCGTCGTCTAACTGAGGAGCTAAAAATCAAATCAGATATACTCACCTCTTACATGAACGTCGCCTGCAAGCAGTCCCGCTACCTCGCTTCAGTCCAGTCCTCCCTCCATGACACCCTCCCGTGGGTCCCCGTCAGCCCCCGGCCCTCGTCCTGTTCAACCCCGAACCGACATCCATCCTGGTCCGAGGTCGTCATTCGTGGCAAAAGCAGCCGCAACGACCACACCGTCTCCCCGGCCCGACCAAATCTCATCAGCTTTGCGGCTCTGTCCCTACCGGCCAAGCCCCGGCCCGCCAACCCGGCGGCGACGCTGATCGGCGGCGACGCCTCCTCTTCCTCCAACCTGCCAGCTGCCGGAGCCTCTGCGGCTCCCATCCGAACAGACGACGGACCGCCAAAGGCTCTGGACCCCCCGACGTCCAACGCTGCGGATCGGCCGGCCTCCTCATCGGGGGCGGCTACTTCCCGGTCGCCGCTGGACGCCGGCGCAAAGACCACCTCCGCGCAAACGTGCGGTGGCCCCCGGGCTCAGCCTGGCTCCACCGGCAGGGTCTCCCCTCCGCGGGCGACCGGCAGCACTCGGTCCTCCTCCGGAGAGCAACAAATCCAGCGGTCCCAAACCCGGATATCCTCCGCAACCTCCCGACGACGTCTGCTGCGGGACGCGGTTCGCCGCCACTCCGCCGGGTCCGTCGGCAAAGACTTGGACCATCATGGCAGCTGTCTACAACCCGAGTTTGTAGACTCCTCATCGCCGCGTTTCCATCGCTCCACCATCACCTCCACCCTTACCGACACCGAGCCACAGGGACAGCTGGCACCCGCGGCGGCTCCTCTGCACACCAGCCCCGACGCAACCTCAGCCGGAAGCCCTCCACGCCACCTCTCCCGTAAGTTCACAACCTCCCGTCCACCACTTGCCCCACTCTTCGCCCCCTCTACGCTCATCATTGGCGACAGTATCATGAGAGGCATCAGGTTCTTTAACGCTATCACACTGTCATTCCCCGGTGCTACAGCTGCTGACATCGCTGTTAAAATTCCTTCCGTTCTCCGCTCACTCCCCTCCTCTGTACACCGCGTTATCCTTCACGTCGGCTGCAACGACACAGCGCGCCCCCAGTCTGAGCAGACAAAACGTGATTTTCAAAATCTGACGGACTTACTGAAAGACTGCGGAAAGTCTATTTTTATTAGCGGGCCCCTACCAACGGTAAACAACAACTCTGAGCGCTTCAGCAGACTGCTCAGCCTGAACACCTGGATTAGCTCGTTCTGCCGTGCCAGCAGAATTAACTTTATTGACAATTTTAACTGTTTCTGGAACAGGCCAGAATATTTTAACAGTGATGGCATCCATCCAAACAGGTCCGGCAGATCACTTTTAATCTCAAATATCCAATACACCGTCCACACTTCAGACTGACTAGTGCCAGTGTTTACATCCATCTCTTCTTCACGCTCCACTGAACCGCCTCCCAGCTACAGCGCCCCCCTCTGTCCCCACCTGGAACTCCCCCCATCTTCCCCTCCAGCACACCCACTGCCTCCCCCCTCTGGCTCCCCTTGCCCGTCACCCCCGCAGTACCAGAATTCAACAAGCTGCCAAATCCCCACCATCATCAGCTTCAGACAACCTCGGCAGCCCTCCCTCAGAAACTGCCATTTTGCTAACCTTCGCCCACTTCCACGGACCTCACAGCCTTGTCCCCAGAAGCCCTCCCCTAATCACACATCCACACTTCACCTGAACTTTGCCCTCTTCAACACCCGCTCCGTCACCAGCAAAGGCCCCATTCTACAATTATTCATCCTGGACAATAAACTGGACTTCCTCTGTCTAACCGAAACATGGCACAAACCACTGGACTTCTACCCACTCAACCAAGCCACCCCCTCCGGATACACGTACCTCAACTCACCCCGCCCAGAAGGTCGAGGAGGCGGCATCGCAGTCATCCACAAACAGGTCTTCACAACCATCCCACTTTCCATCCCTGCCTCCCCCTCCTTTGAACACCTTGTTTTTAAATCACCCGGTCCCACCCCAATGGTCACTGCTATCATTTACCGCCCACCTAAACCAAACCCCTCATTTCTCCCTGACTTTTCCCACTTTGCCACCCAGCTATTAGCTACATCTCCGTCAGTCCTCATCCTTGGTGACTTCAACTTTCACATGGACAACCTTCACAGTAAATCTGCCTCTGACTTCCTAGATCTCCTACAATCACTCAACCTCACCCAGCTTGTCAATTTCCCCACCCACAACCATGGACACATCCTCGATCTGGTTTGCTCCTCTGGTCTTACAGTCCTAAATATCTCCAGCTGTCATCTCTCCATCTCTGACCACCTAGCAATAACTATGGACATCAGCCTCCCCACCCCCCTGCCCAAGGAAAAACGGACAATCTTTTTTAGAAACACCAGATCACTCTCCCCCTCTGTATTCTCCGCCTCACTGACCACTGCATTGTCCGTCTCCCCTCCCCCGTCAATCAATAACCCCACTGACCTCATCAACCACTACAATCATACTCTCTCTTCCTGTCTTGATCAGCTTGCTCCCCTCAAATCCAAATTAGTTACTTTCTCCCACTCTGCTCCATGGTACACCCCTGAACTCCACCTCATGAAAGCCCATAAACGACAGCTAGAACGTCTTGTCAAGAAAACAAACCTGACAGTTCACCGCCAAGCCTACTCCGACTTCCTCCAACAATACAAAGACGCCCTGAAATCTGCACGGTCCACTTTCTACTCTGACCTGATCAATACCAGCTCCAACAACCCCAAATCCCTCTTCTCAACTGTCAATAAACTCCTTGCCCCCCCGGACACAGTCTCAAACTCGTTCACCACTGACAAATGCAACCTATTCCTCTCTTTTTTTCATAACAAAATCATCTCCATCCACAGCAGCCTTGTCACCTCTCCCACTTCACTTGATCCCCCCTCTCCTCCACCAAACCCTCTGAACTTTCCCCCCCTGGCCCACTTCTCGCCCGTTTCCCCCCTGGACCTGCCCAAATTCATCACTGGAACTAAAAACTCCACATCCTGCCTGGACCCCATCCCCACTGCCCTCCTCAAAAACTGCCTCCCTGTTATCGCCCCCCTCATCTCTAACATCATCAACACTTCCCTCAGTACTGGCTGTGTCCCCTCACCCCTCAAGCTCGCCTCTGTCTCCCCCATCCTCAAAAAACCTGGTTTGGATCCAACCTCCCCTCACAACTTCCGGCCCATCTCCAATCTCCCCTTCATATCCAAAACATTAGAACGTGTCGTCGCTGCCCAGTTGAAAACTCACCTCACCTCCAACAACCTGTATGAAACCTTTCAATCCGGATTCCGCTCTCATCACAGCACTGAAACTGCTCTCCTCAAGGTCACCAATGATCTCCTCCTCTCCTCAGACTCTGGACAAGTCACCATCCTCATTCTTCTCGACCTCTCTGCAGCATTTGACACAATCAATCACTCCATCCTCCTGTCCCGCCTTCAATCCTCCATTAACATCACCGGCACCGCCCTCACCTGGTTCACATCATATCTCACTAATCGACAACAATTCATCAAGGTCAACAACTGCACATCACCCACCGCCCCCCTGTCCCATGGTGTCCCTCAAGGATCAGTACTTGGCCCCCTCCTCTTTATCCTGTACCTCCTCCCCCTCGGCAACATCATCCGCCGCCACAACCTACACTTCCATTGCTACGCCGACGATATCCAACTCTACATCTCCACCAACACCACCGCCACCACCACCCTCCCCTCTCTCTCCAGCTGCCTGGCCGACATTAAATCCTGGATGAGGAAAAATTTTCTCCTGCTAAACTGTGACAAGACTGATCTCATCCTTATCGGACCTAAATCACTCACTCCATTTCCCCACCCCCCCATTACCATTGATAACACCACCCTATCTCCTTCTGCTCACATCCGCAACCTCGGTGTGATATTTGACAGCAACCTCACTTTTGAACCCCACATTAATCAGATCACCAAAACTGCCTATTTCCATCTCCGCAACGTCGCCCGTCTCCGCCCCTTCCTCTCCTTCTCAGCCGCTGAAACCCTCATTCATGCCTTCGTCACTTCCCGCCTTGACTACTGCAATAGCGTTCTCTTCGGCTCCACCTCCAAAGTTCTCAATAAACTTCAACTCATTCAAAACTCTGCTGCCCGACTCCTCACCCGAACCTGTTCTCACGACCATATCACACCCGTCCTGCGGAACCTCCATTGGCTCCCCATTTCACACCGCATCCAGTACAAACTGCTTCTCCTCACCTTCAAGTCCATCCATAATCTAGCCCCCTCTTACCTTACCGATTTGCTCCTCCCCTACACCCCCCCCAGGAATCTCCGTTCCTCCCACACAAACCTCCTTTCCATCCCGCACAGGACCAGCCGGCGACATTGGGGGGACAGAGCCTTCGCCATTGCCGCCCCCACACTCTGGAACTCACTCCCCCATGCCCTCCGTGACTGCACCAACCTCACCACATTTAAATCCCTTTTAAAGACTCACCTTTTTAGATCTGCTTTCCTTAAGTGATTCTGGATTTTATCTTGAACTTGTTTACTATCTACTGATTTTAATTATCTGTTTTGTTCTATCTTATTGTATTTTATGTACAGCGTCTTTGAGCTTTTGGAAAAGCGCTTTATAAATAAAATTTATTATTATTATTTATTATTTTTTGCTGGATTTTGGTTGATTTTTTATTTGTGAATGTTCTTAAAGAAAACATAAGAAGTTTTACTGATATATATGTAATATATATCAGATATTTTTAGGAATTTTTTTTTGGAAGATTTTTCTCATTTTTTGAAAATATTTACAAGAATATTCTTGCCAAATTTGGGGCTTTTTTTTTTTTTTTTTAAAATAAAACTTTTATGGAAGCAATTATTGGAATTTTCTGAAGTTTTTGCAAATTTTTAGGAATTTGAGGAATTTTTTTCCTGAATATTTTGTATTTTTTCAAACAAGGAAACAATATTTTTTGGTGCCTGGAAATGAACAACAGGAGGGTTAATGATAAAAAAAAGCTACACACAAATCAAAAATTGTCGTGCAGCAGACCTGTTTTAGGGTTGCACTGTTTTATTGCTAATGTTTTATCTCTTTTACTGTTTTATCCAATGTCTAATGTATATTAATATTTTGTAAATCACTTTGTAACTCCAGTTTTAAAAAGCTGCTACAGAAAGATTTGTTATTTTCTGAGATGGCAACTGCTTCCTGCTGAACTACTCCACCTCTTCATTGCTGCTTGAAGCTACATTTGTATATTGTTTTATTTAACTACTTCAGTATTTCCCAGTGTAATTATCTTTCTCGGGTCTTAAAGCTATATTTTTAAATCCAGTGTCACTTTGTAACCCTCCCTGCAGGGCTGGGACTTTGAGGAGATCAACTCAGCTGACAGTAACAGCGTCAGCAGCAGGATGGAGGTGGAACCGACCAATGAGATGGTGGTCGGTCACAACGTCTGTCTGTCCTCCATGATCAGAAGCTCCACGACCGACTCCTTCGTCTGGTTCGCTCAGGTCACAGCTCAAAAACTCACTACATTAGAATGTTTTTAATACATGATGCAGCATCACCTCCATCCTGAAGTCTCTGCTGTGTGCTTTGTAGGATTCCAGTGGAGCCATCTGGAAACTGGACCTTTCATTCACCAACACGGTGACTTTCTACACTGTTATTTTGGTTTTTATAGAGACGTTATGTAGATGTTACATTTAAGATTCACGGCCCACATGTCCAATATATTTAACTGGACAAACTGTTGATTAATTAGGACAAAAAACTGTTCAATAAAGTTATCGTTTCATTTTTTTATATATATATATATATATATATATATATATATATATATATATATATATATATATATATATATATATATAGTATAAATTGAGATATTACAGCAGAAAAATTTAATATTGCACATGAAATTGAAATATTGCACATTAGGTTTAAATATTGTGCCAGAAAAAGGAAATATTGTATATTAAATTGCGATATTACAACAAAAAAATTAAATATTGCACTACAAAAGTGTAATACTGCATATTAAAATACTGCAGCAGAAAAATGAACTACTGCACATTAAATTGAGATGATGCACAAGAAACTGAAATATTGTACCAGAAAAATGAAATATTTAACATGAAACTGAGATATTACACTAGAAAAATGTAATATTGTACTAAAAAAAGTGTAATACTGCATCTTAAATTGAAATATTTCACCACAAAAATGAAATATTGCACTAGAAAAGTGTAATACTGCATATTAATTTAAAATGCTGCAGCAGAAAATGAAATGTTGCACATTAAATTGAGATGCTACACAAGAAATGGACATATTGTGCCAGAAAAATGAAGTACTGCACATTAAATTGACATATTGCATCAGAAAAATGAAATATTCCATAATGTATGGCCATGTATTGCACAGGAAAATGAAATGTTAATACTGGAGCTGCTGTTGCACAAAATATTGAGGAAAACATTCTAATATGGATGGAATATTGTCTATTCTACATACAATAGAAAAGGACATTGTTGTAATAAACATTTTGCTGGTCCAGTGAATCTTCCTATAATCCTTTCTGCAGAGTCCTGATCCTGAGTGTCTGTTTTCCTTCCACTCCGGGTCGATCCAAGGCCTGGATGTGTCCAAGAAATCCCACCTGATGGCTACAACCACTCTGGACCGTGAGTTCATTTACACCTGCATGCATACATTGTACAAATACACACTATAACCATCACCATGCATGTTTCTGTCCACGTTCTCCAGGTTCAGTCAGAGTTTTTGACTTTGTGTCCAAAAGAGAAGTGACCAGCAGTCGCTTCAATCAGGGAGGAACTGCTCTCCGCTGGGCTCCACCGCTGGTAAACCTGAAAAATGAATCATTCTCTCACAGAAATCAGAGGACGGACTTTAACTTCTGCAGCTGTGGCGTTTGTCTTCAGGTGAACCAGACTGGAGGTTTACTGGCTGCAGGTTTTGAGGACGGAGTGGTTCGATTGCTGGAGCTCTGCGCTGCTCAGAGGCTTCATATCAGCGATCGAAACCCTGAAGGAGACTCCAAGCTGCGCCTCAAACAGGCCTTCAAACCCCACAATGCTCCTGTAACCGCCATCGCCTACGAGCGAAACGGAGAAATCCTGGCCACCGGGGTAAGAGTGTTTATCCCTGTAGGAGTCAGGACAAACACACACTAACCCACAGGAAGAAACTATCTGTTACTTCAGCATTGCACCAGAATCCAGAAATCATAGCTTTGAAATAGTTTTAGCAGCAGTTGTTGTCAGTCTGGACTTTGGAAGTTTCTTAGATTGTTGTACTTCCAGAGAGCCTTCCAGTTTAAGGATTGTTAGTAATCAGGTCATTCCAGAACTGGAGGACATTTTACGTCCCACACATCAAATTTCAAATAATCCACATACAAAATACTAGAACATGCAGTTGTTGTGTAAATGTTCTTGTCCTTTGCTGTTAATGCTTCCTAATTCAAGTGTTGAGAAATTTCCTCAGTAAAAACACAACTTGGAACATTTCTTTTTGTATCATTCAGAAGTCTGTTTACTCTGAAGCACAAAGATTTTATGTCCAGATTAATGTTAGAATGTGTGAAAATCTCTGCAGTCTGGTGTCATTTTTATCACTCTAGATTTCACATTAAAACCTGTGCATTATGAATGTTTTGTACATTTAAAACTGCACTGTACAATATTATCTGCTCTATATATACATGATAATCTGTGCAATATCAGTATTAATGCACTACAGGGAAGAATCTGTGCAATATCATTGATTTTCAGTGTGTAAATATTTATAATATTGTTATTTCCACATTCACTGGAACCTGCTATATCTGAATTTCCACACATGGAAGAATCTGTACAATATCAACAGAACTTATGTGTAATTTTGCTCATTTTTATTTTCTACTCGTGTTCCTACACATTTCTTATATCCTCTTTGTAGCTGCAGCAATTTAAATTAATAAAGGCTTATCTTATGTCATCTTGAACTCAGTTAAGATTGTTGAATGTCAGTTTTACTGGCAAATATTTCATCCAGAGATTCATTTTTTGTCCATTTTATGTGACATCTGGACAAAGGTAGAGATGCGGAAAATGCTGCAAGATGAGTTTGGCAAAAAGCTGCTGACACTTTATTAATAGATAGTTTTGTTTTTGCCTTCATCTTCGTCGACTTCCTGCTCAGAGTTCAGACTCCACCGTGTTCTTCTTCACCGTCGGCATCACATACAACCCCATCGGTTTCATCCATGTTCCGGGGCCGGTGCAGGCGATGGAGTGGTCGCCTCACTCCCACGTAAGCTCAGCCTCAGATCTGTAGTTTACCCAAGAAATCAAGCCTATACAGATTTAATTTAACCTTGTTTTTACCTTTTTGTAGAGTGAAAACCGGCTGCTGGTCCTGTGTCAGAGCGGCCACGTAGTCGAAGTCCACAGTCCTGATCCAGACGCCCAGAAACCAACAAAAACCTTCCAGCTGGTGGATTTACCCAGAAGATCCTTCAGGTTCAAGAGCATCAAATCCAGAATCAAGGTCTGAACCTATTAAACCTGTTAAATACACATGTTTTTACACATTATACTGTGTGTTTGGTTTGTTGTCTACTAGAGACTGCAGCTTGATTTGACCGGAAACGTTTGAGGGATTGGTGTTTGTGTGTTTCAGAGAGACGAGGAAATCGCAAGACGTCAAGCTGTGAAGAAGAAACAGAGAGAAGAGAGACTGGAAGAATCGAAGCAGCAGGAAGCAGAACAAGAAGAAGAGGAGGAGGAGGAGGAGGAAGAACTACCACCCATCTACATCCCAGATCCTCCAAGTCCTCTCTACTGTGGCTTCTACTCACAGCCTGGACAGTTCTGGCTCTCCATGGTACATTTCTAGAGTTAATTAGCTCTGATTTATATTTAATAGAATTAAAACCTGAGACACACAGATGGATAACAGAAATCATAAACCCATTTCTGGCAGAAGATAAGCTAAAATGCAGTGCAGGACTGGAACAGTTTGTGACTTTTTTTGCGTATTTCTTGAATTGTAGATGGAAAAAATGTGAATCTGTCTTTGCAATTAATGTTTCATTGACATATAAAACCCTAAAGATGATTGGTATTGAACCTCAGGGCTGTTTTCATTCTGTTTCTTAAAGATTAAAAGCAGTTCTAGATGTGTTCTAACTGTCCAGTGAGATTAGTAACCTTATATTTACTGGCAAACAAACCATATGTGACAACTAGGTCAACCATCTCACTGTTTTTTTCATTGTTTTTGGCTCACTGTTTCTTCCTAATGTGCAAAAAACAAATAGAAACTGATGAAAAGTTTGAAACTGGATGAGATAATAGATGGACAGATGAGGGAAACATGGACCTTTAACTCTACAGTTATCTTTATTGTAACAGCTGGGAGGAATTTTATTTTCCTACTGGCCCAGATTGGAACAGAGTTAGTCGTCCTGATCAGTTCTTACATCCAAATCGTATTTCCAATTGGCTCAACCCATGTTTTAAGTCTCTTTATTGTATCAATGTGTGTATTTTGGTATTTGTAAGAAGATTATGGTCTGTATTTGGGTTTGTCAAAACACTTTCTTGAAGACAGAACATCAGGAAAACATTAAAATAGCATTTTTATAAAGGTACTGTAACCTAAAGATCTTCCTTCAGGATTTAAAAAGTCTTCTTGTCATGTGTACAATCCAGAAAAGGATCTAAGGATGGATTGTTAAAGACTAAATCAGTTTTTTTTATATCTGTCTCCTGCAGGGAGGCTATGATTCTGGTTATCTGTATCACTGTAAGTTCTCTGAGAATCAGGATGAAGATCCAAACCAGCAGCAGGACGAACCTTTCGACTTCCTGTCTGTTCACAACGCAGACGACGACCCGATTCACTGCGTCACCTTCAGGTAGACGGACAGCAAACTAACAAATCAGCTATCTCCTCTTTGGGTCATGGTTTTGCTTTTACAGCAGATTCATCAACCACGGAGCATACAGCTGCAACTAGCGGGGAATGCTAACACGTAGCTTAGCATCTGCAGAGTCAGGAACCTGTTGCATGAGCTGGTGGAGACCAAACCAGAGCTAAAAGACACAGTTCTGGTTTGGTTTAGTCGATACTGAACCTACAGCAACATAACAACAGATATAGTAATGCTGCTGTTTGTTTACTGAGTGCATAAAAAGGCGACTGTGTGGTCAAAAGATAAAAACATCAAGGAATATAGTTTTCAATCTATCTGCAATAAGAGCCTATTTATAAAGGCTGTTAGACTCAGACAGAATGTGAAATAAAACCAAAAATTAAGGAGAGTTTCAAGTTATAAACTTGCAAATGGAACCACAACAAGATTATTCCATCTCAAATCACCACATTTTTAGAGCAGTTTCTATTCGACCGTCTCTGATTTGGTTTAAATTTTTAACGTAACAAATGTGGATATTTATGATTTGCATAAAAATGAAAAATGTCCCCATATTAAGAAATATTTTCTTAGTTATTTTTGGAGAAACATTTCAAAACTCTGTTGTACTTTGATTAGACTATGTAGTAATATTTTTGTTTTTGTGGTCCAAAAGTCCAAATAAAATAACTTTTTTTGGCATTTTTGTGACCAAATATTTAACAGCTGAAAGATGGGAATTTTCACTTTAGCTGAAATTTTTTGTCCGATTTAAACTCACCCGTAATCAGAGATTGTTTGATCTACTTGTCCAATATTACAGATTCTGAATCAGTGACATGATGAGAAATAACAGTGAAAATTTCAGGTTTTTATCTTTAATAGTTTCTCGGATGTTATTGTTCAGCTTCAAATTTCAATGTGAGACAAATCTGCTGAAAGTGGGTTGACAAACGGTTTTTGTATTTGATGTATCAATGGAAAATCTCAGAAACAATTTTAAATATTAGTAGTTTATGATAAAGAAGTTGAAATCTAATCAGAGATGGTCGAGCAGAAGGTCCCTGATGAACAGTTTCACCAGTTTAAGGTGGTGTTTGGTGTGTTGCAGCTCCAACAGGCAGCTGCTGCTCTGTGGGATGCATTCAGGCTCCATCAGGGTTTATCCTCTGCAGCCGGGTGACCTCAGCCTCTCCTCCATGGACGCCTGCTGGGCTCTGAACATCCACGACAACCACTACGGTCACCTGAGACACCTCCGCTGCAGCCATGACGACCTGTTCGTCCTGACGGCTGGAGACGACGGAAACATCTTCTCCTTCAGCCTGCTGCCTCCAGAGGAGCTGCAGAGAAACCTGCAGAGGAAGACGGCCAAAGTTCCCTCACCCAGGGTCAGGATGCACTTTACTCTTTCTTTTATTTTGTGTTTTTATTAGAGATAAACCTACAACACTGAGCTCACCTGGAACCTAGAAAATTTATATAATATCATTGAATGTTATATAGATGGTAACACACATGAAGCAACTTTTTAACCCTCCTGTCATCCTGTGGGTCAAAATTGACCCTTTTTAAAGTTTGAAAATGTGGAGAAAAAACATATTTTAACAGTGAAACTTCTGATGTCCACATTTTTAACATTTTTGGGAAATCTTTGAACATTTTTTTGGTGGAAAAAAAGAAATGTAAAAAATGTTTCTTAAGAACATTCACATAAAAATCAACCAAAATCCAGCAAATTTCGCTGGATTTTGGTTGATTTTTATGTGAATGTTCTTAAAGAAAATATTAGAAGTTTTACTGATATATATGGAATCACTTTAGATATTTTTAGGATTTTTTGGAAGATTTTGGAAGAATTTCCTTGCCAAAATTGGGGGATTTTTTTAAAAAAGGAATTATTGGAATTTTATTGGAATTTTCTTCCTAAAGTTTTTGCAAATTTTCAGAAATTTGGGGAATTTTTTGCAGAATTTTTGGATTTTTTTCAGACAAGGATACAATAATTTTTGGTGCCTGTAAATGAGGACAACAGGAGGGTTAATAGGTTAAAACAGATAATGAATATGATGATGAAATGTAAAATATAGTTTTGGTGAAATAATCCAAAGTCTAAACATGCATTTACAAAACTGAACTGAGAAAAACAACTTCTATAGTGACAAACAACTTGTTCTCGTACCTGCAACTGTCTCAAATACAATCCAAGACGCAGTAAAACATAGAGAAAAATGACTTTTTCCACATTTTGTACTTTGATTTATTTATTTTTATTATCTGAACTGTACTTTATTTACAGATGTGAGGTGCTGGAATGAGGTTTTAACTGTCATATGTTGTTAAAAGTCATATCTTCAGTTCTTTTTCAGTTTTATTTAACTTGATTTTTATTGAACCTCCTATACAAAAGGCACACAACATTCAGAAGATTCATGTACAAAAAAACACTCCCTTCAATCACTCTCTCACTGGATGTTTTTAACTTGTTAATACAACTTTTCATTCTAGGTATCTCACCTATGAATTTAAATCACATTAGCATTAGTGTTTGTGTATGAAAAAAAAGAAAAACAACAATAGCAACAAGCGCAATACATGAATAATACAAATACTGAAATAAATGCAAATAAAACAGAAAAAGAGGCGACTAAAGTTCTGACATCTTAACATGTTTGAATAAACTTGTCTGTTTCCAAGATAAACGTGTGTTTTGTTGGGAGACAGGAAACTGTTATCAGCTTTGTTGTTATTAAAAGCAAAATTGTCAGTAGAAAGATCAGATCTCTGTCCGTATCTGTCGTATTGTCTGATATTATACTTGATGTAAAGAATGCTAGATCCAATTTTATATTTTTAATCTCCTTTTCCAGACATCAGCAGCTTCTTTAGTAAAAATCATCAGACGGTTCAGACGTCTGAGCTGAAAAAATAAAGAGTTAATGATGATATTGTGGAAAGTGGTTGTAAATGTAATGTCATCTTGTTAAAATGTTATTTCAGGTCGGTGTTGAAAATGAGACATTAGCTCCAGATATTGAGGATCCAGCAGCCTACAGGTGACTATATCTACACATTTAGTTATAATTTGATCTTCTTCTTGTCCACTTTCACTCTATTCTTATCTTTCACTGCATAACTGTCATTTTTCTTTTCTTTCTATGTCTTTGCAAACTATCTGAGCAGTAATTGTGTATCAATAGTGTATTTTTCATATGAATTTTCATATCCTTGTTTTGAAGTTGTAGCTCTGATTGTGGTTTAAGAATCTCCTGTTCTTGGTGTCACTGAGACTCAACAAGATCATGAAAGTTTCACCTTCATCTAACCTTCTAACCCCTCCAGCATTGAGACGGTTAAACAGAAGCTGGAAAACGACCGTCTGCGTCGGGAGGCCGAGCTAAAGGTCGCAGAGAAGCAGAGGAAGTTTGCTGAGCTGCAGAAGAAGTTTGTACAAGTTGTGGAGGACAACCAGAATCTGCCGGAGCACGTTCGCCTGAAACCAGAGGTACGAGTCGGATAATTCACCTGGTTTGACTTTAAAGTTACTCGAAGGAGGGAATCTCACTATGAAAAGACTGTAACTGTGGATATTCATGTTATTATAAAGCTCAGATATGTTTTTAAACCACTTTTGCTCAAAATCTGAATTGAAAACTTGAAAATGACGTTCTGAGGGAACAAACAAGGACTGTTGTTTTGTCAATGTGAGCTTGAAGGTTTAGAGCAGAGGTGTCCAACATGCGGCCCGCGGGCCAAAACCGTCCCACCAGACGGTCCAATGTGGCCACGGGACAACTTTGTAAAGTGTAAAAGACATTAACTGCAGATTGTTGCTCATTGCTCTTTTATCCTTTTGTGTCTCATTTTTGTAATATTCTGTCTGGTTTTTGTTGTTTTTTGTCTTTTTTGTCTGACTTTTGTCTCATGTTTTTATCGTTTTGTGTTTCCTTTTTGTCTCGTTTGTCTTTTTTGTCTTATTTTTGTCATTTTGTGTTTTGCTTTATTCGTTGTTTTGTTTCTTGTTTTGTGTTTCCTTTTTGTCTCACTTGTGTTTTTTGTCTATTTTTGTAGTTTTGTTCCTTTTGTTGTCATTTTTTGTCTCGTTTGTGTCTATTTTTTGTCGCTTTGTAATTTTTCTAGTCTCTTTTTGTTTTGTTTCGTGTCATTTGTCTCATTTTTTGTCATTTTGAGTCTCATTTTTCCTTTTTTTGTAATATTTAGTTTTGTTTTTTGTCTGACTTTTGTCATTTTGGTCATAAAGTAAAACACTATATCATTCAGTTCCAGATAGCTGTGACTAAATGTTGTGTTCCTTTGTAGACACTCTGTGATCTGGAAGTTGTAATGTGGAAATGATAAACTGAGGCTGAATGTTGTTGGAATTAAACTTATTTTTCTTCAGAAATTTCAGGTTGTTCATAATGTTTTGTAAAAGGATAATTCCTTAAACGTGAGCATTTTTGCACTAAAACAAAGGAAACATTTGGAGCTGTGGTTATTTATAGGTTATTATGCTGTGATTTTACTGATCCAACCCACTTGAGATGAAATCGGTTGAATGTGGAACCTGAACTAAAATGAGTTTGACACCCCTGGTTTAGACTATATTTAGCATGTTGTTGTTATTTGTTGGAATAAGTTCAGGATGTTTGAAAACTCAGCATCCTAAAGTGAGTTTGTCTGTAGGAGCTGCAGCTGGACCAGCGTTTCTATGAACAGGCTGAGAAGCTGAAGACTCAGCAGGTGATGGAGGTCAGGAAGCAGTTTTCCTGGGAGCAGGAACGCTGCAGCATCGCACTCAGAAAACTACAAAACTGGTACACAAATACACACCCTATAACCAAATACTAATGTATTATCTGGTATCTACAGATAACAGCATCCCCTGCTGCAGTCCCACTACCTTTAACCAAACATAGAGCAGAAAAAACCTAAAACCGCTGCTTCTCAGAGTCAGAAATCAGTCAGATCGAAATAAATAAACAAGAAAGGTCCATAAATCATCTCATAATCATCAAATTCAGACTTTTTTTCAGGGACAGAGTAGTTTTTTCTTTGATTGTTGTTTCTACACTACAAGCAGGAACTGCTAGACACCAAAGCAGCAGAACTTTTCATACCATACAGATGCACCAGAATGTGGATAAACAGGTGGAAAACAGAAGTAAACTGAGGTTTAAGGTTTATTTCTGACACTGAGCTGCTCACATACTCAATAACTAGAGCAGAATAAGTGTGTGAAGGACACCTAGGAACCCACTCTTAAACTGCGACTGCATAAAAACCTTAAAAGATATAAAAGCCCAGATTTAGAGGAATAACATTTTAAGTCTTGTGACCAGATTAAATTTTAAATGATGTTTCTACTGTAAAATCTGCCGGAGCTACAGGGGTCCAAAGATGGCTGAGTTTTGACAGTTGTCTGGCACACGTCCTATTCATTCCAATGGGGATTTTTCAATGCAATATTTACGACTTTTTTAAAAACCTTACGACGAATCACAAACAAAAGTCATAGCACACTATTCCTGATTGAGCTTCACATTTTTATGTATAATTTGTGTGGTTTTCTGAAAGATGCAGAAAGAGTTAGGTACCAAAAATGGTGTTGGAAGAATCTATAATAAGAATAAACCAGAGGAGTAGCAATAAGTGTGATTAAATATAAATATCATACCTAAAACCCTACAGTGATATTAATTATGGAGATTAACCTGACTGATTTAGATTTTTTTTCAACATACTTACTGTTATATTATTGCAACAGGTAATTAAACAGGTACAGATTTTAGTATTGTGCCACAAAAAGTGCATATAATAAGTGTTTTGCACGTTTCAGCCAAATAAAGTTTCACTGTTTTGACTGCAAACTGAAGACTTGTTTGTTTTTAAAGAACATCGATTAAAACTTCATTTGTTCCTTGAAGTTGTGAGTTATTAATGTCTCCTATATTGAGTCCAAATCTTCCAGTTTACTGGCATCCTGTGAGGTTTTGATGAGATGTTTCAACTGGTGTTTGTTTGCAGGTTCAGAGAGTCTCTGCAGGTCACTGTAGTCGCCATCCAGTCTGATCACAGAATCTCCACCTACCGGCTGCCAACGTTCACCAAACCTTTATCTCATCAGAGTTCATCCCATCGACCTCACGGAGACAGAGATGCTGCTCCACAACGTAGGAAATCCAGAGCACAATCTGCAAAAGACGGCAGCAGAATAGAAGGTGAGGAAGCGTCTGAGTGTTTGTTTCTCCTGTTATCTTGATCTGCGGCATCAACCTGCGTTTGATCTGCAGACCAGGAGGTGATTCGGCCTCCGGTGGCTGGAACTGCGAGGATGAAGCTGGGAGATCGGCAGGAGGAGAGGCTCAGGAAGGCTGCAGAGAAAGCTGAGCTAGCTCGAGCCAGAATAGAGAAGAAGAAGCAGGAGTGGGATCAGATGTGAGCGGCATCAAAGATCAACCACTAGTGGGTGCTGAGGTTAAAATTAGAGTAAAACTGGCTTCTTCTTCTTGTTCTCAGTTATGCAGAGAAGCCAGATGAAGACTATGAAGATCCACATGATGTTCAGGCCATCAGAGAAGCTCAGGAGAACATCGGAGATGTGATGGTGGTGAAACAACCGAGAATAAACGCCATGAAGAAGAAAGAGGAGCTGGTTGCCTTGGATGAAAATGTACAAACTCATGCAAACATGCAGACAAACACATCTCAAATCATCAGCTTCCTCCTGCTCCACCATCACTGATTACTTGAAGCTTTTTTATCATTAACTATGGATTGTATCTGTAAAAGTTTACTTTGACATATCAAATACTTTCAGATAAAAGTCTGAAATTTTCAGTGTTATTTGTCATCATGTCATTGATTCTGAATCGTGTGAAATTTTAACCTGATATATCAAATATTTTCCTACAAAGTGCAATCTGTAAGAATAAATAATAGTTTTATAGCCTATTTTAAAACACCGTAACTCTGCTCTACTTGGATTATCCTCCAGTGTTTTAGTTTTTGTGGAGCAATTTGTCAAAAAAATGCTGCAAAAATAACATTTTTTTTGTTTGTGACGTGTTTAGTTTTGCATTGCTGTGACATGCAGCTACATATGGTTCAGAAAATATCACCAGTTGACTATAATCTACTTGTCCAATATTACAGATTCTGAATCAATGACATGATGACAAATAACTGAAAATTTCAGGTTTTTATCTTTAATTGCTCCTGAGATATTGTTGTTTAAACAACCTCAAATTTCAATGTATGGGAACAAATAAACTGCTGAAAGTGTGTCAACAGGCTTTTTTTAATCCCAGAAAGTATTTAATATATCAATCTAAAATGTCTCAGATACCATTTTAAATATCTATATTTTATTATAAAAAAAATTCAAGAAAATTAGAGACGGTGGTGCAAAAGGCCCCTGATGATTTGAGATTTAAAGACCTTTTTGAATCGTTTTTTTCAGACAAAATGTCTTTAAGTTTTAGGCTGTTTGGTTTTGAAAACACCACACTGTCTTCTGGGAGTTTTATTAAAATGGACAATAGATTGACAATTAATTAATGGATTAATAAAAAGAACATTAGGTCCAGATATAGTAGATTGATTTAATGACTCCTTTCATCCCATCAGATCCGTGAAAAGCAGCTGGAGATGAACAGACGCATCGTGGCGTTACGGGACTCCAAGGTTCTCCTGGTGTCTCGGCTGGAAGTTCAGATGCAGCAGCTGCAGAAGGTCCAGCAGCATCTGAAGGTTCATCTCCACCGACCTCCTCCCATCCTGCCCACGTTATCACCAGAGGAAACCCCAGAGGAGAAGCTCCAGTGCAGCCGAGCCATGCTGGAGAAATACCGGATGCTGAAGGAGCAAAGGTACAGAGGATTCAGACCAAAGTACACAATTATTGCTGTAGTTTTCTGGATGTTTCAGTAGAGAAACAGATCTACAGCAGTCAGGCATTATCACTTGTTCTTCTGTAGTCACAATAAAGCCTTCTACTCAAACACTGCATGAAAGCAACTCCTGAATTTAAGTTTTTAAAGGGATATCTACACCTTTTTTTGGTGTGTTTTCAACCAGGTTTGAGAGCCTGAAACAGGAGGATCAGGATGGAGCTGTGAGTCTGTTGGAGCAGCTGGAGAAAGAGATGAAGGAGGACGAAGTAGAAGAAAAGGAGACGGAAGAAGAGGAGAACATGAGTCTGTCAGCTTCATCTGAAACCACAGAAGAAGAAGAAGCTGTGAATGAAGATCTGAGCGAGCTGGAGGAGGATCTGCAGAAGGAGGAGGAGATCCGACTGCTGCACAAGCAGAACTCTCTGCTGGAGCAGGTCCTCAATAATTCACCTTCCATCAAATCACAATCAGATTAAATGTGTAACAATGAGCAGAATATCTTGTAAACTCTAACATGTGGATGTATTTGTCTTTCATTTTCAGATGGAGAGTTCAGTTTGTGAGTTTGACTCTGATCTCCTGCTGCTGCGTCGCCAGAAGCAGCGTCTGGACTGTCGGCTGAAGTTGGCCGACCTCCGGCTGCTGACGCTCTTCCAGGAGATGATGCTCCTCAAGCAGTTTGACAAGAGAGATGGAAGCCTGCAGGAGAAACTCAACGGATACATGAAGGAGGAGAACAGCGTCACGGTGGGAGGAAGTCCATGTACACTACCGTTCAAAAGTTTGGGGTCACTTAGAAATGTCCTGATTTTTGAAACAAAAACTGTTTTTTTCAATGAAGATAGCATTAAATGAATGATAAATCCAGTGTAGACATTGTTAATGTGGTAAATGACTATTGTAGCTGGAAACAGCTGATTTTTAATGGAATATCTCCATAGGGGTACAGAGGAACATTTCCAGCAACCATCACTCCTGTGTTCTAATGCTACATTGTGTTAGCTAATGGTGTTGAAAGGCTCATTGATGATTAGAAAACCCTTGTGCAGTTATGTTAACACATGGATAAAAGTGGGAGTTCCATGGAGAACATGGAATTGCCTGGATGACCCCAAACTTTTGAACTGTAGTGTACCTCAAACAAGCGTGAAAGTTGTTATGAAATGTGGAAAGTTACTCATTATTGCAGATAGTGGATCTCCCATTGCAAAACCTTGTTTTTGACTGTAAATAATTCCTTTGAACTGAAAATAGGTGCATGTGGCAACGAATCGGAGTAATGTGATGATGTCATTTACTGTGAGGTTTGTGCGTTTTTTCAGTGTCCTGTCCTTCTTAAGTCGCTCTTGTACGATGTGTAATGTGACGTCAACGGGGGGTTTTGTGAATAATGAAACTACATCGTGTGAACTGAAAATGTCGTCTTTTTGTACTGTGATATTGTTGAGTTCTTGTGCCAGTTGTTTGGAGTTCTTGCAGTAGTGATGTGATGTACCGAGGAGGGGTTTGATGATTTCTACTAAAGCTTTTGAGAGATTGTAGGTGACTGATCCGATGCTGTCTACAATAGGGCGCAGTGGTGTCTTTTTTATGTATTTTTAGTGTCCCATATATCCGGGAGGTAACGTTAGCTGTGGGAATAAGATAAGAAGATAAGTCCTTTATTTCTCCCCACGCCAGGGGAAATTCACATTGTTACAGCAGCTTATGTAGAAACAGACGTAGTAATGGAAATAAAATAATAATACAACAGTAGTAATAATATTTACTATATGTACAGGGATGAGAAATGAGGATGAAATAGTGCAGTGGTGGCACACTGTAAGACAATGCATTATAAAGTGGCTTAAAAAAAATAAAGTTTAAAAAGTGCAAAGATGTAGCAGGTGAGGTGGTTATAAGCTTCCTGTGTTATTTTATTGGTTTCTAATAGTGGCTCTAATAGGGGTTCCTGATGTTGAGGCTTTTCAGTGTTATGTCCTCGTCTCTGCATCGGAGATTGAATGTGAGGTGGTTTCTGTGGCTGCTCGCTTCTTTTCCAGCTTTTCCAGACGGTGGAATATTACGACACAGTCTTTATCCATATAATGTACAACAGCATGGCTGAATTTAATGTTTTAGTTATTCACTTCTATTCTTTCGGGCAGTCTTAGGTTTTGGGTTAGGATTAGTTTGCTAGTTTTTCATTGTTTTTTTTTCATTCTTTTATAGTACCATCAAAGTGGCAGATAGCAACACATGCATCCACAAGACACATAAGCTAAAGAACCTAGCTAGAGTTGCCTTGTTTGTGGCACAATAAATACTTTGCTGTCAGATATCAGGCTGTTAACTTCACATGTCACATAAACGTTCTTTACTTAGTGGCTTTCTGCCAAAACAGTGCAGGTTTTTCAGATCAGTAGTTGCACCAAAATATAAGACAACAATAAAACAACACAGACACCAATAGGAGATCATTTTTAATTCAGATTTTAAACTTAACTCCATTAACTGAAATGCATTTATTGATCTACTTTAATCATATTTTACTCATGCTACATGCTAATGATGCATTTACAGTTTTGCACTTCCACTTTAACACATGTAACCACAGTAATTGTGTATTTGTCTCTTAGTGGTACAAAATCTCAGCCTGCAGCCTCACACTGTGCGTTAGTACAGCGATCACCACTTATTGATCCTAATCACCGTCTCTTCTCTGTTTCCTGACAGTCTAAGCTGCAGCAGTGCAACAAACAGCTGGAGGAGAAGAAAAGAGACATATTGAAGCTGCAGGAGAGAGAAAAGTCTCTGACTGCTGCCTTTCAGGCCTCGCTGGGGGAAAACAACAAGTTTGAAGAGTTTCTGACCAAAGTCTTCAAGAAGAAGGTCAAACGTGTGAAGAAGAACGAGCAGACAGGAAGTGAAGGTGAGGCTAAGGTAACGCACCCTGTGAGGATGTCTGTACCGGTTTATCTTTGTGTTCTTCATCATCCAGATGTGTGTTTGTAGAAGTGGAGGACAGTGATGAAGACTCAGATGAAGATGATGACTGGGATGATGATTATGACAGCGATACAGAGGAAGCTGCTCTGGACGACAGGGTTTGTCCTGCAGGTCGGTGTAGTGGAGCAAAAACCATTCAGATTCTTTAGTTTTTGATAGTAAAGTGGATTTGTTTAAAAATTCTGATCAGCAATGCTGCACAGGAAGTATTAGATTGTTTAACTTAAGGCCGTTCAGAACTACTTGTCTTAATCTACAGTTAACTGGATCAAGGAAACACAAATACTCAATATCGAACATAATAGGATATTTGTATAACTTGAAACCTTTTTGCGCTGCATCTTTCCCACATCGACATCATATAAACATTGCATTTTTCAGATCAGGACTTGCATTATTCAGTGTTTCTGCACAATTGTAGTCATTTTAGTCAAGTTTATGCATCTCATCTCAGGTCAAAAAATGCCCAAAACTAACTGGATTCAGTCCAATGTGTAACCGAACAGACCTGAATAGTGCAAAACATGTCATTTTTTGGGCATTATTGCTGGATACTACAAGAGACTGACCATGATTTGGATCTGTACAAAGTCTAAAATAACAGTTTCTTTTGAAGAAGAAGGTAGAGATTTAAAAAATGTCTCTTTGGATCCTACTTGACACCCATGATGCCTTTAAGGTTTCAGTCTAATATTGGCCCTCATGTTTTAGGTTACATTGGTTCTCTGTACATCGTAAACATCTACTTTAGGTATGAATCTGTGTTGGGTTTCTCAGGCTGTGAGCCAGAGTTGTTTGAAAACACGTTGCAGCTTCGTGAGCGTCGACTCGACGTGGAGGAACTTCTGGTGGAGGAGAAAAAGATGGCAGAGGCTCTGAAGAGGGAGCACGACACTTTAGTCAAGAAGGTCAAACTCTGTTGTTCATCTCTCCATCTTTTCATTACTGGTGTATTTCTGTTATGTATTTTTAATGTGTGTACTTGCTTTTGTTTTACTTTTTATTGCTTGACTCTGCAGGAGAAATCGGTGAAAAGCAGTCGGACGGCGGTGGAAGACGACTTGGAGTTAATCAACAGGGAGAAGCTGCAGAAAATGAATGAACTGGATGTGGTGGTTCCTCTCAGACTGCACCAGGTAAACAAGCAAAAACTGTGGAGGTTCACTGGTGACAAAACAACTTAAAGCTGCTGCACACTTCTAGAAGTCCTAGAAGATGGTTAGCAGTGAAGAACGACCAACTTAAACACTCAGTCAAATATAAACAAGCTCAGAGAAATCACCAACTAGACTAGCCTGCCTACATTTTTAAGCTCATCTTACATGTGTAAAAACACGAAGCCATTTCCATGTATAAATAGTTTATTATTGCTGATTTATGAATGAATTGTGACTGAATTTTAAAAATTAGACCTTCACCATCTGTCTTGGTTGCCTTGCTGGTGAACAGATTGCCAGATCTGGACAAGAATTAAGCTTTTCACCTCTTTCCCAACACTTAACTACTTAGGTAGAAATCATGTCAGGATTGGAGAGCACAGGTCATGTTCAGACACTTTCCTTTAAACACATCCGTTCTGGCCAGAAGACATTAAGTGTCATCAGTGTCTCTGTCATGGTGCCCGTTGTTAGCTAAACTCCCACAATGCTCTCTGCTTGCCAACACAGAGCTGCCTGTAGCCCAAGTTATTGCCTTCTTGTGTCACTACATTACTAAACAATAAGAAGCTCCACCTGGTGGAATGACCAGGTACTACAGCTGTAATACATCTTGTAACATGTAGAAAATATAGGTTTTCATCATCTTTTGGAGCTCGTGCAGCAGATGCAGGAATGAAATTGTTTTCTACATGCACTGTAGAGCTACTAAATTGTCAAGCATATGCACTGTATTGATTTTAATGACTTTATGTACTTAAGTAGGTGTGTATTGTCCAGGAAAATGGTATCAGATCACGACTTCTGGATCAGGGGCACAAAAAAACCTGATCTGGACGTCCTTATTGCTAATATTAGCAGTTTCCTTAAATTCAGAGAAGTTAATTTGAGCAGTTATCAGGTAGGCTTTTTGCTCAGAAGGCTCATTTTATCTAAATGGAAAGACTAATAGATACACTGCCACTTGGCAAACATTTGAATCTTCCAGAGAAACATGAAAACTGGACAAATTGTCTCACTATACATTGTACCTTATTAATTAACGAGGAATTAAGACATTCTTTGTCTGAGCAGTTTGGCTTTTCTTCATATTACTAACTTGTTTATGGTAATTGAATTGGATTGCTGCATTTTAATATTGGAAGTCCTGACTTCCATACAAATACTGCAAAACTGTGGTGAAAAATACAGGCTCTACATTTGTTCAGTACTCTGGAATTTTTACTCAGCTGCTTAAAATTCCTAATTTTTTCATTTTCTGTCCATTTCCCATCCTCCCTTATGTCTACCAGATTGAGTTTGTCACTAAGGCCTGGATACCATCAGATCTGAGTGAGGCACTGGTGCTGGACAAGGCGGAGTTAAACAGGCTGCAGGAACGAATCCAGGAACTACAAGCGGATAAAATCCATCAGAAAGATCTGTACCGTCAGGCTTGTCAACAGCAAGCCAAGCTCATCCATGACCACAAGGACATGGCTGCCAAGATCCAGGGTAAGACCAGCATATACCTGCAAGTAGAGGAGCTTAATCTCTTCTACACCAAAAGAGTTAACATACATCTCAAAGAAAGACACTAACAGATGCAAGCTAACAGAAATAATCTCATGTTCATTGACCTGATTGTGGTTGTAGTGCTGGAGAAGCAGTGCAATGAGCTGATGATGACAAAGTTCGGGAAACTAGTGGATCTGGAGGCTCTGCAGATGCTGTCGGGAAACAGGAGGCTGGAGGAGCTGAAGCACGAAAAACTCCTCAAAGAAGCCGAATACGCCAAAGAGATCCAACAGTGGGATGTACGCTTCAGCAAATATGAGATCCAGACTTGTTGCAATGAGTTTACTGATCCTTTTCTGGATGTGTGTTGGTGTAAAATTCAGGTGAAGGTGGAAGAGGCCCGTCAGAACCTGATGGAGGTGACCAGGTGTAACACAGAACAGCTCCAAAGAGTGACGAGTCTCTTTGAACAGAAGAAGGAGCTGGAGCTTAAACTCAATGCCAGGCAGAAGAAAATGGTAATTTCTATGCATTAAATTCAATTGGTACTGTGAAAGTGTATGGATATTTTAATATGACACTCATATTTGACTCATCTGTGCAGTGCTTAATCAACAAGCCATTAGGAAGTTTATCAGGTGGCACTAACACCCATCAAGTGACTAGTGATGTACCCCCAGACACGTATTATGACTTCTTTGAAGCATGTTTTAGTATCATGGCCAGTCTGACAACCAAGATATTCTGTCAGATAGTCTCACGTTGCTTCAATTTACTATTTTAAATGGAAAACAAAATGAAAGTTTACCAGTTGCCATCCTGCAAGGGTTGTCACAGGGTTTTTAAGAAAACGAAACAAGTGCAAGCACAAGACAGACAGATTGTGGTAACAGAAAAAAACTTACCTTCGATAATGAAATTTCCTTCAAAAGGTGTAAGAATGCCAGACGGGGGGCAAACAAAAGAGAGTCTGTAGATGCAGGAAAATACGAAACAAAAAGGCCAAGTGATATTTAAAGAACAAAATCCAATGGAAATACTGCCATAAACTTTGTTGTCTTTCAAACAACTGTTTATTTGGGCACCGGTGTGCACCATACTGCATGACCTCCATCTGTTTGTGTATCCAGGGCAAGCAGCAGTTCCAGAACCACAAGAGACACGGGGACCAGGAGGACATCCGGAGGCTCCAGGAGCTGGTAAAAACGCAATCACAGCAGGCCCAGGCCCTCAGGAGAGAGATCAGCCTCCTGTCTTGCAAAGGAGGCCACGTCTTGCCCCCAGACCAAACCCGACTGCCCCCTCTCGCCCCTTTACCCACCCCCATGAGCAGCATCCACACTGGGAAACAGGGAGCACACAGACGGCTGAAAGCACAACACTCAGCCAGCAGACAGGGAGCTAATTAAGTCTATTGAGGGTGTCACATGGGCCCTATTTAAATTGGCTTTGAAAAGTCAGCAGCTGTAATCACTGATTGACTTTGTATTTTTTTATGACTTATGTGTTTCAATGATTTCATCATAGAAAATTAAAAGCTATAGGAGTCATGGGAAAGTCAGAATTGCCACAATATACACAGTCTTTAGAAATGTATTTAAACTTTGATTCACAGCTGCATTTAGGATCCGTATTGATAATGATCTAAACTGACACATACAGGTAGCGAGCATCTGTGCAAGAATCAGCGCCTTCATTTCCATCAAAGAGTCAGACTATTTGGCATGTAGAAATATAATACTGCATTTTTAGAGAGCGAGGATAGCATGGCCAACTGGTTTGGAAACTTAACAGTAAAACCAAAACTCAGATCTCCAATCTGGTGAAGATTGCAGGGAAGATTATGGGAATGCCTTCTGAACAGTCCACCATCAGGCAGGTCAGTGTGATTTTACCTGACACTAAATTCTGAGTATGTACAAATAAAGTCTGTGCAAATACAATGGTAAAAACATTCATTCATCCCTCTGACAGTTAAATTCATTCTTGCTGAAAGAGAGGACAAGCAGAAATAACAGCTGATTGAAGAGGTTCTCACATATATCCTGAAAAAGTCTGTAATGTGCACAGTAGCTAGCACAAGCTAATGTTTTACACATTTAATACTTAATGGTTTTATTGCTTGTGTGTGGCAGCAATTCCCGCACATATCTAAAAGTATTTCCTCCCAAGGAAGAAAAATAAAGTAACCTTAAACCTTGAACAATGTCTGAACAGTGTCTTTGGATAGAAGCCTGTTTCTGGATCTTTGCCCACCAATGAAACTTCACCAGAAATCAGTGACCATAATTCTAACACATGCTCCCTCATTCAAACCCCTCCTCTTTCTAGAGTTAGAAAGAAGATGTAAAACCTTCCTGCTTCCATCCAAACATTCACTGACACTTCATCTGGGAGGTGAAATGGCGCGGCAAGTATTTAATTTTGACAGGGAAAGACTCAGCTGTTCAATATGTCTGGATCTACTGAAGGATCCGGTGACTATTCCCTGTGGACACAACTACTGCTTGAACTGTATTAACCTCCACTGGGATGGAGAATATTGGAAGAATATTTTCAGCTGTCCTCAGTGCAGACAGATCTTTACACCGAGGCCTGACCTGAAGAAGAACACGATGTTGGCTGGGTTGGTGGAGGAAGTGAAGAAGACAGGAGTCCAGTCTGCTGAAGATGACATTTACTTTACCGGACGTGGACATGTGTCCTGTGATTTCTGCACTGAAAGAAAGAGGAACGCTGTCAAGTCCTGTCTGCAGTGTCTGGTCTCTTACTGTGACCAACACCTCCAGCCTCACTATCAATCTCCTGCAATTAAAAATCACAAGCTGGTCGATCCGTCCAAGAAACTTCAGGACAACATCTGCTCTCATCACAATGAGGTGATGAAGATTTTCTGTCACACCGATCAGAAGTGTATCTGTTATCTGTGCTCTTTGGATGAACATAGAGGTCATGCTACAGTTCCAGTTTCAGAAGAACGAACTGAGAAGCAGAAAGAGCTGAAGCTAGTTTGTGAAAAAATCCAGCAGAGAATCCAGGACAGAGAGACAGATGTGGAGGTGCTTCAGCAGGAGGTGGAGGCCATCAATCAGTCTGCTGATACAGCTGTGAGGGACATAGACAGGTTCTCCAAAGATCTCATATATCTCATTAAGGAAAAAAGTTGGGATGTGAAGCAGCAGATCAGATCTCAGCAGGAAACTGAAGTAAATAAGGCCAAAGATCTTACAGAAAATATGCAGGAGGAGATCACTGAGCTGGAAAGAAAAGATGGAGAACTGGAGCAACTCTGTAATACAAAGGACGACTGCCAGTTCCTGCAGATGTTCCCTTTGCTTTCAGGACACAGTACAACAAAGTGGCCTCGTCCTCAACCCCGTCACCTGCAGGAGTTTGAGGATGTGACAGCAGCTGTGTCAGAACTGAAAGATAAACTACAGAGAATTCTCTGTGAGGAACTGCCAAAACTTCCACAGAGAGTCACTGAAGTGGATGTTTTACTGACACAAACAGAACCCACAACCAGAGAGGAATTTTTACAGCATTCATGTCAAATCACACTGGATCCAAACACAGCAAACGTACACATGTTATTATCTGATGGGAACAGAAAAGGAACATACACGAGTAAAAAACAGGCCTATCCAAGTCACCGTGACAGATTCATGAGCAAGTCTCAAGTCCTGAGTAGAGAAGCTCTGACTGGACGTCATTACTGGGAGGTGGAGTGGAGCGGCTCAGGTATTATTGTAGCAGTCGCATACAAAGATGTAAGCAGAAAAGGAGACCATAGCGAATTTGGGAGTAATGACAGGTCTTGGGCATTCAGGTGTTCACACAAAAAATATAAATTTAGTCATAATTCAGTCTCCAATCCCATCTCAGGTCCTCTGTCCTCCAAAGTAGGAGTCTATGTGGATCACAGAGCAGGTATTCTGTCCTTCTACAGCGTCTCTGACATCATGACTCTCCTCCACAGAGTCCAGACCACGTTCAGTCAGCCGCTACAGGTTGGGCTTCAGGCTTATTATTACATTGGTTCAGAATCCTCGGCTGTATTCTCCATCTTAGCATATTCTGTATGCTAACATGGAAGTGTTCCAGAAACACTGAGTGTGTTTCTGTTAAATGGGTGCAGTACGCCTGTGAAATCTAATGCATTCCAGTACAACATCACTGCCATAAATCTACCTTTACAAAGATGTTTTTTCCTTTTTTCTTCATGCCTTTTTGTTGATGCTATAATTCACAGTAATTTTGTATCCAGTGTCAACAAGTTCCAAACTTGAATTATAATATACACAGACTAACAATTGCATTTGTGATTGTCTGCTTCAGTAGAATTTCCATTGTTCAGATTTCTAGTTTCTCCAGCATTGTCCATTGCCACTACCAGTGTAAGAAATGCTTGTGTATAAAAAGTTCTGTGATATCTTTTTATATATCTGCAGTAAATGTTGACCATCCACCCACTATGACCTCAATAATTCTCTGTTTATGCTAGATGTTAATATATTATACATGATAAGTTAACACTTGTGCACAACTGCATATTTTCAAGGATATGTGATTGTAAAATTATAACAACAACTAGGTTTTCAGTAAAGGAGGGCTTTAAAGAAAGTGTTTATTAGCAATGAAACTAATTTAGAAGTTGTAGCATTTCCAAAAACACCAATTTGTGGAAACTATACCTTCATGTTTCACAGCATAAAGACGCATCCTGAACTTTATAAATGCTTGATGAGGTGGAAGACTGGCTGTATGAGACACGATTATTATTGATCTCTGTACACATAAGACTATCAGCTGTTCTAAAAGCCCTTGACATTCAGACATCATGTGTCTGTTTGTTGAGCAGAAGGTCATGTATTAGGTGACAGACAGGTGTTTTCACGTCTGTATTAGCCTCACTTAGCTCCACTGCTATGTGTTGAAATGGTCTTGTCTTTGTTCTGCATCTCATCTGGACAGCATTTCCTTTTATTGCTGAGGTTAACAGCCTGTTCTCTTTGTGATCCAGCCTTTTTTTTTGCACATCTGAGACTGAGCATCATGTGTTAGCGAGTATAAAAGCCTTGAAGGGTGAAAGATTAGAGCAGAAGAGCTCTTGAAGTCCTCACATGTTGTCGTTTGGATATGAATATATGAATATCTCGGTGTCTGCATTGACGGCTCATGTTTGAAACGTTCGATCTGGGCAGCAATGGAAAATTTACTTTGAGAGCAGACTTTTACTTAGCTGGTGTAAACAGTGTTGTTTTTGTCTTATCAAATCATTTTCCAGAGTCTAATTTAATATGGCAGACGAGTAAAGTAACCTGTCAGGACTGTTAAATTCTGAGCTTGCAGGTTTTATCAAACGGCCACAAAGATCATGGGAATAAAAGTGAATTAATTACTAGCCTCAGTCTTTTCTAATGAGAAATCTATGCTCAGGGAGGCGCAGTAGTTTGACTGATAGAAAACACTTTCTGAATCTATAATTTGAGGATGAGAAGGTTCAGGACGCCGAAGTGAACCAGTGTGAGAATTTATTCCTCCCTTTAACCACTGACATATTAAATAGCTGTGACTGTAAATGCAAATTACGTTCATACATTCATTCATTATTGTTTTTTATCTATTTTTTATGACCTTTTATAGAATCACTAGGTCGGCCATAGCTGTCTTCTAATTACTTTTTGTTAATTAAGAAACTGCTGGTCAATTATATCCTCTTTTTATTGATAGTAACTATTGTTCATGTGAAATTAGACACTTTTTTGGAAGAATTTTTCTATGAATTAATAAATGTTATCAAGTTTTATTACGCCAGTTTCCCTTTATCAGTTTCATCTGTTTGTCTATTTTATTATTTAAGTGACACAAGGACCAAGTGATTCGATCGTGATGCAGCTTATAGTCTGGATCCATGGATTTGTTATAGATTTCTGTATCATTGCCAGATAGCATCACGGCGTCACTGTAACCATGACAACAAGTGAACACTACGTCAGCTGCCTGCTGACGATCACATGATTGTGATCCTGCTACATATCCACCACTGAGGACTTACTGGGACTTATCTGTGGGAAATGATCCAACCACTGAGCAGCCTTGGAGGAGGACTGCTCTCTGAGTGCCTTTCTTATTGCTTATTATTAATATTTTATCCATCCATCCATCCATCCATCCATCCATCCATCCATCCATCCATCCATTATCTATACACCGCTTAATCCTCACTAGGGTCATGGTTGGGGCTGGAGTCTATCCCAGCTGACTCAGGTGAAGGCAGGGGACACCCCAGACAGGTCACCAGTCTGTCACAGGGCTACATACAGAGACAAACAATCACTCTCACATTCACACCTACAGGCAATTTAGAATGATCAATTAACCTCAGCATATTTTTGGACTGTGGGAGGAAGCCGGAGTACCCGGAGAAAACCCACGCATGCACAGGGAGAACATGCAAACTCCATGCAGAAAGATCCCGGGAAAGCCGGGACGCGAACCAGGGACCTTCTTGCTGCAAGGTGAAAGTGCTAACCACTACACCACTGTACAGCCCTTAATACTTTATTATTATTGAAATTATTTTACAGAATCACTCGTTTGATTTTAGCTGTCTTTTCACAATATTTAGAACTACTGTTTTTATAATTTTATTATTCATTTTATTACTTGTAAAACTGCTGATTGCCTACATCCTCTTTTTTTATTGTTTGTAAGTAATATTGTTCATATGATATTAGGCACTTTTTTCAAAAAATTTTTTTCATTAATTCATGAATTTTATTTAATTATAAGGATAATTTATCAAGTAAGAGGACTGTTTGATTTCATTGACTTTCATATACTGTAACTTCAATATTTCTTCAATATTTCAATATTACTTCAATAATACTATTTAAAATTACTGTCTTTTATTACTTTATATTAATTGAGAAACTGCTGGTTGATTATATTCAGATTTTTATTGATTGTAATTGTTGTTAATGAGATTTTTTTTTCAGCATGAATTTTTGTACTTTAATTATTAAATGTGTGTTAATTACAAGGGTAAATTATCCCCAATATGGAGACAGGCATCCATCAAAATATTAAATAGCAACACGTAAGAGTGATTTCATTGAGTTTCATACACTGAGACTTCAGTATTTATTAGAGATTTCAAATAAAGTGGATTAATCCATCATCATGATTAATCTGATAACAAAATTTTAACGCAATTAAAGCATCTGCAGCGCAGAATGACTCAGAATCCCTGAAACATCTCTGGTAACCCATTTCAGGCAGTTTGTCCAAGTAGACTTGCCGTCGCACATGTGCTATTGGGCAGTTGATCCAGTAGTGGCAGAACTGAGCAACTTGAAATGGACGACTCTTAACAGTAGGGCCCGACTGATTTATCGGCCGGCCGATTAAATCAACATTAATATTCATTTAGTGTAAATTTTATGTCCACCTGATGAATTCCAAAAAGCCTCCAGCATTCTTTGGCTGATTCCAATGCATGCAGAGAACAGGGAAGATTCTAGAACTCTCTGCTGTTTCTGATCTCACTGAGAAATGAGTCTCAGGGTGTGTTTTATCTTCACATATCTCAACAAGGTTGCATCAGATCCACTTCAAACTCAGCAGCTATGTCGCTGACGACCACAGGAAGTGCAGTGCAGTGTTTTTGGGGTTGTTTTGGGGCCATTAGCATCAACATTAGCATAATTCCACCCTGTTGTTGGGCAACATCACCATGTATTGCATCATCATTTCATCACATCATACACCAAAACTCTTTTTGTTGTATGAGCAGTGGTGTATGATGTCACAGTGACATAATTTATGTCACAATAGAATCCAAAGGTATATAAACTGGGCTGATGAGTGAGGACTCACTCATTCCCAGACCTTTGCCAAGTGATTTACTTTGGAATTACTGAGCAATCAAACACAGAAAACCAAGGACACCTACGCAGGATTAATTTTCTGGACTTCAATCTCTGAAATTTAATTTCTACACACACCTCTTTGTTTATCGGTGCAATGGCACAAAAAAATAGGAACACCTCTCGCCGTGGAGGAAATGGAAAACGTGGCATCTCAGAACAAGAAATTTGCTCATTTGGTCATCAGGAGCAGATATTGACCCTGAAGGGCCATAATGAAGAAATGGAGCTGAGAATTAAAGAGCTTATGGATAGTAAGAAGCAGCTCACCAGAGAGGTCTACAAGCTGAAAGACCTTCTGAAGATCCAGGGAAAGGCCATGGAAAATCCGCTGGAGGCCAATGACCAGAAAATGGACGAGGCCTCAGCAGAGGACCAGGACCTTCCACCAAAGGTACAACAAGCTGCAAACATCCAGGAGGTTGAAGTGGACAAAAGGGCAGATGAGAAGAAAAGCCTGGAGGAAACGAACAAGGACGAAAAAGTTCTCTGGAAGAAAGAAAAAATGGAATTGGAGGCAAAAGTGGCAGATCTCCAAAAGCAAATCCATGCCCTGGAGATGAAAAAGGAAATGGAACAGAATGACTTTCTTGGCATGCAGCAAGACGACGAAGCCTTCAAAGAAGAAAAAAAAGAATTTCAGAAGGACATTAAGAAGCTGCAGGAGGCTAAGAAGAAACTCCAGGAAAAATATAAAAAATTAGAGAAAGAACTGGAGGTACAGAAGAGGAAGCTTGAGAACAAAGAAAGTATTTTGGCTGAAAAAAAACAAATCGAAGAGGAAATGATGTCTCTGATTTCTGAGAATCAAAAACTCAAATCCAGTACAAAAGCTCTGCAAAAGCAAGCCAAAGAACTGGGGGATGAGAATGAGAGGCTGATGATCGTCTTCAACGACAAAAAGCAAGAGCTTGTAGATACAAAGGTGAAAGAGGCCTTTCTGAAGCTCAAGCAAAAACTGAAGGATGACAAAAAGGCTTTCCAGGAAGAGAGTCACAAGCTTCGACTGGAGAAGCTTGAGCTGGAGGCAAAAAATGCAGATCTCCTGAAGCAAACCGAACATCTGAAGGCCAAACGTAAAGAACAGATGGAGAAGAAGGATCTGCAGAACAAAACCACGAAGCCAGAAGATCTGGAGGCCAAAATACAAAACCTCCAGAACGAAAAACAGCACCTGGAGGCCGAAAACAAAGACCTTCTCAGAGAAAAAGCAAATCTGGAAACCAAAAATAGAGACCTCGAGATCAAAAATGAACACCTGGAGGCTGAAAACAAAGACCTTCACCTGGAAAAAATAAATCTGGAAACCAAAACACAAGACCTCCAGAACAAAAAACAGCACCTGGAGGCCGAAAACAAAGACCTTCTCAGAGAAAAAGCAAATCTGGAAACCAAAACTAGAGACCTCGAGATCAAAAATGAACACCTGGAGGCTGAAAACAAAGACCTTCACCTGGAAAAAATAAATCTAGAAACAAAAACACAAGACCTCCAGAACGAAAAACAGCACCTGGAGGCCGAAAACAAAGACCTTCTCAGAGAAAAAGCAAATCTGGAAACCAAAACTAGAGACTTCCAGAAAGACAACGATCATCTGAACCTGGATAAGAAGGCACTTGAGGTGGAATATCAAGCCCTTCACAAAAAGAGCGAAGAGATGATGGAAGTTACTAAAATACTGGAGAAAGAAAATGAGGAGCTGCAGGAGCTTCTCAGCAAGAAAAAGAAGAAGAAATTCTTCAGGTTCTTCAAACACACTGAGCCAAAAGAGAAGGAAGAGCAGAAGATGGAAAAGCAGAAAAAAGAGAAGAAGTCAGCAGGTTGCTGGAGCTGGTTCCACTAAACCTGCTTTCTTCACCTTCCACACCTTTTCCTCTCATCTTTCTTCACCTTCCACACCTTTTCCTCTCATCTTTCTTCACCTTCCACACCTTTTCCTCTCATCTTTCTTCACCTTCTTCACCTTTTCCTCTCATCTTTCTTCACCTTCTACACCTTTTCCTCTCATCTTTCTTCACCTTCTACACCTTTTCCTTTCATCTTTCTTCACCTTACACACCTTTTCCTCTCATCTTTCTCCAGTCTAACTTCCATCTTTCTCATCTTGCCACCTCCAACCATCACCTCTCCATCCACCTTATCCCCCATTCTCCACCCCTTTCTCAGCCTTTTCTCACCCCTTTCTCACCTCTCTGTCCTCCCCTATCCAAAGGGCAGCACGGTGGCTCAGTGTTCAGCGCTGTAGCCTCACAGAAACACCTCCTCCTGTTTCTGTGTGGAGTTCTGTGTTCTCCACGTGTTAGCGTGGGTTTTCCCCGGGTTACTCCGGTTTCCTCCCACATCATTAAAAAACACAAACCAAATTAGGCTAATTGGACACTCTAAATTATTTCAACTTTAAAAAAAAAAAAAAAAAAAATCATCAAAAATAAAACAAACAACTAAACATATTTCAGCATTTGTCTGCCTCTATGGGTAAAATACAACTAACTGCACCACATTGTGGCTGCTGGTTGTTGTACAAACTGTTGGTTCTGATGTCAACAAAACTAACGTTGTGAAGGTTATTATAAATGTGTGTTTAGTGTTTTTGATTCTTTGCAGGAAATTGTTCCAGGAGCTACAATCATGACTGCACATCTACTACTGAACATAAAACATTTAGACAGAGAATCTGCTGACAGAAGTACTAAAACATTCTAAAAACTTGTAAGATGCAATTTCAAAAGTAAACAGTGTATATATATATATATATATATATATATATATATATATATATATATATATATATATATATATATATATATATATATATAAACAACAAAAATGCCAACGTCCATGTCAAAAATCTGTATTTTTAGAACTGGTGATACATCTCTTTACTACTTCCTATAATACTAATGCTGTTGAGTGTCAGTGACATTAGTTTGAAAGTTTTATTGTCTGTCAGTTTCCATTCATCAGTTTTATCTGTTTATCTATTTTGTTACCTTTTATTATACAGAATCACTAACTAAACTAATCTCTTTTGGATTTTTGGGGAGTTTGTAGCCATTTTTCATGTGAAATTAGACACTTTTCTGGTAAGAATTTTAGGTAAGATGCCATCTACCATCGAGATTTTAAATAGCAACAAGTGGGAGGATCATATGATATCATACACCATACTTACTAGTATTCATTATCAGATTTTCTTATTACTATACACTTTCATTTGTCAATTTTATCCATTTATTTTTATTACATCTTATTTTACAGCAGCACTTGTTTGATTATAGCTGCTTTTTATTACTCAAAAAACTACAGATCTGTTTTTCAGTCCATTTTATTTATCTTTTGCAATCTTTCCTCCTTTGTAAGGTGTCTGAGAGTCTTAAATGGCACTATATGCATAATATGTATTATTATTAAGAATAATATTCTCTTTTCTCATTTTGTTAATTGTAAATGAAAGAAATGATACCAAGTGTCTGGAATGTGATCCTTTCCTGTATCGTTTCTAGAGAAATGGGGCGTCTTCATAGTCGGTTCAGTTGATGAATAAAGCAGAGCTGCAGCTAAATGTGTCCCATCTGAAAATTACAGGTTTCATAAAAATGAAAAGTGACACATTGCTGAACAACCCTCCAGCGTATTACTGTTTTCAGAACACAGTTATCCTCGATTTGTGCTGCTTTAATCTTGACTAGTGCAAGAAAGCACGACTTTAATGTGGAATAAATGAGGTTTAGTTTTGAATATATAGTTTATCTGAGACCCTGGGAAATAATAAAACACATGGAATGGTGTTAAATAAAGGTTAAAAAGTAAAAAATAAATGTTGTAAAAATTGGGATTATTCACAGATTTGCAATGTCTAGATACATTTTAAAAAGTCTAAAGAACAATATATTTATTTTGTTTTATTATGGGGGTTTTTTTTTCTTCAGCTCTGACAAAGTTTAAAAACAAATTGAATATTTACTGTCCTTTTAGCTCTGGTTTGGTCACCACAACCAAGTCACTGGCTCCTTTTGGGTTGTTTATTTTGGATTAAAAAAGATACAGAGTCTGTATCTACAACCTCAAAGATCGGTCATGTTGACCCATTTTGGTTCGTCTTTATAAATACCAACTCTATTATGAATATATCTGTTATTCATTTTATTGACTTTTTATTCACCAGAAGTTGTTTGTTTTTGTTTTTCATTAATGCCCTTTCAACCCAGATTCCCTTCTGTCCTCCAACAGGCTGTGTACAAGCTGTTTACAACTGATCCATGCATTTTTACAATTATAGCACTTTAAAAGTCTGGACTGAGCAGCAAACAAGCCATCAAAATGTTTATCAGGTGGCATTTATCAGCAAGAATGCACGTCAGGTGACTAGGGACATACCCACAGAGACTTACCACAACCTCTTGAAGGTATTTTAGTATCATGGCCAGTATCACGAATCACAGGTAGAATGGCAGGTGTAACTGGTTTTATTACCAATACAGAAAACATTAAAATGGGCCAAGCATTGGATTAGTTGGAGTAGATAATATAATACAGAGCAGGTGATGAATGTGCTAAAGGTTGATTAGAATAACAAGACAGGAGGCTGTGAATCATAAAAGTATAAAACAAGGAACACAATAACTAAGAACTAGCCAGACCTCAAGACACAGAGTGAATTTAACACAAGAACTGATGAAAGTTTGGACAAAGCAAAAGTGTCAACATACGTAAGTGTTAGCATTCTGCACTAGCATTACAAGCTATAGAAGCATTCTCAGGTGATTCAGAGAGAATAAGACAGAGCCGACAAAAATATAGAGGCAGGACGAGTGACATTTTAATGTTTTATAGCTCATCCAGGAGTTTTAGTTTAACAGTATATTTCCTAAGTAGGTCATCAACCCAGCAGCACGTAGTTGTTTTCAGACAACAAGCTCAGATAAATCTAGTCCTGCATTTAGTAGCTAAAGATTTAGATACTCTTGTCAGACCTATAAATGATGTTAAATCAACTTTGTCCTGAAAGAGACAGACACTGACAGCTGTGTTCCAGCAGCTTATCAATCATTCAGACCTGCTTTTTGCTGATTCTTGGTTGACTCTTGACCATCCTGACCAACTGCCTCTCAGCAGGTGTTTTCTTCGTGATTATGGCAGTAACACAACTGTACCATGAATTTTATACTAACAATTACACCAATAGCACACGTCTCCCCCATGATCTTTCTGAACAGTCCACCATTAGATCAACCAATGTGATCTTAACTGACACACCTCATGTGTCGAATTCTGAATATATATGAATAAATTCTGTGCAAACACAAAGAGTACAAACATTCATTCATCCCTCTGTCAGTTAAATTCATTCTTGCTAAAATGGAAGACAGGCAGAAACAACAGCTGATTGAGGAGGTTCTTATATATAACCTGAAGAAATCTGTAATGTGCACAGCACTTAGCACATGCTAATGTTTTACATGTGTCCTACTTAATGTTTTTATTGTTTGGGTGTTTTGTGTCACAGCAATTCCCGCAAATATCTAAAACTATTTCCTCCTGAGGAGGACAAATAATGTAACCTTGAACCTTGAACAAAGCTTATCAATGTCTTTGGATAGAAGCCTGTTTCTGGATCTTTGCCCACCAATGAAACTTCACCAGAAATCAGTGACCATAATTCTAACACATGCTCCCTCATTCAAACCCCTCCTCTTTCTGGAGTTAGAAAGAAGATGTAAAACCTTCCTGCTTCCATCCAAGCATTCACTGACACTTACTGGGATAAGACGAGGCAGAATAATAAGCAAAGCATATAAACAGTAAATGATGGGGAAAAGTCAAGTCACATTCAAGGTGGAAACCATTCTCTAGCTATCAATTAGCTTTTATTCTGAGTCTGGGTGATACAAGCAATACTTTCCATCACATTTTGCTTCATATCCCAAATAAGAATGTCCTGTTTCTGCAGCACAAAAAATGAAAAAACAAAACAAAAACAAAACTATCAACTCAAACTAAAGTTTGTTTTAACTCTTCATGAAGAAAAAAACAGCAGCAGCCTTGAAGGAATACTGGATATGGTTTGTTGAACACTGCTTACATTTGATACCAGTGAAGGCCTGAAAGCGTCCAAAGTAGCAAAATAAATAATTTACTGCTAAATATTTAACAGCTTCATCTTCCATATATTGCGTTCTGCTATTTTATCTTTGATGGTATATTAAATATCTGACTATCTTCAGGTTTTGGACAAAAGAAGCAATTTGCAAACGTTGGATTTGGATTGTTGTAATCAGCATTTATTCACTATTCATTCATTTTATAAATCAAACAGCTGATCTATTAGTGATAATATAGAAAATAATCTATACAATATTAAAAATATCGATGTACCACAATATCAGAACTCCTTTTTCTTTTCCAGAACAGACAGAATTTTTAACCAAATGAACCTAACTTGTTCGTTGAGGCAGTTTAACTAAAGAGCTGTTCAAGAATTTTGCCAAAATTAAATGAAAATAATTTAAATGAGGAAATATCACCTTAAATGAGGGAAAAACACCAGATTTCAGGATCAGAGATGAAACTATTAGGTGATGAATCAATTAACAGAAAATTAACCAGCAATAATGTAACTCAGTAAATCAAATAAAAATTGACAATACTTGTCAGGTTCCAGCAGTTTTTTTGCACTTATAGCAAATGTTCCCTGTAATTTTTCAGTCTGAGTGTGAGCAAACACACAAACTCCCTGAGCGTCCCTTGGACCACTGTGAGCAACATCAGACGTGTGCACTGTGGTCACACCAGCATCACATCCATTCAAGTTACATGGTTCATTAAAAGAATCAAATTACAGCATTTACATTTCTGTTAAAACACTTTGACAACAGGAGCCAGTTGAAGGCTGCAGTGATTTTAGTGACACTACAATGTATAAGAGTGAAGTTATTGAATATTTGTCTCTCTTTACTGTTGCAGCGGTTTTGCAAATTGCAGACGGACCCTGTTCACTCCATAGACACCAATGTTATTCCTGTAGCTTGAAAGACAGCTACTTTTGATAAAACTGGGCTTGTAGCACATTGTCTGCCTTGCAACAATGGGAAAGAGGCACCGTTTATGTTTAGACAACCTATATCTAATGAGTTATTGATGCTGGAAGTCCCAATCTGTGAATATCTTTCCAACTTTACTGAACTTGGGGCCACTACCACCTAAGGAGTGATATATTTAATTTTGAAAAAAGCATTTAGCCATACTTAAAGCTTTAAGTGCTTTATTAACACGGAACTAAAAATTTTGTATTGTTTTATTATCACAGGTTCTGTCTGAAAAGAGGTGGCATCATTTTAAACAGTGAAATCAAACTAGCAAAATGTAATGACCAACCAGTGAGCAATACTGGATTCTGCAAAAACATAAACAACTTTTTTAAAAATCTAAACCTTATCTTAACACAGTTAATGTATTAACTTATTTATGTGTGTATGCATGTATTTATTGATTTATTTAGTACTGTTAACATATCAGAGTTCTGAGTTAAATGTTTATTAAAAACTAAAAAGCATTTAAAAAAAAAAACAACTTAGGCATTTATTGAGTCACTAAAATACTGTAGAGTACAGACCACATCAGCATGATTATAAGCATCCTCTGGTAAATGAACAACCAGATACTGATGTCTCTCACCATATGGACTTCAGGAGATGATTAGATGATGATAAACTGTGACCTACTGGTTGGGTTCTGTCTGTTCTCATGTTTCTTACATGTTTGTCCCCTGACAGCCGGGTCCTAATGTTTTTTGAGCAACACACCATACTATGACGTTTTTACAATGATGGTTCTACTATGGAACCAGTTTGACATGTTCAGGTGTTCTTTGTGTGAAAACTCAGAGATTTCAGGTATCAGAAGATGGTTTTCAACTTTCTTTGTTAACTTTCTGCTTCAACTTTAAACTAAATTTCCTTCACTAAGCCAGCCCTCTGGACTTCCAGTAAGCTGTGTTCCTATTGGCTGTCCAGGTGGCTGCTTGGTGTTATCAGGAACACCTGAGCAGCTCAGTGTCTTCCTGCTTTATTTAGCTGCAGCCAAACATTTCCTCTGCTTCACTTCACCGCTGAACCGGGTTTGGCTCCTTTGCTTTAGTTTGTTCTTTAGGCGTTGGCTTGCAGCTTCCAGCAGTAAAATCGTCTTTAATGTGTTTCTTGGTGTGTTTTAGGGCTTTGTACTGGATAGTTGTCTTGGTAAATGTGGTTCTTTAGCCACAGTTAGTACATGGTGCTAATGTGTGCAGTGATTAGTGGATTTGGTACAGCTGAGTTGTGTCTTTATCTTGGCTGTAGTGAGTCTTCAGAGGTTTTTGGTCAGACACATTCTGTATTCTTGTTTGAGAACCAGCGTTGGTTGTCCAGAAGGTAAGAGTTCCTGTCCTGATTCTCTGTTCTCAGAGGTTCTCTGGTAGGCTGTAGGAGACTTTAGTGTTTGGGTTGTGCTAGTTTGGTTTTTGTAAGGTTTCATTTGGACGACTATCTTGAGGCCCTTCCATGTGGTTTAGTGAGGTTTTCTGGAACAGTTCTACAAAGCAACCTGCAGCAGAAGAGACTTTGAGAGTTTTTAGGAAGCTCTGGAGACCAGACTTTAGAGCAGCAGAAACATTTGTCAGCAGTTTGAGCAGGAGAAGGTGAGCTTCAGAGTAGAAATGAGACGGAAACCTTCTTGACCCGTGTGGTGAGGTCCTGTACCAAGAGTTTGAGCAGGTTGTGAAGAGTCTGTAGTTCTTTGGTCTGAAAGCACAAGAAGAGTCGACTCATTAACAGAGAAAACAGGAGATATTGTTGCTTCTTCTGTCACTCTGCAGTTTCCTTAGACAGAATATCAAGTTTATATTTTAAATGATTTACCATGTGAGCCCAAGAAGACTTCAATAAACTCCCTCCATCCCCTGGACACAACAGATTTTATTACCATGTTAAATCTTTTTTTAAAAAATGTTTTTGAGTTTTAATTATAGTTTTAGCATAGTTTTTTTTTCTCTTTGCTTGTTTAGTTTTGTCATCTGTGTGAAAGGTGCTAAACAAATAAAGTTGAATTGATAAACTGAATAATTGACTAACTCATGATTGTGACAACAGAAGTATTTTCATTGTCATTTAAGGGTTTATTTCATTTTTAAGGTTGGGGTTAAAATCTTGACAGAAAAAGAAGATTAAAGAAATAAACTACATAACAAAAAGCAATTAAATCAAAGGAAAAAAATTAAGAATAAAACTTTTAAAAATTTTTATTATTAAAAAGATTTAAGAAATTTAAGATGTAATTTTCTAATTAAACATTTAATTTTTTTAAATTAAATGTTTTGTCTTTTTAAAGGTTTAATAATCTAATTAAATGTTTTGCATTTTTTAAAATGTTTAATATTCTTCCTGTTTAATTGTATTTTTTTAAATGTTTAATTATGGAAAATATTTTATCTGTAATTTTTTATATTTGTATTTTAAAAATTTTGTTTAATTTCATAATGATGTGTATTGTATCTTGTTGAATTATCTAATTCAATATTTTGTCTGTTTAATAGAGTTAAACATTAAATACAATTCAATTATATTAAACAGACAAAATATTGAATTAGATAATTCAACAAGATACAATACATGTCATTATGAAATTAATCAAAATTTTTAAAATACAAATATAAAAAATTACAGATAAAATATTTTCCATAATTAAACATTTAAAAAATACAATTAAACAAGAATCATATTAAACTTTTCAAAAAATACAAAACATTAAATTAGATTATTGAACCTCTAAAAAGACAAAATATTTAATTAAAAAATTCAATGTTTAATTAGAAAATTACATTTTAAAGACAATAAAACTTCAAACAGGAATTAAACTGAAAATCCAACGAATCATTTAAAAAGAAAATTAAACATTAAAAGGTGGTAAAACATTTAAAAAGAAAAACCTTAAAGATTTAATTGAAACATTAAATATTGGGAAAGGAAAAAAAACTCAAACAAGCCGATAAAACATTTGAAAAAACAAACATTAAAAAGACAAAACATTTGGAAATCAAATCAGACATTAGAAAAGAATAAAGGTGAGAAAAGAGCAAAACTAAACATTTAAGAAGAATCAAACTAAAGACAAAACATTTGAAAATACACCAGTTAAACTTTAGAAGATCAAATTAAACAGAAGAGACAAAACGATCAAAAAGAGCAAAAACAGATCAAGTTCTTAAAGCGTTTTCTAGTCTGAAATGAAAACATCAAGTTGTTTCTTCAAACATTTCCTCTTTCTATGTTCTTGGTTTGATTGTGGACACATTTACTAAGAACTCATTTCAGAAAACTGCTTTCCAGATAAAGTCTACTAGTAGCTGAAGGCATCAATCAAACTAATGTTACCTTCTGATCTCCACAAACTTTACTGTTCAGTGAAGAGAATCAAAGTTTGTTGAGGATTTCTAAAAAACCCACAGGTGAAGGTCTGAGAAGAACTCAGATGGATGGTCTAAATGTGAAATCAAGACTCATGGTCACAAGTTTTAAGGCTTCTGTTAACCAGAAAGTTCAAACTAACAGAGAAGTACTGAGAAACTTTTAAAACTTCAGTCCTCAGACTGTCTGAAGGTTCAAACTAACAGAGAAGTACTGAGAAACTTCAGTCCTCAGACTGTCTGAAGGTTCAAACTAACAGAGAACTACTCAGGAACTTTCAGGATTTCAGCCCTCAGACTGTCTGAAGGTTCAAACTAACAGAGAACTACTCAGGAACTTAGAAGATATCAGTCCTTGGACTGTCTGAAAGTTCAATCTAACAGAGATCTACTGTGGGACTTAGAAAATTTCAGCCCTCAGACTGTGTGAAAGCTCAGGTCCTGAGGACTTGGGAGGTCTGGAGGCTTTGGAAAGTCTTGGAACTGAGGGTTCCACCCTCCAGAACAAAGGCTGAAGCCCAACCTCCTGAGAAAAACGGTCAAGTCAGGACTCGAGTTAAAAAAAAATGCGGAAACGACAAAAAATAGATGATAAATGCGCAAAAAAAAGAAGAATTAGTATCTGAGCAAGTAGCTCAGGGGGATAAGAAGAAGGACTACGGAGTGGAAGGTCGCAGGTTCGAGACCAGCCACTGGCAGTTTTCTTTCTTTGTCTTTGTCAGGATTTTGATAAAACTTAAGAAGGGTCTGGTCTTGAACCAGCGACCTGCAGCTCCATAGGCAAATCCTTAACTCACTGAGCTACAGATCAGATACAAAGAAGTAATTTCGTCGTCCCTTTGGCATCGTAGTTCCTGAAGTCACCACATGGGTGGAGCCAAGGCGGAGTCTGGGTGGGGTCAGGGCGGAGAGTAGGCGGGGAGGTGGGAGGAGTAGCGGGGGGGAGTCCACCACCCACCTCCCCGCCTACTCTCCGCCCTGACTCCACCCAGACTCCCCCACCACCCACCACACCTTCCCCCGCCCGACGAGTTCTTCGAGTCTCCACGAGTTCTTCGAGTCTCCACAGGTTTTCCCGAGTTTCTGGAGTTTCCACCAGGTCGGAGGCAGAACAAGTTGTCATGAAGAGGTGTTGAAGTCGGCCAGGATGGACTGACTTTTTACAGCGACTAGAAGGAAGACGACTAGAAGAGCAGGTCTTTAACCACCATCCATAAAATCCATGGAGTCGCTCTACAGAAATGAATGGAGGTCAACTTTTATCAACCTCCATCCAGATGTTCAACTTCGTATCTTTACTTGTTGACAAACTTTATTCTGCAGTATTTAAAACTCTTCCTTCTATTTGACCTCATGTTTATTAGTTTTAGTGGAGAAAGTTATTTTAGTTGTCGATTAGTCTCTTAAAAACCAAGTAATAAATTGGATTAGTCAAGAGGTTTAAATTTCTTACTTTTTCATATTTTAAATATGACAAAAAATATAAAAATAAAGCATCTTGAGACAATTTGACCTGTAATTGGCGTTATAGAAATAAAATTGAATTACAATTGTATGTATCTTGTAACATTGGAGTAATTCAGCCATATATGTTGGAAAACACATTTTCTTTGTCTATTAATCTGTCGTTTTCTCCAGTAATTCATTTCTTGTTTTGGTTTATAAAATGTCAAACCCAAATATATTCAGTTTACTGGCATAAAAACCAAAAAGATTTACATTCATGATGCAGGAATCAGGCAGTTTTTCACTTTTTATCTTAGTTTAGTCAGAAAGATAGTTGATAATGTGTGAATTGTTGCAGCTTGTGAGCCGTAAAAGGTTTTAATCTTTAGGGCCGAGTGTCAGAAAACATTTAGAAACATCAACAAAACACTCAAAGATTTGAACATCATTAAAGGGAAATCCGTCTTTTGCATGACAATGTCTAATTAAAGGACATTTATTTCCAACGTAAATGTGTGATATTCATCCTCTGGAGCTTTCTCTTCACATCGTCTTCCACCTGGACTGGTTTGGTCGGGAGCATGTGCAACAAACATTTGAAAAACTGCACTTTAACATCAATGAATGACGCTGAAGTTTAATCTCTACATAAATGAGACTGAGTCTGGATGTGCTGCTCTGTCATTAACTCCTAAGTTTAGGGAAAGTTCAAACAAAAGAGGACAGTTCAGATCAGACTTGAGAATGAGCTTATTTTGAACAAACATCTCAGACTTTCTGAGCTTCAGCACCTCTAGCAAGATGTTTTAACAACAAGCAACTCAAGAGATCCAGAAGTTGGCGAGAGTTAGCTTTAGCTGAGCCAAAGAACATGTGGGACGCTAACCTAGCAAACATTTCAGACTTTTCTCTGTGAATTCTGAGAAATAATTTCCTATTTAATGACAGAGCTACACATCTTAACTCAGTCTCATTAAAACAGACTCTAATTCAGTGTCATCCATCCATATTAAAGTGCAGTTACCTAAAATGTTTGTTGCATGAGCTCCAACAAAACCTGTCCAGGTAGAAGGCCACTTTGACAAACAGGAAGTGGAAGATTCCAAGCAGATTTATAGAAGGGGGAACCGGACTGTACTAAGTGTGGTCGAGTATAAAGGGGTGTTTTGTGGGTTTTTGAGGCTGATAATGATTATTAGTGAGACATTTGGAGTAGATATTCATTTGCAGTAAATGAAAGTATTTAAAATCTTGGAGTTAAACTTAGAAGAACACAAACTCTAACAGAAAACTTTGTTGATACGTTTTTGTTTTGTTTACAGATGTTAAGTTAAAGGAGTTTTATTCGTGATATATAACCAATCAAATCACTCCAGAAGACAGAGCGACCACAGGTAGATCAAGGTTCAGAGCCAAAGTAGCACCATTTTTAAATGTATTTATTACCGTAAATCAGTTAAAAAAAAAAAAAATACTGATACTCAGTAAATCAATCAGCCCACAATTACTACAATTCTACAATGTATGTCTCTGTCCTTTGACTTGTTATTTGTACAATATACGATGTATATGATGGCGTTTTTTTATCCCAAAGGCTATACTATGATGTTTGTTGGGCGACACGCTATACTGTAGGCTTTTTTAATTGACATATTACTATGAAGTTTTTTTTGTTTTAGTTTTGTTGTTTGTTTTTTTTTTTAGCAACATATAAGAATTCGAACTGTTTTAAAAGTTACTATACTTTTACTTGTGCAATGAAATTATTATTCTATGGCATTTTTTAGATGACATATTATACTCTGATGTTTTCTTGAATTACATACTATTTTGACAATATACTGCACTATGACATTTTTTGAACCACATATCATACATGACAATTTTAGGAAACATCCTATCATTTTGCACTTTTTGAACCACATAATCTATGTTTTGTTTTTTTTTCTTGCCAACATGCTGTACTATGAACTACAGGCCATACTATGTTATTCTTGAGTAAAGCATACTATACTTTGACATTTTCTGAACTACATCCTATACTATGGCATTATACACAGAGTGCTTTGGTTACATGTTGATTATAATCTAGATTTTTTTCTGTTTTGTTTTTTGACAGGATTACCACAGACCTGACCGTAAACACCGTTGACACCCACCTGAGGGAGACGCTGCCTAAGATCTCAAGGCTGCTTGGTCGTGGTCTTTCTGGCATGTACTCTTCCAAGATGAGCCGGGAAGTTTAACACTGATGGAATGACACCAGGTCTAAGCCAACAAACTTCCAATTCCTCCTCAACCCATAGTCTCTGGGAAACCTACATGGAGTAAGAAAAGTAGACAGAGAAGTAATTAAGTCTGTGCACAACATATTAAAAATAAATCATGCTAATAAATTAAGTACAAAGAACCGAATTCGCCAATATACTGGAGACCAGAGCTATTTAATTGATAAGTATAACCTTGTTTAGTAACATTTCAATTATTTGAGAGCAGTCCTAAAGAACTGCCTGTAATCCCAATCATAAAATGGGTTTGGAGGAAGAACATAGATGGTAATCTGGATATTCATGAGTTAGGCTTTATAACTACTATTGGTAGTATTGGTGGTAGTAATAGCAATGTGACTACTACTAGTAGTAGTGGTAGTACACTAACTACTGCTGCTGATACTGGCACTGCTACTACAACTTGTAATACTATTACAAATGCTGATGCTACTTCTACGACTCTAACAGCTATTTTATACTACTACTGCTTGTACTTTTAGTATTACTACTACTTCTTGTACAACTATACTACAGCTACTATTAATCGTCTGGTATTTGCTTGTCAAGCTGCTAGCTCGCCTTAGTGTTTTGCTAGTGGCTAACTAGTTAGCTCTCATAGACTGGAAGCTCTCAACAAGATTTCATAATGAAAAAAGAGCCAAAAACTATTCTTACCTATGAAAAGTCATTCCAAGTTTCCTTGTCTCAGTCGTACGACGTAGTGTGTAACTGTATGCAGCACAGTGAGCCGGCATACTTGTTGTTTCCGTTTTCATGCCATCTACATCAAGGGAATGCACTGAAACTTTTCCCCCACTAGCCTAGCCTTGCTCTAGCACGCAGCTCAAAGGGGCGTGTCCTATCTACTCATTCATATCTATGAGAACAACGGTAGCTGCACATAAGGACGCCTGACGTTGATTAGCTGCGTAAATACCATTATATACAGTCTATGGTAAATACGTATGTGAATCGCATCATTGGCTGCAGCAGCCAGTCACCGGTCACTCACTGACTCACATTGAAAAATAGCACAGAATGAATTGTTACGTGTTTATTTTATTTACAATTTAGGTTGGATTTTTTTTTTGTGCGCAGCGCAGATTTTCTGTGCGCGGAGACCGTCAGCAGTGCGCAATTGCGCACGCACGCAGCTTAGAGGGAACAGTGCTTATAGCCTTTCTGTTAAAAATAATCTTAAATTTGACTTTTGGACAAAATTCAACATTCTTTGGGAATCTGCAACACTTACCTATCAGTCATTTCCTCGCTGTCTGTATAAACAATGGACGTAGCGACTTCTTGGCCAATAAGTCTTATTTTAAAATCAGACTGAAAGAGTGAAGGGTGGAACACACACAACTTATCTTATATTTTACTTTAAACAGAACCATAACTTACAAAATAAACATCATGCTGCAGTGAAGGAGACTTGAAACTAACTTTTGAGACCATAAACTAATTTAGCAAATGTTTCCTGGGGTGACAAATTAAGTGAGAAGTTGGCTCATTTTCTCATAGACTTCTATACAAACTGCAACCAGAGGAGGTGTCCCCTGCTGGCTGTTAAATAGAATGCAGGTTTAAGGCACTTCACAGATGCTGAGGCTACTTCCAATTTACGTGTTACAGACCCAAGGATGATTGATTAAAAACAAAATAACTGACAGATCAGTAATCTCACAGTAGATTCAGGAGCCACAGTCTTAACACATCTGTCTCTGTATAACACATTTAACAAAGATGTCATGTAAATAAACATGTCAAATCAAAACTGAGCATTCAAGACATTTAATGCCATTTTTTGGTGTTTGACAATTTATGAGACTTCACACCGCAGTTACTTTTCACTCTGCATCAAGAAGTAAAGTCAATATTCTCTTTCTTGGGTGCTGACATCAACTGTCACTGAGGAAAAATAAGACAAGACGGACACCTGGTGGTGAAGCACAGACATTACAACCAAACGAAAACTGTAGGGACCAGAATTTGAATAATTTTGTAATTTCACAAATTAATTTTGAGTTGATAAGAGTTATGGCTACGAGATGGAAACAGTTGAGATAAGCAGAAATAGAGAACCTTATTTATGTTTGATTTGGTTGCAGTTCTGAGTTATATAATAAAAAGTTGACTCCTTGGAAAGTTATACAGATAGATTAAAGATGTGTATTATTATTGTAAAATTATTCTAATGTAGTTTAATAAAGACTTTGAGCAAATGTTTACAAATAAAGTTTGTCTGTGAAGTGAATAAAACTGAACTTCAGCCAAACTACGATTTAAATTCAATTAAGTAACTAATCTATAAGCGCGCCCCCTTATACAGAGGGTCACGTGTGCAGGTGGGTTCTGAAACCCAAGTGCATGACTGTCAATGTCTTCCCACAAAACTGTGTCCATTTTGTCTGCTGGCTGTGTAAACAAAATAGAAAACAAGATGAAACGAGCAAAACTAAACATACAATCTTTGTCTTGTGTCCATAGAGTGGTAGTTTTTAGCGTCACAGAGCCGCCAGATCCTGCAGCAGCTTCTCCTTCTCCTGCTGCAGCTCCACGATGCTCTGCTTGTTCTGCTCCAGCCGGTCCTCCAGCCACTGCAGCAGCGGCCCGCTCACCGCCGACATCTGGCTGCACAGGTTCTTGGTGAACACCGAGCCGTTGTGGATCTTGGTGACCGGGTCCAGGTGCGCCAGGCTGTGGATCTTCCGGTACGTGTCCTGCTCCTCCTGGCACAGGATCCGCGGCAGCTCCACGGCCGACTCCAGGCACACCTTCCCGATGGCCTCCCGGGGCACGACGTGGACGGGGATCTCCACGCGCTCGTACTCGGAGCCCTTCTGCGCCTGCACGGACTGGAAGCAGGTGTACAGCACGCGGCCCGTCTTCGTGTTCTTGTCCTCGATGAAGCAGGAGAAGATGAGGCCCACGAAGCACTGGTCCAGCATCTGGTACATGGCCTGGGTCCGCACGTCGACGTGGGACGGCCACACGGTGATGTGCGGGTGGGAGTGGTACCAGCCCACCACCCGCATCGGCCTCCCGGTCATGTCCGCCAGCCGCTCCGCCTCCGTGGACGCTGCCGACAGCTGCTCCGGGGAGATCTCCACCCGGTCCTTCCTCTTGTCGGAGCGGCGGAGGATGATGACGGAGTGGATGTGGACGATGCGGGACGCCTCCACCTCCCCGATGCACAGACCCATCACCTCCTCCTTCTCGGTGCTCAGCGCGTGGTTCATACACACCAGGAAGGCGTCCGACTCCAGGTGAACCGCGCTCACCGCCATAGCTCCGGTTAAAAGTTACGTTTTCTGCCCGCGGAGTCACGAAAGCATCAACAGAGCCGAGAGTAGCGCTTCACTTCCGCGTTGTGACGTGTAACACCAAAACAGTCCGTGTTAGCGCCGACGTCACTCTGACACCGCGGTGAAAGGTTCCGCTTAACGTTGTGGCGTTATATGGGTCGATAAGGATAAACTTTAATGATCCCACAGTGGGGATAGTTCAGTGTTACAGCAGCTCCAAAAGAAAAAGTACAAAAGTATAAAGGCAGTGCAAGAATAAATAAGAAAAAACACGTGCAAAAATTGCAGAGAACATTATATACAGATGATTTAAAAAAAAAAAAACGTAGAAGACTATATACAAGAGGATGAGGGATCAGATACTGCACAGAAGTAGGTGGATGTGTGTTTGTATAAACTGGGGGGAAAATGTATAATTGCGGGACTTTTTGTAACATAGTCGACAGGTAGCATAGTTGACTTTTTTCTGTTTTCAGGACTAAAAATCCACACCACATGGCATTTTTACAGAAATATTCTTCGAAATATTATACATACAATTGTGTAAAATAGAAATTGAAAGTTATTTATGAAGATACAAATGAAAGTTATAAGAATTTTTCATTATGAAAAGTCAAGTGTTGGAGATATATGGAAGCAAATCAGACTAATCAGATTTGAAAGTTTAAAAGCTGTTGAAATTCTAATTTTTATTTATTCTTTTTTTATTATTTTAGCATTGGAATTGTGTATCTGCATTTTTTAAATATCTGAAATTAGCTAATCAAAATTTCAACCATTGTTAGAGCTAATGTTAGAAATTCAACGGCTTTTAAAATTCAAAATCTGATGAGTCTGATTTGCTTCCATAAGGAGGTTTTTTTTTTTTTAAATTTATTTATTTAAGGGTGACAAGTTTGAGAAGATTCTTCTATTTGAGGTGGTAAAATATCTTGTGATTATTTATTTATTAGTATTTTTTCTGGAACATTTCTGTAAGCTAAATAGTCTTTTTTTTGGGTAATTTACTCTTATCATTTGCTTATACAACAGTAATATGAAAAAGTACAAGAACTTAGTGAGTAAAATTAGACACTTTCTGAGAATTTGTATAGTGGAATATTTTAAAGAATAATTCCAATTTGTTTAAATAAATATGCCAAAAGAAAATATAGAGAACAAGCAAACATATCCGATGACTCCATCTCACACACAAAATGTCCTCAAAACACTTCTTTTTAAAAATTTTTTAACAGATGCCGCTGGCAACATGAAGCATCTGATATTTAGGTATTAAAAAGTTTAAATAAAAATAAAACAACTGAGAAATTAAAGATGATAAGTTAATGTCAAAATTTCCTAAAACAGATTTTAATTTCAAGCAAAAAATACATAAACCATCATGATTACAGAGCAAAAATAAATAAATTAAGACTTAATTTGAAATTTAAAAATTAAGAGCACAAAATAAAATCATGACATATTAGTTCTTTTCTGTCATAAGTTCAAACCAAACTTTTTTTTTCCCAATAGTGCAAAGTTCCTGTACAGAAAAATTATATGTCTGGCTCAAGTAAAGTACATCCGTAACTACATTTTTAAATTAGCAAAGTGATTTAGTGTAGTATATATAATATTTCTTAACCTTATTAATTTATTTTGTTAAAATATTTTTTTTATTTTATATAATACTTTAGCATCTTAACCTTAATACCTCAACTTGTCAGGTAAATCCAATTTAATTCTCAGCTAGAAAATACTTTTACTTGGTGTCTTTTACTTTGAACAGTAAGATTTTCACTAAACTGTAATCTTGTCATCATTTCAGGAACTGTTGTAGTTTTACTTTATGTAAAATCATCATACAGCGGTCAGATAAATGTTGAAAATATAGATTAGTACTTAAATAAAGCACCTTCAAATTGGACTTAAAAGTACATTAATCACTGCAGCCAGTTGCTTTGAATAGTCAGTATTATTTATAGTGCAGTACATACTGAAAATCACAGCCCAGGAAACCAAATTGACAAAATAAAATTTATTTATGTGTTGTACACAGCGATAATCAAACCTGGAATAAATTGAAAAATTTATTTTTTTCATGTTAATAAAAAATGAAAGTGCAAATGTTCACATAAAATAAGAGAACAACAGAAGGTCGGACAGTTAAATATTGTAAATTATTATTATTATTATTATGCAAATGTAGAAAAACATTAATTTATATATAGAGAGAAAAATAATGTAATAAGTGCACTTTGGCTTTCTTCTGCTCTAAGTATTTATCATGTGAAAAATGTACCTGAAGCTAGTGGTTTTGGAATGCAGTAAAAAAAAAAAAAAAAGAAGATTATTGTACAAATAAAAGGCCTTCATTGTTTGCGTAAATTCTTATTGAATCTTGGTTATTTCTTCGTCTTTTAATAATCAAAACAAGAAAAAAAGACAAATAAAATAAAGCAGCAAATCGTTCCATATTGTAACTTAATATAAACTTACATTGAGAAAGACAAAAGTTGGTTTGAACACTCAAAATGTGCCACATTCTGGATTCTCAAACATAAAAGAGCAGCAAATCTCACCTGAAGTATCTCAAAATTCATAAAAATATCTATGGTAAGATGCTTTTTTATCAACTTATGAGTGATTATTATACAGTTCCTGCTTTTAGTTCCTGAATCAATGAATGAAACATCATCCGATGAAGTCACAAAGAATCATTCAGAAGGTCTACTCGACCTTACAGACCTCAGCAGCAGATCCAGGCCCATAAGAAGCAAAAACACCGAGTCCAGCGTGTAGCGGCTGACTGAACGAGGTCTGGACTCTGTGGATCAAAGTCACGGTGTCAGAGACTCTGTAGAAGCACAGAACACCTGCTCTGTGGTCCAGATAGACTCCGATCCTGGAGGACCGAGGAGCTGAGATGGAGGTGCTGCTGCCGTTGTGTCTGAACTCATAGCGGTTGTCGAAAACCTCCAGAGTCCAGGACCGGTCGTCGTTCCCGAACCCGCTCTCGTATCCGCTTCTGCTCGTGTCTTTGTAGGCGACCGCGATCGAAACTTCACTTCCGCTGCTGTCCACCTCCCAGTAGTGACGTCCGCTCAGGTTCTCCCTACTCAGGACCTGAAACATGTCGGTGAATCTGTCCTGGTGGTTGGAATAAAGCTGCTTCTCGGTCGCCACCGTTGCTTTCCTGCCCCCTTCAGTTAAAGACAGATGTGGGTTCACTGTGTTCGGATCCAGTGTGAGTTGTTGGTTGAGTTGTAGAAACTCAGCTCTGGTTTTGGGTTCTCCCTGTCGCAGTAGAACGCTCAGTTTGGTCTCAGCCAGTGAGATATTGGTTTGCAAATCAGTGAGGATGTCCTGTAGTTTATCTCTGGCTCTGTTTGCAGCCTCAGTAACGTTCTCAAAGTACAGCAGGGTGTGGATGTGGATGCTGGGGAAGTCTGTAGGTTCCCTCAGACATGGCAATAAGGAGTAATTCAGCAGAAACTGAGTGTGGTTCTCTGTGTTTGAAAGCTTCTCCAGCTCAACGTTCCTCCTCTTCAGCTCGCTGATCTCCTGCTGCAGCTTCTCCTCCAGATCTTTGGCTCGACTCACTTCGTTTTTCTGCTGCGATCTGATCTGCTGCTTCACGTCGGAGCCGGCGTTCTTGACGAGACGGAGCAGCTGAGTGAAGATCTTGTCGCTCTTCTTCACCGCTTTGTCCGCCGACTGATTGATGGCCTCCACCTCCTGCTGAAGCACCTTCACGTCTTCCTCTCTGTCCTGGATCCTCTGCTGGATCTTCTGCCGGCTGCTGAGGAGCTCTCCCTGCTTTTCGCTGCGTTCTGCAGAAGCTGGGACCGTGTCATGGCCTTTATGTTCATCCCGGGCGCAGAAAATGCAGATGCACGTCTGATCGGTGCGGCAGAAAATCCTCATTTCTGTACCATGGCGAGAGCAGATGTTCTCCTGGAGCTTCACAGACGGTTTGATCAGCTTGTGTTTCTCAAATGCAGGAGATTGATAGTGAGGCTGGAGGTGTTGGTCACAGTAAGAGACCAGACACTGCAGACAGGACTTGACGGCTTTTAGTTTCCTCCCAGTGCAGAAATCACAGGACACATCTCCAGGTCCAGCAAAACATAGATCCACCGGAGCAGCTTGAAGTCTGGTCTTCTCAAGTTCCTCCACTAAATCTGCCAACATGGTGTTCTTCTTCAGGTCAGGCCTCGGTCTGAACATCTGTCTGCACTGAGGACAGCTGTAGGTTTCCCTCTGATCCTCTCCATCCCAGTGGCTTCTAATACATTTCATACAGTAGCTGTGTCCACAGGGAATAGTCACCGGATCCTTCAGTAGATCCAAACAGATCGAACAGCTGAGTTTCTTCTGGTCCATCGTGTTTTGTTGCTGCGACATTTCACCTCAGAGAGACGCTGAATGTGGAAGAGTTTCACATTCAACACATAGTAGACGAAAACAAAGATCCAAACCGAAGTTCAGCTCCCTTTCTTCACGTTTCCTCGCTGATCTCCACTGAATAGAGCTTTGTAAACATGTTGGTTACACCCATCTGTATGCTGGGAGATCAGTGGAGGAGGCGGGAAACAGGAAACATGTGACCTGAACTGGACGGGCCGAGTTAGAAGGCAGGAAGATGACAAAGAGGTTAGTGCACTCGGGTTCATTCCAGGAAGAGGAGTGGCTTCAGTGTGCTCACAGTTCCAGCCATAAAACAGACACACTCCAGCGGATTATACAACACCGTTTGCTTACAGTAGCAGCAGAACCAACCCTGTCAAAGTAGAAAGTTACATTACGAGCTGATATCTTCGCTCAGTCCTCCCAGAATTTCCTTCACTTTGTTCTTTTTATGGCAGCTCTATGACGTGACTCATTCAGAGATTCCACTGACTTCCTGCTTAGTCACAACTTCAAAACAAACACGATTTTATGGTCAAAAAAACATTAACAGCCTCCACATGGCATGCTGATTTCTAACAGGAAAAAGGATTATTTGACAGTACTTATATGGTGTTTGCGATAAGTTGTGAGCTGGCAAAACAGTATCAGTGCTGAGATTTTGCTCCCAGTAGGTCACAAATAGGAAAAACAGACATATTTCATTTACAGAGATGAAAGTTTTCCGGGTTTTCCCGGAAATCCGGGATTTCAAATTTTGTGAGTTCATTTCCGGGAATCTGGGAAAATTGATCGAAGTTTTCAGTGAAAATCAGAATTTGATTGATAGTATTCTTTTTGAAAATCGTGTTCTTATCGCTAATGCGTTGTTTGTTGTTTATATTCCTGTACGGAGGCAGCCATTTTGAATCTCGTTCATTGACGCGATTCCAATCTAATGCTGAATACATTGCTGCGAGAATTTGCGAGAGCGGATGCACTGAATAGCGCCAGTTTTGAGTACAAAGGAGAGATGAATCATTGAATAGCGCTCATTGAATAGACGACCTTTGCTTTTGTGTAAATGTAATGACCCGTACCTGTCAGGACAATGTTTAAACAGGTAGACGGGCACGCTGACGTGCGTGCTATAGACGCGACAGTCAAGAACGCGTTCCGGTGGTCGTGGTTAGAAGAGAAAGATACGAACGGCGAGTTCTTGTCTGAATATATCAGGAAATTAGACAAACCAGGTACGTTTTTTTAAATTTTACAAAAATAGATATCAATATATTGATAGTTTACTGTGTCTTAAGGTTCCTGTCTTAATGATATTATAATATAATCCTTATAGTAGATTAGTGACACATCTAGACTAGAGTATGAAATGATTAATATATGAAATATGGGGTACTAAACTACTGAATAGTTTACATTACTGAACATGTTAACAGGAATGTTTCCGCATTTTTATTAACATTTTCACAGTTTTGTGCTATTCTTTTAATGAGGGAAGGGGGTTATGAAATTCTGGGTTTGGCCCTTCGGGGAAGTTCTGCCGAAATTTTTTTTCAGGTCAAGACTTAGAATATTTTTTTCTTTTTTTTTGAGTGAATATTATCTGTGCATGTTTTAGAAAAGAAAGATACGAACGACGATTTCTTGTCTGAATATATCAGGATATTAGACAAACTAGGAACTTTTTTTTTTATTTTACAGAAATAGATAGACCTCAATTTTTTCATTTTTTTTGAGTGAATAGATATCATTTGTGCATGCTTTTGATAAGATAGACTCCATTGAAGATCTATATTGTTTGGTCATTTTTAAATTTTTATCTTCATTGAATATTGCGTGGTCATTTTAATTTTTTATATATATTCTTATTGTTAATAAAGACTATAATGCTATGTTAATTTAATTGTAACAATGACACTATTATAATTTATTATTCGGCACTCGCATAAGGCTGCCTTTGGCAGCCTCTTGGAGCACGTTCGGCGCTCACTTGGCAAAGTTGCTTAGAAAAAAAATTTTCAGGGTTTTTTGCCAACAGCCACTTTCATCTCTACATTTAAACCTGTGCATTTTGACTATTTTATACATTTAAAAAGTCTGTTACAATACATTTTTTGTACAAATGCAAGAATTAGTGCAATATTATTATTTTTCTATATGTATTTATTTGGTAGGGACAGTGCACATTAATGAATGCCTGTTTATACAACAATGGACATAAATATGCCAGATTATAGCAACAATTCTAATTTACATCCACAGTCGATAGGTAAAAAGAAATAAAGACATAACAGTGATACATAGGACAATAAGTCACAATAAAAGCACAGTGCAAAAAGTACACAAAGAAAACATAACAGTGAAACGTACAATAAAACATAGGACAATAGGTCGCAATAAACGGACATTACAAAGAATGTAGAACAATCTTGTGCAAAATCATTAGTTTCCTCTTCAGGAGGAATCTGAAAGATCTCAGTTACTGCATCTGTCACGGGGTGCGAGGAGTCAGAGAACCCAGGCGCAGACACAGATAGTGGCCGACAAGAGGTTCAGGGGAAAAAGGTTTTTATTTTAACAAAACAGGAACTAAATCGGTCACCGTACTCACCAACACAAAGATTACAAAAACGGAAGTCTGCAAAACAAACTAAGCGAAGAGGGATACTCACAAAAATGGGGGAACTGAACGGAAGGGGAAAACAGAGTCCAAAAACTGAGTCCAAAAGCTGAGTCCAAAAAGCAGAGTCCAAAAAGCAGAGTCCAAAAAGCAGAGTCCAGGTGGGAACAGAGTCCATGAAAGCATGTGGGTTACTGAAACTCAGAGGGCAACAGAATCTCAAAGGGAATGTGAATCTATGATCCGGCAGGGAGTGAAAGAACGGGCAGAGCTTAAATAGGTGCAGGAGAGGTGGAGAACAGGTGAATAGTGTGAACTGATTGCTGCAGCTGAAACTCATTGTAGCAATCAGAAAACAGAGTGCAGGCAGGAGAAGCAGGTGAAGCAGGAGGGAGAGAGACAGGGAGAGAGAGAGACACATGAGGGAGAGGTGACAGACAGAGCCAAAGAGACAGGACAAAACAGAAACAGATCAGGACCCAAGGGAGAAAGGAGGAAAAATGGGGAAAAGGAGGAAGAAAGGCAGAGGCTGGAGCAGGATCATAACAGCATCTGAAAGAATCTGTACAATATCATCTTATCTCATGTCGTCATGTCATGTCATGTCATCTAATCTCATTTTATTTTATCTAATCTCATTTTATGTCCTGCCATCTTGTCTTATCTCATTTGATTATCTTTTGTCTTATTTTATATCATCTCATCTTTTTATCTACTTTCAATTCATCTTATCTTAGCTGATCTTAGCTCATTTAATCTAATGCCATCTTTTTTAATCTCTTCTCATCTCATTTCATTTCATCGCATCTTATCTTGTCTCATTTTATTATCTCTTATTTTATGTCATCTTATCTTGTTTTATCTCATCTCATTTCATCTTATCTTACTCTATCTTATCTCATTTAGTCTCATCGCATCCAATTTTATCTCATCTTATCTCTTCTTATTTTATGTCATCTCTTCATATCTTCTCTCATCTTATTTTATCCCATCTTGTCTCATCTCATTTTATTTCAACTCATCTCATTTCATCATATCTTATCTGACCTAGTCTTATTTCATCTTCTTTCATTTCATCTAATATCATCATATTTTATCTTATTTCATCCCATCTTATCTCATTATTTCTTGTCTCATCTCATTTCATCTTATTTTATCTCAACTCATCTTAGTCATCCCATTTTGTCTTGTCTCAGCTCATAATCTCATGTCATCTTATTTCAACCCATCTCATCCAATTTTATCCCCTCTCATCTTCTCTCATCTACTCTCTTCTTGTCTTAGCTTATTTTATATCATCTCATTTAATCTCATCTTATTTTATGCAATCGCGTCATATTTTATCTTATCTCATCTCCTTGTTTCTTATCTTCTTCATCCCATCTTATCTCACATAATCTCATCTCATCTTATTTCAACTCATCTCATCTTAGTTTATTTCATCTCATTTCATCTTACCTTAGCTTATCTTTTCTCATATCCTCTCATCATCTCTTATCTTATTTTGTCTCATCTCATTTCATCTCTGTAGCAGAATCTAATATAATAACTTAATAGGTTCTGAATTTAGTCTCGCTGTCTATTCAAAGTTTTGGTTATTTTTGCCTTTAGAGTAAGATTTTGTTGCAGTAGATGTGGATTGATTTTTATCTTGAAGCCTTGGAGCAGGTTTAAAGTCTATTTTCAAGTTTTTTTGCCTCCATTTGTAGATTTTCAGTTTGGTTTCAGCTTCTATGTCATACCTGTATTTCACCAGCAGGTGTCCTCTTTCGCTCAGGTTTAATTTTTTCCCACTTACTTTCCTGTTCTGCAGCATCTGTTTATTTGTGAATATATGCTCAAAAACATCACTTTTCATGAAATCTAACAGATTCTGAATTAATAGCATGATGAGAAATAACAGTGAAAATTGAAGGTTTTTATCTTTAACAGTTCCTAAGATATTCTTGTTCAAACAGCCTCAAATATCAATGTGTGAAACTAAATTTATTGAGGAAAGTATTTGATACATCACACTAAAATTTAATGAACACCATTTTAAATATCTTGGGTTTGTGATATAGAAGTTTCAAGGAAATCAGAGATAGTTGAGCAGAAGATTCCTGATGATGTGAGATGGAATAACCCTTATGTATTCACATTTTTGACAGCTTTTCAAATTCTTTTTATTTTATTTTTTACTTTTTGTTCACTGTCTTTCTTTGTCTTCTGCTCTTTGACTCAGATTTAACTGCAGGCCCTGACACAACACTCTCTGTACTTCCTGACTAATTAAAAGGAGAAACATGACAAGCCGAATCACGTCTCCATGGCAACAGCTCGCGGCGGTAAAAGTCTGATCCTGAACGTGGCTCGACATCAGCACACACACATGATCGCAAGAAGACACTCAGTCGTATCAAACACACTCACAAACAGCACAAAGCTACACACCACACTGCATCAACTGTATTCATATAAGCCTGCTAAAAAAGATGTGTATGTTTGCGCAGGAGTCGAGCATGTTTGCAGAGGCACCTGGTATCCATGACGACCAGGATGCAGCCAATAAGACTGAACCGAAACAGAAGGTATAGTAAGTGTCTATTAAGATTGCATAGAAACAGTAAAATCAGTCAAACACACTAAGAAAAGACATAAATAAAATAACAAAATGCTCAAAAATACAAGTACAATCAACATGTTCTCAATAGTTCTGTGTTCTGTGGCCTCTGATTGTTGGTAAAGACAAAAATATGTGAAAATTGGCACAAATATATCAGTTTTTTTTCCATTTAAAGGTCAATAATTCCCTTAAACAGCTGGACAATGCAGTTTTTAACAATAATAATTAGTGAGCTTTTTGGAGATTATTTTCTGCTGCGGATGCATAAATGTTTGGTGCTTTTTCAGGAGCAGGATGTTGTACAGTGGTTTAAGTCAAAATAATGTTTGTGGCAGTAGTAGAAGAAGTAATCAGATGCTTTACTTTAGCAAAAGTACCCATAGAGGGATGTAAAATACTCTTTTACGAGTAAAAGTACTGCACTGAAAAATCCAGTAGTAGGAGGAAAACGTAGTTTTTTTATTCAAATAAATGTGCTTTTTTTCAGTGCTGGTTAAACGTACTGCAGGAACGTCACCCAGAGCACTTTTAAAGACATTTTCAAGTGAAAATCTTTTTTTTTCCTTGTTTAAATGTTTATATTGTGTTTTTTATTGTGTTTTTTTTACATGCTAGAAATCATATAATGAGTAAAATAACTTGTCAGCATCATTACATAGCGTTTCCAACTAACTAATCCTGTCCTCCTGCAGAATGATGCTTTCTGTGTCATTATTTGTCTTCAAAATATGTTTATAATTCCAACATGCATGACCTGAACAACCTTTTATTGTGTGATATAAAGAAATCTTTCAGGGTTTGAGGAGAGACGAAGATAAGCTGAGAAGCAGAAAATAGAGAAACAAGGATTAATTTGCATTTTTTTGCATTCTAAAGAGGGAAAAGAGTTAAATTCAAATCATTTTAAGGCATAAACGGATTATATGTAGTTTATTTTGGGGGTTTAATTAATACCAGAGAAGGCATTTTAATGAGGAATAATAGAGGCTTTGGGTACACAGATGAATTTATGATTCTGTTCAGATCATTGGACTCATTTTACAGCAAGAAAAACACGTTTGTCATATTTATATTTAAATTTTTATACATTTTATTTATCCAAATTGAGGATAGAGTAGGTTAATAGTGTACAAATGTGTAATTTTGTGCTGCAAAAATGAAAAAAATGATTAAATGATTGCTTTTCTGCCTTTTTGTCTGTATTATTTTGCAAGTTGAAGCCCTAAACTGCAAGATTTTCAGTCCCTTTTGGGCAGTTTTGAACCAAACTTGATGAACAACCTCACCCTGTTGTGTTTTCTTTTGTAAACTACTTTATGTTTTTATTTTTATTACAGCATTTTGACACCGATTTATATTGCAAAAGGGTTACATTTTGAGGATGCAATGACAAGAACAGGAATCAGCAGATGTGTTTTTATGAGTATTAAGAGTTTAAGAGGTCGGACATTTATTTAAAACACACCTGGTTTCTGTATCAGTGTGTTTTCACCAAATTTAATCTGTCAGAATGGGTCCAAGGTTATTTCCTGTTACGGTGTTTGTTACCATCAGGCAGTGACAGGAAATGAAGCTGTTTCCTAGCAACCTGTTTCTAGCAAAGGGGTCTTCAGAGATTTATCTTTGGATCCCGTTACTCACGTTGTCATCTTTTTTTTTTTTTTTTTAAGTCACTTTAATGTCATTTCCATGCAGACTTGCAGCGTTCTGCTCTCAGCCTAAGATGATGTGTTTTTTTTGTATAAATGATTCAGCTGCAGCCACTGTGGGATTTTTAAACTAAAAGCGTCCTTTTATGTTCCTGCAGCACCCAGTTTAATATATTTTATTGCTATTTTTATTTATTTTCTTTTTAATTTAATCATGCAAAAATATCAATGGAGTAATTTGCTGAGTTTCCACCTGTTGAACGTTTAGCCCAAAGTGAATGAAATAGTAAACTGATGGCTTTAGGACCACGAGGAGGCTCTCTGTTTAGACTGAGTATTTGCTGTACTCCACCGTGGTGCCTTCATGTACTATAGGAATTATCCATATCTACATTTTTCATGTGTGTAATTTTGGCAAAATGTGAATTTTCAATAAAAACAAACCTCTAGTTTAGTTTGACATATTTCTACACTTGCTATCTTCAGAATGAAACTTTCTGTATGCATTAAAGGCTGATGATGATATGTTCATTTAAGGTTTATTTATTTATTCTTATATGATGACAGCACGTTGCTCTACAGTCCAGTAAATCTATCTATAAATTTAAAAATGCATTATGTCATACCGCATTATGGCAATTTCTCGCCAATACTAGAGAGAAATTCAAGCTAGCTAGTACCACATTAAGCTTATTTAGCAAAACATTATTAGCTTCATCTGAAGCCAGCTAGTTATTCATTTATTGTCAGTGGTATTTAAATTCATGAAAAAAATAATGTCAAATCAACAGTGATGTTTAGTTGACACTAGCTAAGAATTTCAAGCTAGCTAGTACCACATTTTTACACCAAAAATGTTGAAAACATGGACATCAGAAGTTTAACTGTGAAAATGTATTTATATTTTTCCACATTTTCAAACTTTAAAACGGTTCAGTTTGACCCGCAGGATAACACGAGGGTGAAATCATCCCATCTAGGGGTCTGCTGGTTGAGAGCTGAAAAATCCAACTTTTCCCGGAGTCCCTGAAGGCTTCCCCAGCGTCAGTTCTCCACCCCTCGAGGAAACCGAGCGACATCCATCAGACTCGGCGGACTCCCGGAGCTCCTCTGCCGCCGTCCTCAGCTCCGCACCGAGCCCCGGCCAGCCCCGGTGATCCCCGCCGCGGACTCCCTCCTCGATCCGGACCGCGGGAGCGATGCGACGCCTGGGAGGAGGAGGAGGAGACGAACCGCAGCAGACACCTGAGAGCAGCATCTGAGTTAGTTTCTGCAGCGTCAAAGAAGAGGTGAGAGTCGGATACGAGGGCGTGCACGTCAATCCTGCAGCCTCGCTTTGTGTGTTTGTTTGTTGTTTGCCGGTGGTCGTGCCCCGGCTACTTGTCGTGTCCGGCGGCGGCAGCAGGCAGGCGGGCGGGCGGCGGGATGAGTCATCCCGGCGCAGGGCTGCTGGAGTCTGCAGCCTCCAGCCCGCTATCAGCCGCTGCACATGCAAACAGCTGCGTTTAGGCAAACTCGCTGCGTGCACGGTGCTTGTGCGTGCGTGCGTGCGTGCGTGCGTGTGTGTGTGTGTGGAAACAGTGTAGGCGTGCGTGTGCGTGCACGACACTTCACCTGGCTGGAGTTTTCTAGAGATTAAGAGTCAGGAATGATGGAGAATTTGGGTTTTTAAAGCGTGTTTTGGTTTCCAGCTGCAGATCTAATGAGCTTCAAGTTTGTGGCAACAGTTTGCTTTTGAGCTTTTGAGCGTGTGAGTGGTCCGTGCACGAAGCCACACGAGTGGGGTTTTCACAGTTTGTCACCCAGAATCAGTACTGTTGTATGATAAGATAATATAGAGCTTTATTTATCCTGAAGGAGGTTCTTGTGCCACATACACTATATTGCCAAAAGTATTGGCTCACCCATCCAAATAATCAGAATCAGGTGTTCCAGTCATTTTTTGAAAATAAAAAAGTGACTGAGCTGAAATAGGACGAGAAATTGCAAACAATAAGTAATACTGCCAGTGATTTAGGATAATATGGCACCTGAAAATTGAAATATTGCACCAGAAAACTATACTATTGTACATAAAAAGTGAAATATTGCACATTAAAAATGACATGAAATTGAAATTTTGCACATGATAAAGTAATATTGCTCCTGAAAACTGAAATAATGTACCTAAAAACTTACATGTTGCAATTGAAAACTTAAATATTGCACCTGAAAAATGAAATATTGCACATGAAATTTAAATATTACACCTGAAAACTGAATATTACACGTGAAATTGAATCTGAAAAATGAAATATAGGACATTACATTGACATATTGTATGTGAAAATTAAATATGGCACCAGAAAACTAGAATATTGCACATTAAAAATGAAATATTACACATGATGAAATATTGAATCTGAAAATGGAGCTACTGCACCTGTTACCTGAAATATTGAATGTAAAAAAACTGAAATACTGCAATTGAAAACTTAAATATTGCACCAGAAAAATTAAATAATGACAATGAAATTTAAATATTACACCTGAAAAATGAAATATAGGACAGTACATTGACATTTTGTACATAAAAATGAAATGTGGGACACAATACTGAAACTGCTGCACAAACTATTTTACTTTTTCAGACGATATTGTTCAGATTTCAGTGTCCAGTTTTTCAGCTGTCATTCCTGCAGAAAGTGGATTATATGTTAGTTCTGCAGTTTGATGGTAGAAATGAAAACCTCCTCAGTCTTACAGCTGATGTGACACCAGTGTGGCATTCAGGGGATTGCAGATACAGTCCATAAAAATGATTAGTTTCTTCACCATCTTCCACCAAAGACTCCACTCTGATGATAGAAACAGTTTTCCTGAGGAGCTTGTTGAGTCTGTTAGTATTAGAAGACGACTGATATGGAGTGATTAAACATCTGCAGCCTGGTTCTACTGGATGGACGTCGTGTTTCTTTACTATGACTGGAGTGAAAACCATTTTCTGACAAAGTTCTAGCAGTTTCAGGTGTTTTGCATTCAAGGTTTCTGTAGTTTTCTCATGAGTTCTTTGAAGTATGTGTGACTCAACTTGTGTTTCCTGCTTTTAAAACACATACGAACACACAGATAGACTCCTACGGCTCATTAAAGCATTAAAATGTGTGCTACAAGTTCAGTCCAGTGGTCCGTTGTAGACTTGCTGTGCAGGTTGAGTTGTGCTATAAAGCTGCAAAGTATGTGTTAAGTGTTTACCACATTTGTTGGGTCTTCAGATTTAATTCTCCCTCTCAGGTTTATTCTTCTGGTGTAGATTCTATTTAAATATTTCTTTGCATCAAACGCACCAAATGCAGCCACTATGACATATGAACCTCGCTTTTTGTTGATTTTTCTAGCAGTGCTCATATCTTAAACCATTTCCTTCCTTTTATACAGCAGATTCTGCAGATTTCCTTAGCGTTGTACAGATTTTTCTCACTGGTTGATGTATCAGTGCTGGTGTAAATGTGTAAACGTACTTGTATGAACCGATCAGGATCCAGAAGCAAGAAAAGAAAGTTGCAAAAAATCAGTTTTCACGCTTGAAGCTGGGATGGAAAAGTTGACGTATCGATAAAAACTAAGCGTGACTGCAGTGAAAACGCAGTTTCAAAATAAATCATGTCACATGTGAAACTTCTGCTGGAGATGAATCAAAAGTTCTGACTGAAAACATGAAACAAACTTAACGCCACATTTTCCACTTGGTTTTTAGTCGGTTGAGGTTTGAACCCTTTTATGCTTAAGTGCTTCAAAGACTCTGGATTGTAGATGTAGTGATGCAAATATTTTCTCTTTTTTTGCTGGTTTTCTGGAACTTTTTGTTCAACATTGAGCATTTAACCTGGATTAAACTAGATTGTGGAACTTCTGTTAGATCCAAGTATTTAAACAATGCAGAAAACGTCCATCAGACCCACTAAAACCTCTGTATTCTTCAGTATTTTGGAGTTTTAAATCTGGTTTCCTGTGCTGTAGCATCTAAAGTGTTGTATTTTACATTGGTGTTTTGTGTCTTTCTTTGATATTTAAGAAGTTTTGTTGACGTATTTATTCATTTTTCCATATTATGAAGTGAAATAAGCAGGTATGTTGACCCTAAAGGAGTTTCCAGTCTATCTTTTAACCTGCTATGTCACCATGGTAACTGATGCTGTACAGCTAACCTGCTCTATAAACGCTTATGTTCAGAGTTTGGGATCTAAATTGGCTCTAAGAAGCGTCTTCCTTTAGCCAGGAGAGGTTTTATCTGCAAACCTGTTGATCAGTATGCTGCTAATCCCTCTGCATGAAGCCGTTGTATGCATTGTGTTGCCATGGGAACCCACACGGGTTCACTCTAGTGATGCAGAAATCGCATAAATATGTTTTAAAGTCTGTTTGACAGCGCTGGTATTGCAGCTGATCTGAGTCTTGATCAGTGTTTTATTACTCATTACAGTGGCATTAATTTCACTGATTTGGTCAAAAACTGGCGATAAAAGATAAAAAAAAGTGTGATTACCAGGTACTGTTCATTATGGGACCATGTCAGAGCTAAATGTGCTTGTTGAGAATAATTTTTAACCAGTAAAGTTTACCAATTTTAAAGTGCAGCTGCAGTGAGAGTCCCTGAGCAGTCACTGAAATAAATATGCTACTTAAACAATTAACAATTTCCTACCAGTATTCCTCTAGTACATCATTTTGCAGCAGCAGTACCTTATAAATGTAAATATTATTCATAATTTTTCATCATAACAACCTGTCCTTTCGACTGATGGCTTGCGATTGGTGTATTTTGTGCAGAAAAAGAGTGAAATGATGCTTTAAACATGACTAGCTTAACCTAAAGTCAGCTAGTTAGCCTTTTAGACTGAAAATACTTTGTTTTTACTACTGGTCAGCTAGCTGTTGTGTTAATATATTAGATGATATTGTACATAACTTATCAGAGTAAACTTGTTTCTTCATCAGTCCACAGGTTCTTGATGAGTTTCAGTCAGGACTTTGGGGAGACCAGTCTAAAACCTTCATTCTAGCCTGATTGAACCATTGCTTTACCATTTTTTTTACTCGATGTCTTGTTGAAACATCCAGCTGTGTCCAAGATCAACCTTCTGCTGTTGGTTTTAGGTTTTCCTGAAGAATGTGGAGGTGATCCTCCTTCTTCATTATTCCATTTACTTTGTGTAAAGCTCCAGTTTTACAGAGCATGATACTGCCACCACCATGCTTGGTGGTAGGTTTGTTGTTCTTGGGGTTCAAAAAAGATCCTCCCAAGACAGTCCTAAAAAAGTCTAAAACCAAGACCAAAATCAAACCTAAACCAGTCCAAAAAATGATCAGAATCAGTCAGAAAACCTTCTGAAATGAGTCCTAAAAAAGGTGGAAACCAGTACAAAATCAGAGACGAAAACCAAACCTAAACTACTCCTAAAATAAAGACCAAGACCCACCCAAGACAGTCTGAAACCAGTCCTCATCCAGGACCAGATCCAGAGTAAAATAAATCCTAAACCAACTTTAAATCACAGCCAAAACCAGGAGAACCAAGACTGAAACCAAACATAAACCAGTCCCAGGAAAGTCCAGAACCAGTCCAACATCCAGTCTGAAACCAGTCCAGAAGCACTTCTAGAAAGCCCCAGAGCATGATGCTGCCACCAACCTCTCCTCCGAACATATTTCTGCTCAGTTTTTGTTCCATCTGACCACAGAACTTTCCTCCAGAAGGCCTTTTCTTTGTCATTTAACAATTTTCTACCAGCATTCCTCTTGTGCATCACTTTGTAGTGCCTAATAAATACAAATTTTATTCATAGCTTTCCATCATAACAACCTGTTCTTTCGAGTGATAGCATGTGATTGTTGCAATTTGTGCAGAAAAAGAGTGAAATGATGCTTTAAACTCCTCGTTTTATAGGATTACACTCGGAAACTGATGAAGAAAACCTGTTTAACAAAGAAAGTTGATCAGCACCATCATGAAACCTGTTATCTGTGATGGGTTTTAGGTTTTGTTGAGCCGGCTAACACCACGAAAGCCTGAATTTGTTGAACTTTGTACTAAATCTCTCCAGTACCACCATTAAAAAAATGTCCAATTTTCAGAATTTAGACATTAACTTGGTACCAAAGTATTGGTTTTGATGACATCTTTAATGCAAAGCTACTATCTGCATCTGTTAAAGCTACAGAAATAATCATTTGTTTATGAATTATATCAGAAGTAGATGCTGTTTGTACTGGATCTCATCTAGTCTTCTTCATTTTCTGCAATAAACTGTTGTTTTTCCTGACATTTATACTCTTCGTATATATAAATTAAGCAACCAATAATGTTCAGGAAGAAGTAGATTAATCAAAAAATGAAAGGTGTTTTATATTTGCATGTTACCATTAAAAATAAGCAATTTTGCTGCAGAAACTCAATTTTCTGTATCGTCTGACCATATGTGAAAATTGCAATACTGGTAGAAAATTGCTCCACTGTGACAAAACAAAATGACTCAACTCGACTGCTCTTATTGCTTGTTTTAAATCCTCTGCAAACTGTCAGGTGAATGAAAAATCATATTTCAGGGACGCATGACGAGCTCCTCCTGCCACGCTGACATTAATGAGCGTCTTTCCTTCGTCCCGTTGGCCGACTCACAACATTTGTTGACTCATAAATCAGTTTGTAAACAAAGATGGAAGCCGCCGAGGTAATTAGTGGAAGCAGCCTTTATTGGTTTGGTAATGCAGTCTCCGTCCCCCGAGCTGCCGGCAGCTTTATTGTTTTGCGTCTCCATTATCAATCCGAGTTGATTCCTCTCTGATGGACTCATAATGGAAATAACAGATTACATTTGGCTCTTGGGGTTGTTATCTCTGCTGGTGTTTGATGTGCAAACTAAAGGCCTCAGCTTCATCACAATAGCTATTCATTTGTTCAGTAGAAAGACAAATTAATCATCAAAAAATGAAGGAAAAGCCAAGAGAGAGATGTGAAATACTTGATGCTGCATTCAGGTTCTGACAGGTTTACCGTAAATATGAGCTACTGACATTGAAGAAGTGTTCAGATCAGGTTTTTAGTGTCCCAACAACCAGTATACAATAATGTCTGGGAACTCTTGTACACTTAAACTTGAGTAATATTTCCATCTCAGACATTTCCAGTGTTATATTATTTAGAGCCTGGGCAAGAAAAATCAGTTTCAGTGTTCATTAGACACCTGATAATTGCTGTAAGACAGACTTTTGTGAACCTGTCCTTGTCTAGGAAGATATTTAACATAGACGACGAAAAGTTTATTAAAGTTAGTTAACTTAGGTTTAAAGTGTGCATTCTAAACTGTAAGTATAGTTAAGTGAATATTGAATCATAAAACATGACGAGGACAGCAATGAGTCACAGGAATGACTGGGATGTGGAGGCATCAAAGACAATTCAGAACAAATGCATTAGGAGTCCGGATATTGTTAGAATCCTACAGGGATGTCAATACCGAGGTTATGTTCTATACCACATCCAGAGTGTGATTAAAACCAGCATCGTTTGCAGCAGCAACATTAAAAGTCCCAGAAGGTGAAAATCCATTTTTATTGTGTTTTTCGTATGTTTTATAAACTTGGAGGCGTAAAATAAAAGCTTGAGAATATAAAGTTGTTTGCAACTGCAGTTTCTCTAGATGATCTTCCAGCTTTACGCGCCAATAAGATTTGGATCTAGTTTCTACGTAGAAACTGGGTAACCCAATAGTTGTCAAGCTAAAGATTTGCAGAACCCTTGTTCTTTCATTTCCGGGTATGCCTGACATAAATTTTGTCATCCACCTAATTTGCAAGTATTCGTGGGGACTGTCCCCATGCCGACCTTAGGGCCAGTTCATGGTTTCCACATCCACTGCCCGATAAGCCAAATCTGTTCATAGGACAACAAGACTGCATCGTTCTGCGCTGACAGTTGTGTTGCAGTTTTTACAGGATACAGCGTTTACTTAGAGATTGGACTGTAGCACCGTGTCATCGAATATCCTTAAGGTGTGCTGAGCACATTGGGCGAACATAGCACAGGATATCTGGAGATTTTAGAACTTTCACCATGTCGGGGCTCTGTAGATAGAAACAGTCCAAAAATCTGACTTCTACTTCAATTACAACTCTGTTACTGATGAATTATAAAGGTGTGGATGACCTTGAATCTCCCCTTATGGTCTCTCCATATACCAAATATTTGTTTAAAGCAACAGTTGTTTCCCAGCGAGCTTGTAGTGCCAACAGTTGGCACAGTCAGCCAGTTCTGCAGAACATAATGTTCTTGCTGGACCTCATTACAATTCTGCTATAGGGGAGAAAATGCCTGTTTGTGTTTCTTTAAACGAATCAAGTTGTTATAGAGGGGGCTAAGTGGAGGATGCGGCTTTGGCGTTTACTCAAAATAGTGACTGTGGAGCGTTTTGGTGGAAATTTGCATCCAGGGAGACAAGCACTGTCATTAAAATGAATAATTCACCAGTAAAAACAAGCAGACCGGCCATACTGCACGATCCAAATCCTTCTGCAAAACTTAAAAATGTCAGTGTCGTAGGTTCCCGTCTTTACGAAAACAAGATAACACACAGATAGCAAAAGGAAGGACAAAGCTGATGGAAATAATTGATGGCTTGTACCGTCATCCTTCATCCGATGAGTCAGATGAAACCTTGCTGAAAACATATACTGGTCTTTACAAGGTGCACCATTCAGAAATAACAGGTGCCCTGCAGTCAGCCAGGTTTGTTTACTCTCTAAAGCAACTCCTGCTAACTCTAAAATGCCTTAGAAACCAGCAAAAAAGTTCTGCTGTTGGCTGCAAGAGGGAACACAAGAGTCTCTGTACACTTCCAGCATCTGAGGAACCAGATGCAATGGATTAGTTTTATTTTTTATGGCAATGTCACCACAACAAAAAGAATATCCCTAGTGTTAGTGATGTGCAGCTAACATTACCATTAGCTTTTACTGAATGCCCACAGGTCAGACTCACTTCTAACTTTCTCTCTGAGTGATTATTTACATGGGAATTCTCAGCAGATCTGTTGTTTTTAAGTGCTCTGCAAGTTTGAGTTTTTCAGGTTGTGCTGCAGTTGTAAAATCAACTTGTGTCTATGAAAAGAGACCAGAAGTTGAGTGAAATCCTTAAAATGGCTTCAGGTAACCTTGTAGAAAATTTCAAAAGCCAACCCAGAGAGAATCATAGGAAGCGGTAATGTTTCTTCTGATCTTGTTAATCATCTCACCACCCCTCAGATGTGTCTTTTGTGCCTGAGGATGGGAAGAGCTGCTTTACTGGTAACTGGCACTTCCTCCTTTCCTCCAAAGCAAAGTTTATCCAAAATCCGAGCCAAAAATCTCTGCCTCTCCCTTCGTTCCTCCCTCTTTTCTGCTCTGCTGCCAGCTCGTCCTCCTACAGAAGACTGATAGTTCCAGATAACTTCAGTCAGATTTCTATTTCCACACGTCCAGGCCTGCAGACCTTTCCTGCCATTTCATGAGGTGTATCAGCACTTTCCACGGTACGTTTAAGGTTTGTCCTTTCGGAATCTCAGAACTTGTGTGTTTTGGTGTGATGATCTTTGGTGACCTTTTGGCTCCAGGACAGCCTTCCTAACCACTCTGCCCTTTTCTTCAGGCGCTCTGTCTTTCTCTTTTCTGCCACCCACCTGCAGAGTATTGACCAGAAACAGCAGGACTCAGCCTCTCTAAGATGATTAATGCATAGATAAGATTTCCACTTGATAGCGAGGCCCTGGCTCTCCGAGTCCATGTGATGGCTTCTCCTGAGAGGATGGTCCGTCAGGAGAGTTAAGTTTTAGTTATAGAAATGTTTCTTGGCACAAATAAGGTGGTTGAGTTGAAGCTCATTAGCCGGCAGGAGCCAAAGAACCCACAGTTTTTGTACAGAGCTAATGAGCTAACTGGCAAACTAGACCTGGAATGAATTAATAAGTATTATCTGGAATTTATCACAGCAGATGGAAACAGTTTGGTTTTGATTGCTTTAAGTCTACTGCAAACACTTTAGTTGGCTGTGGTGCTCTAAACGACACTGGTATTTACGCCCCATACTACAGAGCCTCCGAAATCTCAAAAAATTGTCTTTTAAAATCATGTGGAACAACGTGGTGTCCATAAAGCAGTATCTAGTTTACTATAAATCTATACTTCCTCTGTACACATCTCCATCTTGCCCCTTTTAAAATGTGCAGAATCACCTTTAAACGCTTTATTTCCCTTTAGAATTTCACTTCTCTTACCGAACCATCATGAATCATCTGCTGCATATTTTAAAGAATAAACTAAACCAACTGAAGGACTACACAGCTTTAAACTAAGTCACTTATGATTCACTACATGATCCAGAAAGGTGCTGAGGTTTACTTGGATCCTTTGCAAGATGCCAAGAAAATACCCTCAAAGTTAAAGAAATAAGTGAGAATGATATTAGCTGAGCTCAGTCAAAGACAGTACTTCTGAAAAACACCAAATTAGTGTGTTTGATTCATATTAAAATAGAGCTGAAATGATGAGTTAATTAACCCTCTGAACTCCAAGTGGTTTGTGGGTGTTTTTTGCTCAGTACAGTCGTGGCTAGAAGTAGAGAAATCTCAGAAATGTCTTACTTGCATTTTAGCAAAATCAGAATGCCTTAAATGATTAAAAACAGAAACATGACAGTTGAATTTCTTTGATTATATATTTCAGAAAAACATTTAAAACCTGTAATCAACATGTACACACAAGTGTCCAAAGGTAGTACCAATACTAGAAAACAGCAGTGACCCTACACACTGTAGATATTTTGCTTTTTTGGTGCCAGCTGTTTATTTTTTGAAATAATTTTAAATGGTACCCGTAGAATACAGTGATTTTGATGAAATATCACAATTATAAACTTAGATTTGATTAATTTTTCCAACAGACCTCAACATAATTAATTCAAGAACTCCAGGAAATTTTGAAATCCAACCATTCTTTTGGGTTTTTACAATTTGTGATTGATAAATGGTGTAATTTAAAAATATTTTTTAAAATGCAGCATCCCTTTGGTTCAGAGGGTTAAGCGGCATCATTACACTGATGCTAACTGAGTGTTTGTTAAGTAGTTTTTTTAGTAGCATTAGCTTGTTAGCAGGATGGCTGTCGGAATAGCAGAGTGGTCCAGATTCAATTATTCCAACAACAGTTGAATGAATACCCATGGTTTTTTTCACAGATACTCATGGTTCCCAGAGGATGAGTCCTGTTGACTTTGCTACGATCTGTTTTTCCTTTAGTAACACCATGAAGTGAAGATGTTTGGTTTTGAGCGATCTTGACAGGAGGATGAATTGCTTAGAAGTTTGGTACAGATATTCAGTGTCCCAAGAGGATGAATTCTGTTGACGTCTGTCTTCACAATTAGCACCATGTATTCGTTACCAAAAATGTGCAGATGTTTATGCTTCCCAGATGAACAATCCTCTATTACCTCCAAAAGGCTGAAATTTGGGGTTTAGATTTTTAGATTGTGATGGTGAACCTGTCGTGCAAATTGGTTGTCTGACTTGTGTTCAGAGGCAAAAGACTAATCGAGCCGGAGTGAAGCATCTTGAGAGCTTTGGCCTGAAATATCATGAAATAAGGCAATCTGCTTCATTTGCACATTATGTTCAGTGCCAGTCAGATGACATTAGTGTGCTAATATGCTATGTTAGGATGGTGAATGTGGTGAAACATTGGCATGTAGGTACGGTCATTGTTAGCATATGTTGGCATTTAATTTAGTAATTTAGTAAAATGTCCCATGTAGCTGTAGACTAGACTGGCTGTGCCTTTAAAGCAAACACATACTACAAATACACTGGTTTGAGATTCTCTTTCTTGGATTCATCAATAATTTACAGGTAGTCAGCGCTGAAATTAATATTTTGCTGCATCCCTAATACACTGTTAACTCCTTTTTTGTTAACATATTGATGATGGTATTAACAGCTTCTCAGGGAAAACCATTTTATGAGAAATAATGCTGTTTTATTGGAGAATAAGATGCTCATTTCCATTTCTATCATATGGACATGAGTTCTAGATACAGTCTTGTATCAGTGTAGATGTTTCCTCTCTATAGTGACCAGCAGAACTAAATTACTTCAGTCAACTGTGCTCCTCACATTGTCATATCTCACAATCATCAACGCACTGACGTGAAGACAAAACTAATAGACCAGAAGACAATTACTATTAGTTGCATTCCTATCAGTCTAACCCTGTGTATTGTTTAAAGCTCTCTCTGGCTTTTATCGTTGTCTTTAAGTTTGAAGATATAGATACTGACACATTCAGGTTAACAACTTGATCTGTAGTATCTCTCTCAGTTCAAACAGTCAGTCTGTATAATTTACAGCCTGATGAACATTCAAGGAGATGACTGAGGAAAGGACTTCAAAGACTCGGGATAGCAAACACTGACAACCATACATACGCAGAATTACACAGTCGGAAAGTCAAACACAAATTATCACACCTATGCAGCAGAGCAAAGTTCATGCAAAATATAAGAATAATGAGATACAATTAAGATTTAGCACAGGTATCATGGTTTTAGTCCTCAAGGTATTGATTATGTCTTTTTACAATACTATATAGTTATGTATTAAAGTAATGAGTGCACATAAATTTCATTAGTCACATTCCCTGCCCACTCAGGTTTGGTTACAACAAATATCTATAGTGAAAACTGCGTCTCTTTACTGTATCGTTCAGATGATTGACAGTCAGGACATTAGAGGACCTGTAAGAGAAGGTGGAAGACGGACTAGTAGGGGTGGGACGAGACACAATTTCCATGAGACGAGACATCTCACGAGATTGAGTTCACGAGATCTCGTCCCATCCCTACAGACTAGTAATAACATCCTAACCTTTTGCACTCAGTTTTCTCTAAACTCCTTTGTCACTGTTCGATCCAACCCACCCAAACCTGATATTTTATATTTAGCGTGCTCAAACCTGTAGGTGAGGGGTCGATCTGCGCATCAATACAGTTATTTTCACTTGAGATGACTTCTTCCTAGTACAAAAGCAGCTTATCTGCAACATCATTTTGTTCAACTGCCAGTCTACAGCCGCCAGTTTGCATATCATTGCTGTTCAGTTGCCTTTTTTGTCTCTGTAACTAGTGCCGTCTGGTCCTTTGGCAAGGATCTATGGAAGCAGGGCACTTATCATAAATGCTACTATGACTTATACAGTGCCTACAAAACACACCATCCCTACTGTGAAGTATGACTCCCTCAGAGGAGTCAGAGGTGTCTTGGTGGTCTCCCTTGCTAGTCTTTTTCTTGCTCGGTCTCTTAAGTTTTTGAGAACAACCTACTCTAGGCAGATTTACACATATTCCATATTGCTTCCATTTCTTAATGATGGCTCTAACTTTATTCCAAGAGATATTTAATGACTTGAAAATTTTGTTGTATCCATCTGCTGACTTATGTTTTTCAATAATCTTTTCATGGAGTTTCTTGACTTATTCTTTAGTCTTGATGGTGTAGTTCTATCCAGGAATAGTGATCCACCAGTGACTGGACCTTCCAGATACAGGACTCTTTATACTACAGTCACCTTTGACTGTGGGTGAACAGCCTCTTTTCAAGTTCAGCAATAAATGAATTCAATAATTTCACCCTCTACCTTTAAAAGCCTTCCAGGGCCTGCTGCTAATAAGCATCAACCCCATAATGATGCTGCCACCACCATGCTTCAGAGCACGGATAGTGTGTTAGTGATGATGCGAGGTGTTTGGTGTCTGATTACCAAAAAGTTAAATTTTGATCTCATCAAACCAAAGAACCTTCATCCAGTTGACTTTACAGAGCTCTTTGGAAGGTTCCTTTGTCTTCATGGTGTAGTTCTATCCAGGATTCACCAGTGACTGGACATTCCAGATGCAGGTGTCTTTATACTGCAATCACTGAAACACATTCACTGACCTCAGGTGACTTCTAGCACCAGTTGGTTACACCCGTGTTGAATTAGGCCATGCTTGCAAGGCCTAATACTTGCAATGCAATCATATATTTTTAATTGACATTGTAGAAATCTGCTTTCATTTTGACATAAAAGCATATTATTTTGTAAATTATTGTCCAAAAAGCTAAATTATATTGACCGTAATTAAATGTTGAAAAGCAACAGAAGAGGAAAACTTACTGGATGCTTTGGTGAAATGTCAGGAAGGTATGAAAACATAGATACCACCAAAGCCTATTATCTGTCCTTTAGCTCATCTGTCATGTTCCTGAGGTGTGGACACAGTATGAAAGCTGTCCTATGACCTGAAGGAAGGTAAATAAATGTGTGTCTTTTCATCATGAGCTGCACTGTGCTGTAGTTTCTAGTTTCATACCTTTACACCATTGCTGAAATATCGACAATAACTTCATACCGTCCAGTAAATCTGCCTGTCTGAGTTACTGCTCCACTTCTACTCCCAAGATTGTAAACTGAAGTCCAATAAAAGTTTTGCTTCACCACTCAGAGACACAGAGATTGGACAGATCAAAGGAGTAAGAAGAGAATTGTTGGACTGAGATGGGTTTGAAAGCTCGGGTGGATCAATAACGAAGTCTGTTCTTGTGGACAGTAAATCAGCTCAGCGGTAGATTCTCACCCTGCAGCTGCCACTTTTATCCTCACTCATAAATACGGGGATTACAACTCCTTATGATGGGGAACTCCTGGCTGGTTTAATGATGGAGGCTAACGTTGATTCATGGACAGCAGTGGCGCCTTGAGGATAGCTGCTGTTTCTCCAGCATCCTAACATCAAATCAGGCAACTTGAATGAAATCACCTCACTCATTTTGATCTGTTGAGCAATAAATCGATAAACACTGCAGATTGTGCAGTAATCCTTGGCTGCAGTGCTAATTAAAAGGTTTCCAGCTTAAGCGAAACCTCCAAAACTCCAATCACACCTCAAAGAAGGTTCCTTGACGCAATACTCCTGTTTCTGATCAACAGGGGAACCAGGGAGCTGAGATGGGTTCCAGATAAACTGACCATGAATTAATAAACTGTGAAGTAATGAGCTCTATATGTCACTGCCAAGAACATATTGAGGGACTGAACACAATCTGTGCCTCTTTCATCCGTCATTCATTCTCTCTTTGCTTCTTTTTCTGGTTTTCATGTCGAGGGGTAAATGATCTTGTAGAAACTCCACGTTTACACAAGGGTTTTCTCTCATTTGCGACATGAAAATGATTCCGTCTCCCATCTTTTTCTTCCCAGAGGATGCTTTGACAGACGGATTTTTAAACTATCTTGTGTGTCAATCAGACTTCGTTGCAGAAATACCTGTAGGAAGGACCTCCGGTATCATCTTCAGCTTCTGGGGGAAACCTTGACATTTAGACTTTTCTGCACAATATGTTTTTTAATACGTTGCCTCGCCGCTCTCTCCACTTTGACAGGCAGGAGTCGGGCGAGGGCAGAGCGCCTCTTTATTAAACCACCGCCTTGACATTTTGAGATTTTGTACCATCCTTGTTTTTTTCTTTTTCTTTTCGTTGCCACGCCGTGGGAGGAAAAGGCGTCTGTTTTAGTGCCTCAGAAGGACATTTCTGCAGAATTAAATTTGCCAGGCGGAAGAAAACTGAGCTCATAATGTAAAATATGTGCTTTATCCAAGAACTGATTGGAAGTTTTAACTGGAGCCCACTTGTCCTTCGTCCTTAGTCAACTAATCAAGCTTATGTGGGAGAAATTTGATGCAAGAGAACCAGTAGCTCTAGTTTCTGTCAGGTTTAGAAGATCTATTCCCCAGAACTAAGCAATAATGAGGCCTCTATATTAAAGTGTATGGTATTTCCTAATAGCAAGACTTAAACATTGACATGATTGGAAGTAAGATGTCGGTAAAACCAATACTTTGGTACCACGTCGATTCTGAAATTCAAAACAAAGCTGTAGTTGTTGTTGATACTGGAGATACTGGACAGTAACATTAACATGTAGAATGTGTCTGTTAACTTTCTGGGGAGAAAAAGTAACAAAACAAGCAAAATTCATGTATTAAATTTGTTGTCCATTAGTGTTCAGGGACAGTTTACAAATGACCAAAGCTCAAAAGGCAAATGGTGTCCCAGAGAGTTTTGATTTAAAAGATTTAAAAGTAGTACAGACCTCAGACTTATTAAAACAACTCCAAGATAGACGTCTTCGGCAAAAAAATTAACTTTCAATAGCTGAGTTTGACTGTCTGGAATTAAGATGACAGAGATTAGTGTGTTTTTGACTAGTTGTAGTTACACCGTGACCCATCAGAATTTTAATTCCAGATATCTATAATGTCATTCGGACATTTCGAGATATTTGTAATACTGTTTGGCCGACTCATTTTTGACCAAATGTATGAATTATTGTGCGTGACGTTGCTTGTACGAGGCTGTCAAGCCATTTAAACAGTGTCAGTGGAAGTCCTGGTGGCTGCTGTGGTGGATAAGATCATTAGAAAATGCCTTGAAACAGGAAGAGGTCATCAGCAAAGAGTTTGTGGAGAACAAGAGCTTCACTCATCAAAGATTTGTGGTTGAAATTTACTAGAACTTGTGGCTGTATGTAGCAATTAGTTTTTCGGTCCATTTATATGTTTAAGAAAACAAGACACCTCCCCTTTGCCACTGGGTCAACCATTTGTGAAAACCGGTGTAATTTTGGTTATTTTTTTAAAAACGTGACACATATAATAAAGTGGTTCGATGAAATACCCCAATTTAAAGCTTTTATTTTGATGGTTATATAGACTATATGATGATTTTTTTTAAATGTCTATTAATGTTTATTTATGATTTCATTAGTGTTTTAAGCCTAATCATATCTAATATGCTTTTTTTTGTTTCTTGCTATGATAAATAGCATAGTTTTGGTGTTAACTTGCTTTTTAAACCTGCTGAAGGGATAATTTGAGTCCACCTTAAATAAATTATCACTTTGTATTTTTGGAACTTTTAAGGAGCATCTTTTCTGTCCTCTTCATATCGTACACGTTTTATTTTTAGGATGTTTTTGGCAGCGTTCGTTCGTCTGCTAATCACCGAGTCTGCAAAAGGAAGCAGCAGATTAGAGTCTAATTGCAGCTAATTAATAATGAATGATGAGAGGTATTCACAGAAATGTCACACTGGGGACTGCAGAGTGTTTGTGAGTCTGTGCGACACAAAAGTACTGTAATGAAGTTCCAGAAGCGTCTGGCTTTACTGCAGGTTTGCATCTTTTTCCTATCAGCGTTAGTGTCTATATTTCCTCTTTTCAGTGTTTCCCTTGTGGCCGATATCCATCGTCTACAGCAGTTACCTATCAGGGTTCTTCTGGGGTTTATGTTCTGGCAGCGTTGTCTGGGCGTTGAGGCAGCGTTTAGATGCTCATGTTGGGAAATAAAATGGTGACACTTAATTTTACAGGGCTTTAGTTTCTTCTAAGTTATATATTCACTTCAAAATAAAGTCTTTTACTGTAAAAATGTTTAGTAAAAGCTTTTTCCTGGAATTATTTATTGTTATTTTTGCAGATTCTCCCTCTTTTTTTTAAATTACAAATATTTAGTAAAAATCACTGAAAAAAGTATCAATTTGCATTCTTACTGAAAAATAAAAACAGAAAAAACTTCCAAATCTATCAATTAATAAATTGTGTCTAATAATGATTTTAAAAAAGAGAGAAAAAAATGTTATTTTACAGATGTTTTTGTGTTTTGTTAAATTCCAGATATCTAATAATTTTTTATTTTTTTAAAGTATTAATTTGCATGGTAACTGAAAAAAAACATGCCAAACCTATAAGTAGCATCCATATTAAAAATATTTATTTTTACAAATGATAATTTGCTCTTTGACTGTGTTTGACCACTATTTCTACTCCATTTAAATCACCAAAAGTACTGCTATTTTACACATTTTCCCATTATTTGAGAGAAAAAATTTCATGTTAAGGATTGAAAAAAATTTTTTTTCTTGTGTTATTGCACACATGTTGATGTTTTATTAAATTACAGATAATATTTAGTAAAATCACAGAAAAAAATGATTAATTTATATGATATCCATAAAAAACAAGCAGAACCTGTAAATATGATCCACATCAAATATTTATATTGTTAAAAAAGACATTTTTTTTGTTAGTTTGTAAAGTTACAATATTTTTTGCTGTATTTAAATGAAGAAAAAAATGAAATAATTTTCCAAGTAAGTATCGTTGTTTGAGAGAAAAATGGTGTCTAATAAGGATTTTAGATAAGGAAAATAAATGTTATTTTTCGGATTTTTTTGTATTTTGTTAAATTCCGGATGGCATCTAATACGATTATTATTATTATTATTATAATAGGATTATTTTTTAAATAGTAATTTGCATCGTAACTGAAAAAACATGCCAAACCCACAAATATCATCCACATTAAAAAAAAAATTCATTATTACAAACGGTAATTTGTTTTTTCTTCCAGTGTTTGAACATAAAATTCCACTATTTTTACTCCATTTAAATCACCAAAATTATTGCTATTTTAAACATTTTTTCCATTATTTGAGAGAAAAGTTGTGTATATTAAGAACAGAAAAATGGCAAATGCTTTTTTCCTTTTTATATTGCACACATTGTTCATGTTTTATTAAATTACAGATAATATTTAGTAAAATCACAAAAATAAAGGGCTAATTTATCTGTTAAACATAAAAAAACAGGCAAAACCTGTAAATATTGTTACAAAAGCCTTTTTAAGTGTTTGACTCGAAAGTTACACAATTTTTTACTGTATTTAAATAAACAAAATATGAAATAATTGTCCAAATAATTGTTGTTATTTGAGAGAAAAAGTGGCCTAATAAGGATTTTATAAAAGGAAATTTTTTATTAAAATATTTTACAGATTCTGTGTTTTGTTAAATATAATATCTAGATAATATCTAAAATAATTATAATTTTTTAAAAAGTATTAATTTGCAAGGTAACTGACAAAAAAATATAAATACCATTTACATGAAAAAAATCTGTATTTTTACAAATGCTAATTAGTTTTTTCTTACAATGTTTGACTGTAAAGTTGCACTATTTTTACTATATTTAACAGGACAAAAATTGAAATAATTTTCCAAATAATTGTTGTTATTTGAATAAAATTGTGGATAATAAAGGAAAAAAATGTAAATGATATTTAACAATTTTTTTGTGTTTTGTTAATAATATCCAATAAAATAGTTTTTAAAAAGTATTAATTTGCATTGTAACTGACAAAAAAATACCAAACCTATAAATAACATCTACAATAAAAAATCTGCATTTTTGCAAATGATAGTTAGTTTTTTCTTACAGTTTTAGAACATAAAATGACACTATTTTTACTTTTTAAATCAGCAAAAAGTGGAAGTTTCCCATAAATAAAATAAATATTATGTATGATGAGGAATAATAAATTATAAATATATATTTCAACTATTTTTTGCTGATTTTCTCTGTTTTGTTTGTAGAAATTGCTTTATATTTACTGTATTTGAATCTGATATTTGCTGCTGTTTTCATTTCATTTTTTAGCTTTTGAATGTTACAGTATTCCACTGTTTTTAATGTTTTTTTCTTACCACTCACTGAATGAATAAGATAAATAATTGTCCGGTTTTATGAGTTTGTAAAGAAGGATTTGCAGTTGTGTAAATGTTGTTTGTGTCATCCTTGATGCTGTAAAAGCTGTGAGGTTTTTTATTTCTCTCCCCTTCTTGCAGAATTTGCTTGATGTGCGTCAGAAAGCTGCACGGCTCTTTGTAGGAAACGCTCGGAGGGAAAAATGTGCTTGTTTGGATGTGAATGAATCCAGAGAGGTGAGGGAGGAGGGGTAAAGAGAGAAAAGATTCAGAGAGAAAAGAGAGAAAAGGATGCAGGCCGGAGGATGAAAGCCAGAGCGATGAGGTGAAAACTGGATGCAGGAACGTGTTGAAAAGCAAACATCAAACATCCAGTTAAGTCTTTAAACTGGTTTCTAACAAATTAGTCTGACTAATGAGCTGAAAAGTGAGAAAAATGATCTTTTTAAATCAAAAATGACAAACATTGCTTAGATTCAGTGTCTTAGATGGGAGGATTTGCTGCTTTTCTTTGCCTTGTGTGAGAATAATGTGAATATTTTTAGGTTTTTACTGTGATTCATAGAAAACTAACAATTTACATATGTCACCAGGTTTTAGGAAACTTTGTGTCACATCTTTTAGCATTTTTTAACATTTTAAAGACTTTCAAGATGAATTTGCCGATGAATTTCTCACACAAGGAAGTTTTTGCTGTAGAAAAGTACATTTTGTTATGCATTTTTGCAAATCTGAAGAATAAATCTTCACTTTTCGTGGCATTGATTTGCATCAAAGGTGGTTTTCGCTGCAGATCAGGTGTTACTAACAACATCAGTGCTGGTTCTGCTGTTGACCAGAAGCATTTGAATGGAAATCGATCATCATTAGTTTAATCATTTACACCTGCACTGTCAAAATATCTTCTGGGAAAAGACTCATTAAAGGAGGTGCTGAGCAATGAAAGGTGTTTTTGGTTGAAAAGTCGCCTGTTTTTTGTAGTAAAAGTCCTGTAAACTGACAAATCATTAATCTGTGTCACTTAGATCTGCTGCAGTGTCTTGAATCAGAGAAACTAGGTGGCTAGTTAGCCCTGGCTAGTGCTAGTACACTGTGCTAATACAGTCTTGATACAGCATCTAGCACTAGCTTGTTGGGAAGCTAATGCATTTGCTTGCTGGGAAGCTAATGCATTAGCTTATTGGGAAGCTATTTAAATGCTTTTTGCATAGCTTATTGGGAAGCTAATGCATTAGCTTGCTGGAAAGCTGTTGCAGTAGCTTGCTGGGAAGATAATCCAGTAGCTTGCTGCGAAGCTAATACATTAGCTAATGCTAATGCATGAGGTTGTTGGAAAGCTAATGCCATAGCTTGTTGCAAAGCTAATGCTAATGCAGTAGCTTGCTGTGAAGCTAATACAGTAGCTTGTTGGGAAGCTAATACATTAGCTTGTTGGGAAGCTAATGCAGTAGCTAATGCTAATGCACGAGGTTGTTGGAAAGCTAATGCAGTTGCTTGTTGGGAATCCACTGATATCTGTGTGAGAGAATGAAGTATATTTGCCCAGAAAACAGAATCTCTGGGAGCCGGGGTGAGGCTAATGCAACCTAAACACTTGGTTAAAGTTAAAGAAAGATGATGATTTTGGTTTAAAAAAGGAATAAACTGAGTTTTAGCTGAGTTACACTCATACGAAATGTAGCTGATTGTGCAAATTAGTGATATAATAGAATCTAAAATGTGGATTTTAAAAAAATTCTTTAGCTGATAGTTTTCTTCGGTGATGTCTGCTAGTTTTTGTTTTGGAATTGTTTTTATCTCTGAACTTTTTCACAATTATTGCAACTAACTGTTCAAAGAAAATTACATTTTTTCCATTTTATTGTATTCAAACCACACAAAAAATCATTTGCTAAAACAATTGATGTCTTTCTGTTTCACAAAAATCACAAAATTTTCAACATTCAGCATGAATATTTATTATTGTTTGTTTATTATATATAACTACACAGCAATTTGGTCAGTTAAATTCTGTATTGTGAGGTTCTTATACTGTTCCCAATGAGAAAAGCAACTCTTCATGTAATGTTTTTGATGAATTTATTCCACAAAAAATGTTTTTACATGTTTTAACATGTTTTTTTTGACAGCTGCAGAGATCCTTAAAACACATTTTAATCCAAGATTGTGCTACATATTTCCAAATTTCATTAGAAAAACACACAAAAAAATGCAAAAACCTTTAAAGAAAAACACTAAGATACAACAGATGTTTGTTGTTTTTTGTGGAGCTCACACAAAAAGCTGCTTTTACTATAAATCCTACATGTGACGCCTGTAGCAGGGAGGAGGAAACGTCTGAGAAAAACAGAGATGAAGTCGAGGGAGGGAGGAAAAGTCTAGTTGCCTGGTGACGGAGGCAGGAGGAGAGAGGAGAGAAAATAAGGAGGAGGAGGAGGAAGAGGAGGTGTGGAGTTGTTGAAGAGTTCCTGGTCACGATGCTTCATCTGCTGCTGCCTCCTACTGAGGACGGAGGACACTTTCAGCTGCTCTAATCACTGTTTTCAGCCCAGATCCCATTTAGTTTTTAGCTTAATTCGATGACATTTGCAGAAGCTGGCTCAGGATTGGCTACAACTCTTCACCTGGTATCCAATCAGAGCGATTTTCAGACTCGAGTCTCTGCGATATTAATTACGTCTTTACTGTCGTATCAGATCAATGTCGACTATTTTAATTAACCAAGCAGCATTTTTGTGATGATTTGCAATTATACTAAGCGTATTTTCCTATATTAATACATGAAAATAACTTTTCTTTTCTCATTTGTTAGTCTTTTGTTACGTCACTCTGCTTCCATTAAACATATCAATGTGATTTTTTTTTTTTTCAGATTTTTGCGCCATAACTCATGGGTTTGACTCATGCCTGGTGTCCTTTCAACAAGCTACACGTAAAGAAAAGATATGTTCAATAGAAAATACATCTTAATGCCATAAAACACGTTTTGACGCTATAAAATATTTCTTTACCCGATAAAAAACATCTTAACTCTAACCAGAAAAAAAGTCTGAACACAATAAAATACATATTAACTCTATAAAATACGTCCTAATGCAGTAAAATACATGTTAATACTATAAAATACGTCTTAACGCTATAAAATAACTTAACTCTATAAAGTACATCTTGCACAATAAAATGCGTCTTGACGCAATAAAATATTTCTTAACTCCCTAAAATACATGTAAATACTATAAAATACATGTTAATACAATAAAATGCGTCTTAACTCCACAACATATGTCTTAACACTATAAAATGCATCTTAACCCTACAAAGTATTTCTTTACATGATAAAAAAGTACATCTTAATATAAAGTAATTTGTCTAAATACTATAAAATATGTCTTAACTCTATAAAATAACCAAAATCTATGGAAATGCCAAAAATCCTCAATCATCAGCAATTCTCCTTTGATGTAATAAATGACTAAAAGGAAAGTTCAGGTGGACACAAACACGACTCCCATTGGAGATGTTGGTTTATAAGAGGACATTCTGTATGTCAGCGTTGACTGTTGTGACGTTCTGTCAACTAGTGACCAAAATAAACCTGCAGTTTTAAATATGTTTAAACCTGCAACAATTAGACACAGTTTACAAAGGTACCAACTTATAAATTAATTTCACTGAAATAATCCTTAGGAATCCCTAAAATACTGTACTAAAAACATGCTTAGCAACATGAAAACACAAAGAACTTGTTTTTTAAAATTTTGTCACCAAGTATTTCATATTAAAAGTATTCAATGTGCTTTGTTTTGTATTATTGTGAAGTGTAGCTACATATGGTCCAGAAAATATCACTAGTTGATGGTCAAAAACGAGACTTTTCACGAGGGCTTCAATTGTTTTTCTTTCCTGTCTGAACTCACCCATAATTAGGCAGTGTTTGACCAACTTGTCCAATATTACAGATTCTGAATCCAGGACATGATGAGAAATGACAGTGAAAATTCCAGGTTTTTATCTTTAATAGTTCCTCAGATATTGTCGTTCAAACAGACTCAAATTTCAATGTGAGAAAAAACCTGCTGAAAATGGGTCGACGGGCAATTTCTTTAAAACTTATCTTAAAAGTTTCGCATATATCTTTAGAAGTATCCATATTTTATGCTGTAAAAAAATTCAGGCAAATCAGGAATGTTTGATCCAATGTCAAATGGGAGACATCTTGTTTTCTTAAATTAAACTTTCTTTATTAAATTTCAACCACAAGTCTCTAATGACTGAAGCTCTTGTTCTCCTCAAACTCTTTACTGATGACCTCTTCCTATTTCGAGGCATTTTCTATTGATCTTATCCACCACAGCAGCCACCAGGACTTCCACTAGCACTGTTTAAATGGTTTGACGACCTACAAGCAACAAAGTATTTCATGTGTCAAGCCAAATTTCACAGATATCGTCATAAATGTCCATACTTTATGCTACTAAAAGTTCAAAGCAGAGATGGTTAAATGGAAGTTGTTTGATTGGAGATGGAATGCCATCAAGCTAATTACGCAAAAGTGTAACCAATGAATCTTGTGTTATTAAGTCAAGCTGGAAAAACCTTTTCCTTTGATATACCAGAAACAGTACTTATAAATTCCAAAATACAACCTTATGTTTATTCTGAAACTTCACTCTCTGCTAGAATTCCTTCATGGCAGCTTTATGAACCTTTAACCTTCTTTCTGTCCAGCTTCATGGAGTTCTGGAAACAACCAAAGATCTGGAGAATCAAGCTGATGATTGAGAATAAGTTGAAGTAGGTGGTCTGCAGGGCGTAGCACGATGATTTCAAGGTCCACTCAGAAGGTTAATTGAAAAAGACGATCCATGTTAACCAAAAAAACAGTTTTCTTCTTTCATTCCCATCATTCCTTTTACCTCGTGTTGCTGATACCTTCCTCTACCCTGCAGCTGCCTGGAAATCCACCAAAATTAAAAATTTATAGTCCTCCATCTCCTCCACCATTATATTTAGCTCACATGGCTGAGATGCCACTCGTCTTATTTTCCTGTCTGTTGACTGTCGGAGAAGTTTCCGTTTATAGTTTTGCCGGATTGATTCACTGGAGCTCCTAAGTGGTGCTTTGGGAAAAAGCGAGCAGAACTTTTGAGGGGGTTGTAGAAAACCTTCAGAGATCGATCGCCGAGACTCAGAAGTCAACCTCCTACAGCTTGTTAAGACACTTTTAATTATGTCAGTCAATGGTTCCCAGCCTGAGGGAGGAATGGGAGGATTTAGGACAATTAAGGCTAAGAAATGATATCGAAAGTTTCTACATTTTCACCAAGCTCTCTTTTCTTTATCAACTCCCCCACTGTCTCTGTTTTCCTTTTAACTCCTTTTCCGATCCTTCTTTCATCACTCATTAAAGCTGTTTACCTTCACCTGAGTTTAAATTCACATGCAGCAGATAAAGACATGCATCAGATTCATTGTCCCCAGACGATGGTCCGGAGTGGGAGTTAGTTATTTTGAGGTCGTATGGAGCCGATTCCTCAGGAAGTTACTGCAGTTTGGCTTCTGCTGCTATTTCTGCATCCTCTAGAGCTTTAGAGGATAATATATCATGTGAATATTAAGGTCAGAAAGAAGTAGTCAAGGCTGTGAATATTCAGATGATTTCTGGTGAATGTTAATCCACACAAATATACATCCAAACATAATAAAAGAATCTACAAGAGCAATTTGATGCAAAAATGGAAGAATAAATTCATTTTAAATGAAACTGGTGCATCACCCAAAAATATGAGTTAAGTGTTACATGAACTTAAATATTTTTCACCTGCAGTATGATTTTCTTTTAAAAATTCATTGTCAGTGTGTTGACGTATTTTTGCCACCGTCTAGTTCCAGTTGTATTTTCAGCATGAATCTTATCTTGAAGTCTAAAATTTCTCATATTTCATTCACTCAGAAAGATTGGATTGGAATTTGTTGCCCAATAGCATGTAAAACATTGCCTACCCCAGCTTTAAATCGTAAATTTTCCCACTTTTTTCCGGTCTTTTGTGCTATATTTATGCTAAGCTAACGGTCTCCCTGCTGTAACTTCATATTTAACGGACAGAAATGGGAGTGGCATCAGTGTTCTCATCACATTTTGAAACCTGTGACATAGTAAGAGAGCACCAAGCTACATTCCTAAACAACTAAACCGTATTTTCAAATACGTTTTGAAGAGACTGCAATTCTGTTTTGAAATAAATGTGCTTTTGGAACTGTGACATGGTGGGAAAGAGCGAAGTTGGATGGCTTGTTGGTGTAAATCAGAGACTGGATTTTCACCCAGAAGACCAAAGTTTGCATACCGTAATGGAGTTAATGTTTTTGGCGTTTACTTTTAATTTTCAGTTGCTTTCTGGTTCAATTTATGCACCAAAAATTCATAGTTAAGTTTAGAAAACTGTCACGCTTTGTTAGATACTTGCATGTTAGAAGCTTAGTTAAGTTTCAGCGCCAAAGTTACTCAGTTAGTGTTGGAGAAAACGTCATGGTTTGAGTTAAAATCTGACTCTTTCACTACTTGTTTGAAGTTTCTCCTCCATTTTTTGGGTTACCATGGTGACAAGTCCGTCTAATGTTTCATTGGTTGGCTGAAGAGGCACAACAGTGAAATCAATGGCAAAAATATGTTGATTAGAAAAGTAGCTGTGACACAATACAAACAATCGTAGTCCAGCAGAAAATGTTTCCTTTAAAACGTACTTAAAAATGTAGTAGCTGTATAAGAACCATGATGTTTCTCTAAACACTAATTGAGTCATTTAAGTGTTTAAACTTAACCAAGCTTGTAAAACATGTAAAAAACAAACCGAACCACGTACTTTAATCGTTGTGTCGTCCTGCGGGTAAGGTATTATTTGAATTTTCTTCCTGAAGATTTTGCACATTTTCAGAAATTTGGGGAATTTTTTTGCTGAAGTTTTGGATTTTTTTCAGACAAGGAAACAATATTTTTTGGTGCCCATAAATGAAGACTACAGGAGGGTTAAGTGTCTAAAAATAACCAGATGTCAACGTGAAAACTGAGGGTCTTTAGGGTGAAAATGCAAGGGATGCAGTTTAGCTGTAGAAGAACAGAATTTAGTTTTATTTAGACCTTCTCTTCTTTTATTTTTCCTCCTCTTTATTCGTCCTCCTTTCATTCCTCCATCCTCTTCCTTGTCTTCATCATTTTCCTCCTCTGTATTTCTTCCTGATTTCTTCTTCTTCATCCCGTCCTGCTGCCTCTAATCTTCCTCATGGTCTTTCCTCCTCCTCCTCCTCCTCCTCGTGACTCATCGGCTGCGATTCAGCTGACGAGACTTCATTACAAGTCAAACTGAGGCACCTCTTTCTCCCCCACGTACATAAATATCATTAGCAGGGAGCGTGTAAAATGTGAGAAACAATAAAACCCACTGACAAATAACAGAATGACACGCAGACACAGCAGCGAGTAGAAATGAAACTACATCACCAGAGCTAATCTGAACGTTTCGTCTTAAACACCACAAACACAGTCTGCTGGAGGTTCGTACATCTTTTAACTGCCATTGTCTCTTTCTTTTTTTTGTCCTTAAACGTTCATTCCTAAATTCAAGGTGGCGTGTTTTCTTTGGGAAACAGGAATCGATGCTAATGAATGAAAAATGGACGCATCTGTTGTCGGTGAAAATGCCAGAAAAACAACTTTGACAAGGACTTCTGGTGTCTGACAGCAGCACCGGTGGAAATTTCATTTGGTTTAATGGTTTATTTTTCCAATAAAACGCACAAAAATGTAAAATTGAAACCACATGAGATTGTTGTAGAGCAGGGGTGTCAAACATGTGGCCTGCGGGCCGAAACCGGCCCTCCAGAGGGTCCAATCCGGCCCGCAGGACGACTTTGTAAAGTGTAAAAATTACAGAGAAGACATTAACTGCAGGTTGTAAATTTGTAAAAGTATAAATTTAAAATAATTCCTAGACCATGACAAGTTCTGTTGATCATAAAATAAAATCCTAAATTTCTCATTGTTCTTTTGTAATTTTGTGTCTAATGTTTATAATATTTTGCTTTGTTTTTGTTGCTCTATTGTCTTGTTTTGTATGACTTTCATTGTTTGTTTCTCGTTTTTGTCATTTTGCGTTTCCTTTTGTCTCACGTGTTTTTTGTCTTTTTTGTCATTTTATGTTTTGCTTTATTCATTGTTTTGTGCATCATTTTTGCTATTTTGTTTCATGCTTTTGTAATTTTTTGTCTAGTTTTTGATGTTTGCCAATTTTTTTGTCACTTTGTAACTTTTTTGTCTAATTTTTTGTCTCTTTTGTTTCATGTTGTCTCTTTTTTGTCATTTAGTTTCTCGCTTTTGACGTTTTGTTTCTCATTTTTGTAATATTTTGTCTTGTTTTTGTCGTTTTTTGTCTTTTTTAAACTAAAGTACTGTATGATTCAGTTCTAGACACCTGTGACTAAATGTTGTGTTCCTTTGTAGACACTTGGTGATCTGTAAGTTGTAATGTGTAAATGATAAACTGAGGCATAATGTTATTGAAACTGAATTTATTTTTCTTAACAAGTTTCAGTTTGTTCATGATGTTTTGTAAAAAGAGAGTTCATTAAATGTGAACCTTTTCAGAATGTAGTTTTTTGGACTAAAACAAAGGAAAAATGTAGAGTTGTGGTTATTTATAGGTTATTATGCTGTTATTTTACTGGTCCGGTCCACTGGAGATCAAATTGGGCTGAATGTGGAACCTGAACTAAAATGAATTTGACATCTCTGCTGTAGAGCCTCAGATTGTCACTCTTTCTGTTCAGGCTGCAACCTGGCATTATTTTTCGATTGATCCATTAGTCATTTGGTTCATAAAATACCAGAAAATGAGCAAAGATGTTGATCAGTGTTCAAATCCAAGATGACAAATGTCTTGTTTTGTCTGCAACCCAAAGATACTCAATTTACTGTCATAGGAGGAAAGAAACCAGAGAATATTCACTTATAAAGAGCTGGAATCAGATATTTTTTTTTACTGCTTTTCCTTAAAAAATTATCCAAACTGATCATTTGATTACTAAAATGTGCAAATAATGTAGTAATTGATTAATTGATTGATCGTTGCAACTTTAATTGTAGTTCTGCAGGATTTTAATGCTCTTTGTTAAGAAAAGCAGAAACTATTAGATGGATGTTTACTAGAATTCATCGCCATTAACACATTTCACTCTAAACTTTCGATTTTGACTCTCATGTAGTAGAATTAACACATTTTTACACCTACTCTACTCATGATGGTCCACTGGCAGGTGCAAACATAAAATAAGAAACCTGCTTCAACTTGCATGTAAAATCTGCTGCATTTATTTTTATGTCACATTTTCAAATAAAACTATGAACTTGTAGAGTGGAACACATCATCTCATCAATGCATCGTCATTTTAAAGCTGTCTCTGGCCAATTTCGATGGCATTGCTGATGATTATCATGCATCTCTGTTCTAAACAACAAATGTCTGAAAAGCGTCACTAAAGGAAAAGTGAGTGGAGTTGATTATGTATTAAATATCTGCACAAAATGCAATGTTTATTTGTTCTCTCACAATGTTTTACTGCATTTAAATCGGCTAAAATGTCATTATTTTCCAGATATTTGTCGCTATTTTCGCATTTTTCACCATTTTCACTGTTTTTTTTTTTCCTCTGGCATCCTTACTGCCAGATTTCAACCTTTTTTTTCTTTTTAAGGATTTTTTTTAAATTTTATTTTACAGTATAGGTGTTTCTTGTGGCTGAATCAATTTCTGGGGTATCTTAGGCATTGGAGGAAACTTTTATTAATCAGGAGCTTCAGTGTGTTTTTCTTCAGATAAAATCCGTTTGCCTGTTGTGAGCAGTAAGATTTAATTTTTTTCCTTGACAAGAAATGCAAAAAGTTTTGTCACAGTTCTTATTGCATGTTGCTTTTTGTTCAGTTTAAGTCTTGTTTTGTCATAAAAACTGGGTCTTCAGAGAACAGTTGTCTTTATAGTTTCTACCTACGAAATGTTTTGAATGTTTTTCAGATATACGAGTCTGTACAGCTCAATTCAATTCAATTTTAGTCATATAGCGCCAGTAACAATTCAGATTGTCTGAAGATACTTTACAGAACCCGTAAGGTCATTTATAACGTAAAAATTCAAATCTTTACATCATAAATGACGCCTACAAACATGATTTTTAAAAAATTTTCACCTCTCAAAGTGCTAAATATTGGAGATGTCGGATCACGACAGGATCCTTTTTCTTATGGGTTTATTAGATCCTCAATGGCTGTTGTCTGATTTAATTTGAAACTCCTTAAACACAGCTAATGTGAAGAAAAGAGTTATTCTAAAGACTTGCATAGTATCCATCTGCTGCTCTATTATCTCCACTGCCTGACTGTCCTAACCAACAGATAAATGTTCCATTCCTCTCCGTTAATTGATTAACTGTTCACTGCAGACTATAAGAAAACAACATGAGCCAATTGCATCAGTTTCTGCTGACTCGTAGACATCATCATGAAGAGCGTGACTTTATGACATTATCACATTATGACGTGAGGATCAGCAGTCGAGCTACAATAGTCGCTGTTGTTCTGGCAGGAAACAACAATGTTCAAGCCACATTTTACCCCAGAACAGTTGATACCTGTTGTTGTTGTCGGTCTGAGAAGCTGTTGTGCTCCAACTCAGGATGTTGTTGTCATTCAGGACGCCTCATTTCAGACGTGTTACAAAGTTTTCCATCATAAACTTGAGCATTTGTCTTGTTTTTTTTCACACTTAAGACTATCTTTTACTATTAACATTCCATCTCAAAGTTTTTGCAAGTTGCTGAAAGTTTTCTGACAGCTTGAGATACGAATGAAACCCAAAGTATTCAAGACTTTTCCTACATCCAGACATTCATCCGCAGTATTTTCATAGATCAAGGGGCAAGATGGTGAACTTTGGCCAATATGTTGACCAAAACTTCAATGACATCTGCCTCTGGATGTTGGGAAACTTGGACAGAAAAAAGGTCAAAGGTCTTGGGTCTCAAAAGTCAATTGATCACCAAAGTCTTTAAAATCCAGTCTATGGGCACATTGAATGTCTGTATGGACTTTCTTGGCAATTCGCCCAATAGTTGTTAAGATATTTGGGTCTAAACCAAAGTTTTGGACAGACAGTCAAACCAACACGAGCTAACTTTGTCATTTATACAACCAAGGCACCAACATAGCCCAAAAAACTTGAGTTTTTCCTGATACTGACCCAAATTTTTTGCTGAAGTTACACCATCATATCTAAAAAAACAACAGTGCTTACTGTCCTAAATATAGTGCTTTTTATTGGGGATGCAAATATTAAATACTTTCCTTAATTTAAATTGTACTATCAGTAATTGAATCTTTTCTAAAAATGAATGGAACAGAGTGGACCAAGGCCAACAGAACAGATTTTAAATTGTAACACTTAAGTTTATTGCAAAATCATTTCTCTGGTTGTTAATTAAACCATTAAAAACTCATATCTGTATATCAAAGTTCCATATTTTAAAGAGTTTCCCATGAAAATAATCACTTTGCATCTTAAAATGGCTTGGATTTGCAACCTGAACACACCAGCACACCTCCAACACTGCTCAAACACTGTAAAACGTCTGCAATGCACACAGTTTTAGGCTGTAATACTGGAATAAATCTGCAATACATCTTCAAACTGGAGGAATAATGATGCAGAAAGTCAACAGAACAGGTTTCTTAGGTTTGTTATTATGAAACTCTGGAAGTCTGAATTTGTGTGTGATTTTGTCAACGATACACTACGGTTTTAAGGTGAAAATACTGAGCTGTGACTACTTGTTTAGCTCATCGTGCATCTTGTAGCATATAAAAAACACCTTATGGACATGTTAGCAAAGTACAACACTTGACTTTCATCAGAGGGAGTCTTTAAAGATGTTTTTTAAAATTAGATTTCAATATAATTTTTCAATTTAAACATTGTTTTAATCATATTAATAAACTCAAACATTCTCTCTGTATCTTAATGTTTAGGGAAATGTTTATTATATAAGAATAATTTCTCCAGTGTCAACATGTTGGAGGATTTAGGGATTTCTCATGTCTTTGGTTGTCTTTGGTCTGTCTGAAAACTAATATTTCAACAACTATAGGATACAATGTGTTCCAGATATTCTTTCATCCTTCACAATGAATTTTTTTTTTTTTACCTGTAACATCATCACTTCCATTATTTTTTGACCAAATACCTCCAAAGGTTTTATTTACAATTTCATTAGCTTTCATCCAAAGCAACGCACATCTGAGAGTAGATACAACACTGGTTTCAGGTTGTGTTTAGTGCTAATTAGCATGCTAACAAGCTAAAGTAAGACACAAAAAGACCAAATATTGTCCGAGCTGAGGGTTTGAACCTGTGACCTTTCTCCTACTGGTTGTTGGGTTTGGTCTAAGAATGAGTCGGTTGTTGGGTTGTGCAGAATCTGTCTCTGGATAAACAGCTTTAAATAGGAGGGACATTCCTGCACTGTTTTAACAGGCCTGTAATAGAAACCGCATGACTGACCGATTGTTTTCCTCCTGCAGCTCCACTAAGACTTTATCTTGACACTGCAGATGATTTCAGTTCAATCAAGGAAAAGTTGGTGGATTTTACTATTTAATATTTACTAAATGTAAATATTTTGCCCTAATATGGATAGTGAATTCATCTTTTAGTCAGAAAGGTAGTTTGAGTATCTCAAGTGTCATTTTTCTTCCTGTAAAACATCAAATTCCATTATCTTCAGTTGTGATTTGTGGAGACTGGAAAACCTTCACCATCATCTGTGTGCATCTCTGCTATCACTGTCAATAAAGGCAGGAATAAACAGAAAAAAATCTGCACTAAAACTGTGAAAACCTCCTGAGCCTGCCTAATTTGGTCTAGAATTTCAATCTAAACACCTTCTAGTAACCAAACCCCACCAACATACTGTAGTTTTACATGCAAATACATCGCATTAGTGAAGCTAGTGTTCATTAAACAGACGTCACTGTGTTCAGTCGGATCTCTCTGACCCCTTTAAATATTCATAGTTGCTGATTGGTCTTTGCTGTTTAAAGTGTAAAACAGTGACTCATGAAGACCCATAAAGGGCAGTTCAGTTCTAAATAGCTGTTAAAACTGAGGCAGCAGATTGCTTGCAGTTCATCAGGATATTTGGGCGTTTGGTTAGTTCACTTCTTCATAACTTCATAAGTTCACTAGATTGTTTTAAAACTAGTAGTTTTAGAAGTTCCAACTAATGCAGACGACATAATCTATGGATGGAACCCAACTGATATATGCTTCCTTTTTGTGAAAAGACCCCTCTTGACTCCACACCAACTTGGACAGAAAAAAAGCTCAGTGATCTTGGGTGTAAATAATCAGAACTTGGAGTCTCAAAAGTCAGTTGATCACCAAAGTCTTTAAAACCCAGTCTATGGGCACCTTGAATGTCTATTTTTCTCATTTCCTCATATCATTCCTGAGGCTTCATACAGCTTCTTTAAAAGGCTTTATGCTACTACTTTTAGCCTTTACACTATCTTCATGGTGTTTTTTTAAAACATATGTGCAAGTTATTTTTGAGAAAAACCAAGAACTTTCATTCATTTTTCTTGCATGACTTAGAATGTGTTGATATAAAATGAATGAATAGTGAAGTCTAGCGCTAATTACTGCTAATGTTATTGAGCCAGATCGGTCAGCTTTCACTTTGTAAAGAGACCGGCAGCTTAAATCATTAAAAACACACGACCAGCAGCATGCAGATGAGCTGAAAAGCGGTGGAAGAGCTCATCTTGTGTCGATGTTTGCAGGGAACGCCGATGACATGCCTCCGTCGTTGACATCACATCTCCTAGCAACAGCATCCGTGAGTTTTCAGTCAGCTGCTGCACAGTGATGCTGTACAGGGAAATCCCCGCCTAGAGGCTGAAGCCTGAGCCTCCACAAATACGTTCAAAATTGAAAAATATCTACGCTTCCTGACACGACAGTGAGCAGGAATTGGATTTCCAGCCATCACACTGCAGGTTAAGTTTAAAATATAACTAGTTTTCTGCCTGGCAGAAACGTTAGAGTTAAATTGGATCGGGCAGAGGAAGACCTGGGGATTCGTTTCTGCTTCAGGTTGCGGTATTTTGGGGAGCAGCAATGATTTGTTTTGGGTTTTTATGGTATATGGTGGCACACACACACTCATAACGTGCTGACTAACACACAGCGTCTCCAGCGTTCTGTTGTCAGAACTGATAGCAGTAATTGCGGCCGTGTGACCAGTGGACCCTGGTAAACTGATGCTAGCTGTTTGTAACGCGCCATGAACTCATTTCCATCTCTGTGACGGCTGTGTGTCTCTGTTCTATACCACTGAGACCCAACCGCTGCATTAACAATTCATTCTGGAGAGCTTCTCTCTGGTTCACTGGGAATTGTGGGAATTGCTGTCCTCGGCTCGGAGCATGTTTATGCTTCATGTCAGGGTCTTAGCAGATTGGGTTTGACCTAGTTGGCCTTTCAACAAGCGTCCAGAGGGAGCTGAGCGGCCGCAAACATTGCCTCAGCTTCTCTGCAGGAAGAATTTGGTGTTTCTGTTATGTCGGGTGGGAAAGGAAGTTATTTTATAGATGATTTGTGAGAAAAATGTGCAGTGAGAGGTTGTGATGTCAAAGCAGCTTCATATATGGTCCAGTAGCTTTTTATTTGTGTCATTTTGTAATTAAACTAATCATGTGAAGCAGAATGAAGGCTGAGCTATTCATGTCACTGACTTGCTGATGCCATATTCTCCACCAATACAACTATTCCTTAGTGAGTGTCTTTGTAATGTTAGTCAACACTTTGGTTGACAACGCTTACATCAGGAGGAAATGTAAAAACTTGTATTAAAACGAGTCATCAATTTTAATGTGCAAGGTTTGTTTGCTTGGTCTGCCTCAAGCTTTCTGCCTCGGGATGCAAATTTTGTGCAGTTTTTTAAACCGATAGCCACTAACATTATCAATAATTAATTAATCAACGTGAATGAAGTACTACAGACATTATTACATATACTTTTTAACCCTAGCGACATGACTATGTATGGAAAATTGGCACATTTATACCAGATACTCAGCACTAGAAACGCTGTCTGAGTAGACTCCGACTAACTTGAGAATCTTAGCTCTGACTGGGATCCATTAAGCACCACAGGAGTCTTTGTCATGGTACCCGTTGCTAGCTAAACATCTTCACCCTGAACAATAAGAGGCTCCATCTGATTGTGTAAGAAAGAAAACAAGAGCAACCATGCATAGTTTCCTTGTTACACAGAACATGCTGGAATAATTCACTTGTTTGTGGAACTTAATTTGCTGACAGTGTGATGCTAATGATACCACTAAGAGGTTTGCTGTGCCTCGTAGCCTCCTCCTTCTAAAGTAAGATTAACTTTATCAATCTGCTCTAAATGACAGAAATGCCTCCTAGCAGAAACACAATCTACAAAATAATGAACGACAAGCACCGCTATTACCACAAATCAGCACATTCACAGTGGTTAAGGCTATGCTAACAGCTACCAGCTAAGTTAAGAGGCATCCACAGACTACCCTTGAACAGAGTCTGTATAAACAACAGCTAATAATGCTTTGAAAGATAAACCTTTATGGGTAATAAAAGTGATAGATTAGTAAAAAAAAATAAGAAGAAAACTGAGAAAAACACCAGACAAACTGGTCATTCTCAATCAATCCATTTCTCGAGAGAGCTTTTTAACATCTCGTGATGCTCTGATGTCTTCACTCCTATCTCTATCCTTACTATTAAAGTAGCCTAGTTATAAATGACAGCTTCCCTGTCATCACAGGCTTTAATAAGATATAATTACGCCGCCAAGCAACACAGCAGAGTTATGTGATGATCACCACTGGTTTGTCTGTCTGTTTATCTGTGCGCAACATTACTCAGAAATGGACCAGTGGATTTGGATGAAATTTTCAGGGAAGGTCAGAAATTACACAAGGACCAATTGATTAGGTTTTGGCAGTGATGCGGCTTCCAGTCTGGATCGACGAATTTTTCAAAGATTTCAGCCGTCGGAAATGATACGACTGAGCAGCCTTGGCTGAGTACTGCGCTCTCTGAGTGTTTTTCTAGCTTAATGCGTATCAATTCTAAAAATTAGACTCTCTTTATTGCCAATAGTCAATTTTGACATCGGTCAATCCCTGGTCCTGGATGGTTCTTCAGGCTTGAATTGAAGCAAAAGGTTTTACAACCATATTCACAACTAATCACGTGATCACATGAGTTAAATCTGTGAGGAGAGTTGAGATTCAGATTGTAAATCTTCCCTGAAAGATCATCATGGGATTTGTTGTCCAGATCACCAGCTTCTGCAGAATATTATGTAGAGGTGAGACTGAGATGATGCTTTGCTAAAGTGATTTGGAGGCCAAGGAGTGGAGTGAAACATGGAGGAGGTCGTGTCAGGACCTGGACATGTACGGCTGCTTCTGGACCTTTGCAGATGTGCAAAATGATCTCAGCAGCTCTCCATGTATAGATGCAGATGTTCCTGCTGCTCTGTGATGAAAGATCATTAATACTCTGTAAGGACAGAACACACAGAGGTCTGTTTAAATGGTTTAAATGACTAAATTCTGATGCAACACAATAATCTCTCCTCTGCTGGTGATGGATGTTGTTTTGTCGGTGGTTCGATGACCTTTAACATCATCTAAAGGTCAGCAACATGATTCTTCACCGTCTGGACACATGCAGAGACTCCAGACCAGCTGAGAGACTTCCTCTGGTTTATTTAAGCTCTGTCAGCCATCTTTGTAGTTTTTCTGACACATACATGTCAGATGCATGTTATAAAACGTGATATTTTATTAAAAGCACGTCTTCTTCTACATAATATATGAGGCTGTATCATACAGCTCAGGGTTTCTCTGGGGTCAGATGAAGTGCAGAAGGAATTAAGATAAAATTCCTGGAAATAAACTAAAACCTGCCGTGACCTTTTAGTCCTCCCTAGATGTTTACTGTGTTTACTATAGTCGTTTTGTTTGTGTCTTTGTGAAAGTTTTGTCTCCTTCCCATTGTTTTGTGTCATGTGTCTCATCTTTCATTGTTTTTGTCAGTTTGTATCCCGTTTATGTCGTTTTATGTCTTGTTTTTGTCATGGTGTTTCTCATTTTTGTCTTTTTGAGTTTCTTGTTTTTGTGTCTCATGTGCCGTTTTGTCCAACTTCTTGTTGTGTTGTGTCTTGTATGTGTCGTTTTCTGTCTCATTTTGTCATGGCGTATCTCACTTTTGTCTTCTTGTGTCTCGCTTGTGCTGGGTTTTTTTTGTCTTTTTTGTATGTCATTTGTGCGGTTTTGTCCCATTTCTGGTTGAATTGTGTCTTGTTTATGTCAGTTTGTTTCTCATTTATGTTGTTTTTTTGTCTCATTTTTATCTTGTCTGTTTTGTATCTTACATGTCATTTTGTCCAATTTCTTGTTGTTTTGTGCCTTGTATGTGTCGTTTTCTGTCTTGTTTGTGCAATTTTGTTTGTGTGACAGTTTTGTCTCCTTTCTGTTGTTTTGTGTTATATTGTGTCTAATCTTTTTTTGTGTCTTGTTTTTGTCAGTTTTATCTTTTTTATGTTGTTTTATATCTCATTTTTGTCTTGTTTTGTCTCATTTTTGTTTTGTATCACACTTATGTTGTGTTGTCCCATTTTTTGTTGTTTTCTGCCTGGTTTGTGTCATTTTTTTATGTTTGCTTGACAGTTTTGTCTCCTTTCTGTTTTGTGTCATATTGTGTCCAATTTTTCTTTTGTGTCTTGTTTCTGTCATTTTGTGGTTGGTTTTGTATTTTGTTTTTCTCTCCAAGAAGCATCAGATTTGACAGTTTTTAACTGTATTTTGGAGCAACAGTGTTAGAATTTGTCTGTATTTTTCCAGTCGTTTATTACCATGTAGGAATACTTGTGAGTTAAACTGACAGTCAGATGGTTCTTACTTTGCCACCGTCTGTTTCTCCTCCTGTTGTTGTCACTTTGTTTGACTGAAGCTCGTAATGAAGCTGCTGCAATGTGGAACAACAGGGCTGGAGTTTTTATTTCTAGTAGAAGCAAATGCAACAGATTGTAGCTGTGCAGCAATGTTGAATAGTATCGGATGGAATGAAAAAGAGCTTCTAAAGTTTGTCTTGTTACATTTAACAACAGATTGAAATGTGTTTTACTACCTTTTCTTCTTAAGATTCTGAAACTCTCGTCAAACTGTTGTGTAACAGGTGAATCATTCACTCTGTGAGAGTCTGTAATGAGAACTATTGAGTCTCTGATTTACAGTGATGTGAATCTGAAACTGTCCTTCAGTGTGAAATTCATTCAGAGCCTTCATTCAAAGTTGCTGTCGGGGCTTTTTTTTGCCTTTCTTCAGGCTTTGAATGACGTAAACTGAGAGAGATTAAGAACAGAATGCATTTCCTCAACTCCAGAATTTACCTGGGGGATGTCTCGAATCATGTCTGACCTACTAACCGGTTTACTACCAGTTTTACTACTAGCTAACTAATCCATACTGTCACCACACTCAGTCAGATATGAACACACGAGTAGAGTTTCCTGCAGCGGTCATAACTGATAACAGTGTGTTTGTCCACAGTTAGCTTCATGTACTTCAGCTCCTCCCTCTGAATAAACAGGAAGAAGAAGCAGGAAACTACGTCTAAACTGCAGGAATTAACTAACCAGTCAGCTGGTTAACTAATCTACCAGTTTGTAGTCAGGGAGTCACTTTGTTAGACAGACGAGGACTGATTTATCAGGCAGAATAAGTCAGAATAACTGAGGAACCAGTTGACTAACTAGTTGGTTAGTTTGTTGGTTAACAGTCTTTGGTTGTTTTAATCAGCTGGTAAGTCAGATTATTGGCAGTTTAGCCAATTAAGGGTCATTTAGTTTATCAGTCAGTAGGTTAGTTGTGCAGGTACACATTATTTTAGGTGGCGAGTTAATATTAGTAGGTCACTAACTGAACTCATTTAGTTGGTTAGTTGGTCAAAGTGTGTATTACTCGGTTTAGTCAGCTGGTAAGTCAGATTTTTAAAATTTAGCTTAACCAGTAAAGGGTAATTTATAGTCAATCAATAAGTTGGTTATGCAGAGTTTTTAGTTGGTTTCAAGCTCGTTAGTTGGTTGGCTAGTCAAGCAGTTTTTCATTATTTTGGTTATTTACTCATTTCATCTGTCAAGAATCTGGTTCCTCTGTTGATCAGTCATCTGGTTAGTTTGTCAGATAATCATTTAGTCAGTCATTTAGGTGGGTGTTTAGTGGGTTAGTTGATTAGTTTGTCTGGCAACCAGCACCTCGTTCATTTAGTTATTCAGTTAGTTGCATTTGCTTGACATCTAGCTAGTTTGTTGTTAGTCTCTGAGTAAGTTGACCTGTTACTCCATTAGTCGACTGCTGTAATGAATTTTATTCATAGTTACTAATCTGTCCTTTGTCTAATCAGTCTGTTTGGTTTGTTAAAGTGGGTCATTCATTTATTCATTGATCAGTTGGTCTGTCACTCAGTTGGTAAACTGTGTTCAGCTTCTTTAGTCAGCTGGTAAGTCAGATTGTTTCCCCTTTATTGGTAATTTTGAGCCAGTTAATGGGTCATTTAGTTAAGCAGTCATTAGGTCAGTTGTCACAAACTTTTCAGTTGGTAAGTCAATGAAATGTAAGTCAGGCATCTTTTATGCATTTGGATAATCTGTCACTTAGTTGGTTTGTTGGTGCAAGTGTTTTAGTTAGTTGGTTGGCTAGTCAGGCAGATTTTCAATTTTTTTGGGCTATTCACAGATTTTTTTGTCAATTTGTCATCTATTGATCAATCAGTTGGTTAGTTTGTTGTATGATTCAATCATTTAGTCACTCATTGAAATACTGATGCTGGCATGTAGTCAGTTAGTTGGTTAGTTTGTCAACAAGCTACACATTTATTCACTTCTTTAGTTGGTTAGTCACTGGAAGGTTGACACAACTAATCAGTAAATAGTTCAAGCAGTTAGTTATCAGTCTCAGTTAGTTGGTCAGTTGATGAGTCAGTCTTGTTGAAGTTGATCATTCATTTATTCATCTGTCAGTTGGTCTGTTAGTGAGTTATTTGATCCTTTGTCATTTATTGTGTAGCTCTGTCACTCAGTCAGTTGGTTACCAGTTGGTTAGTTAGTTGGTCAGTTAATGAGTTTCATTCATAGCCATACGGTCAGTCTTTTGTTCGTTCTGCTTATTATAGTTAGTCATTCATTTATTCTTTGATTGGTTGGCTAGTCTCTCAGTTTGTTGGTGTGTGAGTTCTTTGTCTTTTATTGTGTTGCTCTGTCACTCGGTCAGCTGGTTGGTTAGTTGGTCAGTCAGTTATTCCAGCTGAAATGCAGCCTGCAAGCAAACCACAGCAGCAGTTAGACGCAGCCATTGAACCAGTCATCCATCCGTCCTGCAGCCAGTCAGCTGCTCAGTGAAGGGAGTGGCTTTCTGCTCTGCTGCCTCCAGCTGAATGTTAGTCTCTCAGCCGGTCGTCCAGCGATCATCCAGCCTCCCACCACTCAGTCAGTCAGTCAGTCCGTTGGTCGGTTGGTGGGTGTAAATGCAGGGCTGCTGGTCAGCTGCTCCGGACGCCTCCTCGTATCTCCCTCAGGATCTCCCACCTTTAAACCAGCCCAGGAGCCGCTGAGGTAAGAAGCTCAGCGGGACGTTTAGTTGGTTTCTGGAGCCGTTTGCTGACTTTTGGCTTCAGGCTGAACTCATGGAAATGAAGGCTTTGTGTGCAGATGTAGAGAGAAAAACAGCACAAAAAGAAAGTCTTTTTTTTCTTTTTTTTTTTTTTAACAAGGAAATGTTCTGAGATCACAGCCTGTTCTACAAGTTGTTGGCGTGTTGTTGCGTTTGGCTGCATCATCCAGGAGATTCATTATCTGGGCTCGGAGCGGTCACGAATTTTCTCACACTCTCAGTCTCATGATAGTGGTGATGTTGTGGAGGCTGCTGCTGTATTAAGGCCTGATCATGACTCCACTCTGACTTCTGCTTCTGTCTTATTTCTACGCTTTTAGAAAACTTTAATGAGAAGCAGCTCTGCAGAAGTTAATTACAGAGAAAGTTAAGAAAACAGAAACTGGATGAGTAAATTAGAAAATGAAGATACAGATGGTTTCAGTCTTGGGAAGACAAAGTGACACTGGGTCCTTTTATGAGCACACTGGAGTCATTTCACTAAACAGATTGTGTTTGTTAAGTCCAACACTTTTATGAAACAGAAACAAGACACATTTTAGTAAAATTACATGCGAGAATACAACAGAAGACACAAATGGACTTAAAATTTAAGGAAACTTCCCCTAAAATGAAACAACAGATTTATAATTTCATTTTGGAGGCTTTTACAGCTGCTTCAGTGCTATATGTTGAGTAATTTACCATAAACAGGGTTTAAATACCTGCTGTTTGTAAGAATATGACCGATAATAGGCATTACTGACACTTTATAAAGTGGCTTATTAGGGTAACTTTATGAGAAAGAGTCAAACATTTGTTGAGAACCTCAACAGAACCTTCATTTATTGCTCTTATAGCTAGATTGTTAACTGATAATTAGCAAGCTAGTTAACATGGAGTTGGTGTTTTTTCAGCAGTAACTGACTATTGCTGGTATTTTCCTATAATTTGCTAATGCTAATGGTTAGTTTTCCAGCTGCACCAACACATTCTCACTATTATTATCACTTCTGGCTTCAAACTTTGTAAATTTGTTTGCCAAATATGCATTTAAACAGGACTTAAGGCTTAATATAGCTGTTTTTCTTCTACTATTACCAGGTTTCATTAACTTGAATTACTGATTCTAATAACAAATTTTGTTCTAAAGGCAAAGTTTGATAGCCTAATGTTAGCATTTTCATTATTAATGAATCTGCCAGTTATTTTCTTGATTATTTGACTGATTTTTTTTTTTGGTCTAAAAAAATGTCAGAAAATAGGGGAAAAATGCCTGTAATATTTTCTTTAAGCCCAAGGTAGCAAATTAAAGTTGTTCTTTCCCATTGAAACCTCAAAAATGGTAAAATTTCATCAAAATCCTTGCAGATGAGAAGTTGCATCTATGCAATGTTTAGCATTTCTGTCATTTGACCAAGTAATCAATTAACTAATGTATTAATTGCTTAATTAATTAATTGATTAATTGACTAATCTTGGCTTCTCTCACTAAATGACGCTTTCTTTCATTGACATGATTATTCCCGCTGTTTATTTTGACTCCGCCCTGCTACTTTAAATGTATATTCATCCGCTGCTGAAAATAGTCCCCGACAAATTAGCTATTTACTCCTATTTGAGTAAAGTTTCTTAAAAGCTACAGTGCCAGGCTGTTTTAGGAAATCACTGAGGCTTTTTTAAAAACTAATCTTTACACTTGAAGACCATTTTTATGCCTGCACTAATTTAAAACTTACATCTTCAGTACAAACAAGTGGGCTAAGGGCTGTTTTTGTTGTTTTCATTGGGTTTGTTGACGATAAAAACATGGAAAAACTACACCCACATTCTTTAGAAAACTAATATTCTGCCCTTTTTCCTTCAGTGATTTGTTTTTACATCCTTAAACCTGACTTCACTGGACATATGTTCAGTTGTTGCTACACTAATTAATATAAAACAGTGAACATTTACAGCTGAATTTGTTTCCCAGTCAGGTCGGGGTGTTTGATGTATTTAATTACCATCCAGAGCACAGTTTTTTCCGTGTGCCTTGGGAACTGGATTTTGAAAGTCTGCTGTGTAGAGGGAAAAAAAAAGAACACCAAGGCAGCTGCTTTGTTTAAACAGCGTTATCTGAAACTGGTTTGACTGCAGAGGTGAAGAGTCTCATGTGAAGCGTGTTGATGCCTGAATGGTGGTAAACGCTGCTTCCTGCTGCTCACGCATTTCCTCTTTCTTGATTTACAGTGGAGGAGATTCTCAGGGAAATGTCTGGCTCAATGATGGCGAAAATACAGAAGCTGCTGCGAAAAATATGTTTGTTTCTCGTGTGAAAAACCCCGTTGGGTAGGAAAACTATTAAACCATGTTAACTGCTTCTGAAATATTGGCTTCTGTGGAACTTTAATGCACTAAAAATGACCAGAAAGAAGCATTTGTTGTTTTGATTTTACAGTTTCAGTCACTTTTTTTTGTGATACACTTACAGTTTTATGAGGTGAATAAATATACTAATAAATGTGTTTTGGTTGTAAAACAAATGTGAGCTAGTTTAGATTTGTCATTTCACTTTAATTTGATGTTTTTGAGGCTTTTGCAGATGCTTCAGTGGTATATGTTGGGTAATTTGCCCTAAACAGGGTTTAAATACCTGCTGTTTGTAAGAATATGACATATACTAGGCACCACTAGTATTTTTTAAAGTGGCTTATTAGGGTAACTTTATGAAAAAGAATCAAAAGTCTGTTGAAAAACCCCGTAGAGCCTTCATTTATTGTGGTCTTGTCTGTCAAATGTATGCAGATGATGCGGTTTTGTATGTCTATGCAATAGACAAAAAGAAAGCTGCCCTGAGAGCTGACAGCTGCGATGAATAACGTTTTTAAATGGCTTGATAGCTCTCAATTACATTTCAACATCTCCAAGACTGTGTGTTTGTACTTTTCCAAAAAGATAAATGGAGAAATTGATCCTAATATCTCTGTTTTCTCTGAAACTGGTTCAACTGCAGACGTAAAGAGTCTTGTGAAGCCTGTTGATGCCAGGAGAACAATTAAACCATGCTAGCTGTTTCTGAAATATTGGTTTCTGCTGAACTTTATTGCACTAAAAATCACCAGAAACAAATATTTATTGGGTAGATTTTACAGGTTGTACTTTAAGTACAATTTATCCACATTGATTGTCTTAAAACTTATCTAGAAATTCAAATAAACCAAAACAGTGATGGAAAAACTCAATGTGTAGTTAATTTTGTGTTTTGACGTCTGAATTTAACCACTAAAATTGAGTTTTTACATCAAAATTTTAACATCTTCAACAAGTTGTTTGAATTTTCAACCCAAATTGCACTAATAAAATGTAAAGAAACACTTAAAAACGCAATAAGCTCAAAGTGAAACCTTCCTCCTCTGGTTCAAAACAAAGAAAACACCTTTTCTCCACTTTATTTATCTCCTATCGGGTCCACCAGGTTTGTCTTCAGGGCCAAATTAACGGGAGGATGAAGCCGTTACTGTGACAGAGGTCAGAGGTGAAATGATTTCCAGTTTCCCCTCCAGACGGAAGCCGCTGGTTGGAAGTAAAGAGATTAACTCCAAAGTGAAATATCGACCCTGAAAAAAAAGATTAGTGGCTTCGATGTTAAACAGATTATTAGTTTAATCCGTGTGAACCCTGACGCTTTGTGTTGTTTGCGATGTTTTTACAACAATTTTTAAAGACAGAAATAGTTTAATCAGAACTAATTCCATCAAAATACGAGTCTCTGGAGGAATTATTCCTGTTTTTTCAGGAATAAAAACCGTCTATGTGATGGATTTTCCTGCTCATTTGCATGATTAATTTGTAATGAAGCAGAAAAAAAAAGATGGAAATATCTCAGAACTAACTCATTATTTCTCCTCCTGAAAGAAAAACCTTAAAGTTGAGGGAATAAAGGAGCACAGTGAGATCGAGAAACCAGAAGATGTCGATAAATTTTAATTAAATTGTCGTGATAATTAGATTTTACACACAGCAATGATTGTTTTACTGGAGTTACACGCCTCAGATGTTATCTACTGTAAAAAAACCAAAAACAAAACAGTTTTTCCTTTTTTAGTTTCCACTTATTATTGCCAGTAATAAATATAACATCAGAAAATTAGAAAAAAGGACCACAATGAAGCTATTTAAGCTCAGTAATAGAGCGTAAACGTTGTATAACACTGGAGAGCTCCAGCTGATACAGATGTTGTGTGTTTTATTGTCCTGAAGCCAAAAACAACACAAATCCAATCAGCTGATCGATCACATGACCTCCGACTCAACCAGCAGTTTGAAGGAAAAAGGAGAGAAAATACAAGAGTAGAAAAGGGGAAGAGTATGAATATTTGCCACTGAAGAGGTTTTAGTTCATCACACAGCTTGTTTAACTAATAATATTAATAATTAATATATTAATATTAATGACTGCATTTTGTTTTGCCAATGGGCAGTTTCCCAACTAGGTAGGAAAACCATGAAACCACACTAGCTGGTACTGACATCTGGCTTTCTGCTGAACTTTAATGCGCTAAAAGATCACACACTGGGGTGTTTTTACAGCTTTGTTGACTTTTTTCAATTTACACTTCCAGTTTTATGAGGGGAAAATGAATCTGAATGTGTTTTGGTTGTAAAACTACAAAATGCATAACATAGTTTTGAACTTTACAACATCCAATAAATGCTTTTTTCAAATAATATATAGATGATAACGTGAAAAGCCATTTATTTCTTCAAACTAAAGGATAAAATACGATTCAACTTCAGCGATATTCTCCTCCAAAACATCAATTTCAACTAAGGAATTTTCTTTTTATTTAATTTTAACACGTCTGACAGCAAACACATGCAGGAAAAATACAGTTTTCCAAAAATATACCAAAAGTACTGAATAAAAGAGTAGACGTTTGGACTCAGTTCCACTGTTTTTAGTCTCAATATGTGACCTTTTCTGAAGTTTTTGATGAAAAACCTTTAAAAAAAAAAAAAAAAAAAAACTTTTAGTTAATGGTTGTATACTTTAAATACAATTAGAAAATAGAAATAGAAATTCAAATTAACCAAAGCAGTGATGAAAAACTCAACTTTTTTTTTTACTGCAGATGAGTTAATTTTGCGTTTTGACATCTCAATTTAACCAGTTTATTTTGTCGTATTTGATTATGTTTCAATTAATGCAATTATTCATGCCAATGAATCAGTTATGAATAAATCATTAACATTTGGAGTACATACACTCAGCGTTAGTCACTATACACTAAAAATAAAAACATGAAAATAAATAAAAAATCCCGAAATAAATTTTGAAAATCTGGCAAAAAAAAAGCTGCAAAGCAACATTTATTATTATTATTATTGTTATTATTATTATTATTATTATTATTATTATTATTATTATTATTATTATTATTATTATTATTATTATTATTAATAATAATAATAATAATAATAATAATAATAATAATAATAATAATAATAATAATAATAATAATTATTATTATTATTATTATTATTATTATTATTATTATTATTATTATTATTATTATTATTATTATTATTATTATTATTTCTGGGCACTCAAAGTCGTTTTACAGGTGAAATGCAAATAACAAAAACAAACATAAAATATATAGAATATAAATGTTTGTGTCGTCAAATACAGTAAAATGGTGTCATTTTTCAGTCAAACATTGTAAAAAAAAAACAAATTACTTTTTGTAAAAAATACAGATTTTTCACATTTGACAGTGTTTTTTTATGATAAACAAGTAAATTATTATTGTCATTTTACAAATTATTTTCACAACTTACCAAAACAAGGAAAGTATGTTAAATGTTAAAAAATTACAGTTTAGAAATGTTCATTTTTAACAGTCTGTCTGTGCTATCATTTGCAATATTAGCAAAACTAAGTTATACTTTTCTGTATATTCTGATTTATAACTGTTCCAAGATTTATTGATCTATTGACATTATTTTTATCTTTAATATTAGTAGTTTAATCTTTGCTGTCATTGGAAATATTACTTGTCATTGATGTTTCAGTTACCTCTGTTTTTGATTTTTTGATTTTCCTACTTATAGTTACACCTTTGGAACCAGCTTTTATAATTACACCTGTGCTATATTTTGTATTATTAATGACACCGGTGCTTTGTTTGTGATATTTAACGTTGGGCTCTAAATGCCGCTTCCATTTTGGATCAGATTCCAAATTGGTAAAGCACCATAACTCACTAAATTCTGACCCTAATCTTATTGGTTCTTTTATCCCTCCTCACTTTTTGGTATTATTGTCCATCCAAAGACAGTTTGAGAAAGAAGTATTATTATCTAACGTCACCTTTCGACCACTAGCATTGAGAAAACTAACCAATGGTGGTTAGTTTTCTCAATCTAAACATGTCCTGTTTAAGCACAGCATCTGCTTCCCTTGTTTTGGCTATACCCTAAAGTATCTATAATGTTTAATAATGCTGAAAAAGTCCAGAATCAGCACAGCAAACATATACTTTTAACCTAAACCTCCCCATACAGCTGCCCCAGCAGCATACAGTTAAATATAACCTGGTTAATGTAAGAACATCACAGCTATTGGAGTCATGAGGGCACAAAGCTCCGTCACGTCTCTTTACAATAGTTTAAATTCTGTCCTGAGTTGAATTTGATCAGGTTTCATGTGGCTGGACGTAATAAAATTAGGGTTTAGCCTTTAAAAAAGTCTATTTCTGTTGCAACAGAGCAGGAGGACAGTTGGAATTAGACGATTAGTGGTTTGTTGCAGGATGCTCATCTTTATGTGTGAATTCAATTTTCACTTTTTCGGTCTTTGCTGCTAGAAATCCCTCATCAAACCAACTCTGACGTCTTCTTCTTTGCATCTTCTGTTGTGTAGTTTATCCTCCTGCTTTGCAAGTAAACCATGAAATGCTGAAAGCCGTCGCCTCTCGCTCGGGTGAAGTGGATGATCGCACAACATATTGATTTAGATGGAAATGTCAGTGCAGCACTGTAAACACAATCTGTTCAGCCACCAGTCCTCATGTGTGGATGCTCACACTGGAGACGGGCCTTTTTATTGGCTTCTTCACTGATCTAATACACCTGCAGTTCCAGTTTCTCTCCGTGTGATCTCTTGTTATCAATGTGTGATTTAAGGATATTTGACATTTCAGTGTTGTTGTAGAGTTTCTGAATGCAGATGTTGAGTAAACTCTCCAAAAACGACGTCCAAAAACAGCTTCCTCTGGATTATGTTGAGATGTCGTGGATGACATTTCATCCAGAAGGCACTGACGGAGTAAAGCTAATGAAATGTCACCAACTGTGTCTTCTGAGCATTAAAGTTTAATGGAAATACAAGTCAGTGTCTTGGTCCAGATTGAAGGATTCAAGCTGTTTGATGGGTTGGCATGAAATAGACCCAAAACAATACTGATATGTACCAGATGCTTCATCTATAGCAAGAAAGTTGTTAGAATGTTGGATAGTTTCACTTAAATGCCTCAGATGTTCGGATATTCGGGTCCAGCCCTAGTCTGGTTGTATGAGCAAACCACAGCCATGCTGTTTAAGTCCCTTTGCTTTTACACGTAGCGTCTCTACAGGTTTTCCGACTTGCGCTAGTCCACAGCATGCAGGACTCTCTTCATCTGTATCTTGTGTCCACAGAGCCTCCCCTGGTGGAGGCTTTCCAGTGATACCAGGTTCAGGCCAGTCGCTCTGAACGTCAATCTTTAACCCAGCTTTGCTCTGGTCACCTTGATACATGGGCTAACTTAAGTGGATTTTGGTAACCTTTTCAGGCCTTTTGGGCCCGGCCACACCACGGCATTTGGTATAAATACTCATACTCATACTTTTTTATTACAGCGGAAAACTTTTTTAAAAATCCAAACTTGGCCTGTAATCAAATAGGGAAGCTTGTCATTAGTGTCTTCAGTCATTTACACACAAAGCTATTGGCAGAAAGTCAGAGAAGACTTTAAAAATAAAATAAATCAAACAAAGTGTAAATGCAGGTGTGAAGTGTCACATAACGCCACAGAAATGTCCTCCAGGAACTCCTTTTGAGCTACTGGAGGTATCTTCAGAAACCTCTTCTCTGAACTGAGCAGTTAAAGGTTCCTACAGGAAGTTAGTAGAGTTCCTTAAACGTCCTCAGAGTTTTTGGAGATGCTAATCATTCTAAGAGAGTAGTTTGGTTTTAGACACTTTTAAATGTTTTGACTTGATGATAGTACTAGGAGGAAGTTCCAGAAATCCAAAAAGTCACCAAGATTAATCCTCTGGAGAGCAAGAACACGTTATTCAGATAAATCCAGACAGTAGTTGTGGAATATTTTGCTTTTAACCAGCAGTTAGTGTTGATGTTTTGGACTTGAGTCGTGCTGTTTCTCCACTTTGTTCCTCCCTTTCTGCTTCCCTCTGTTCCTACATCCATGCTGACCTTTCAGATCCAGCTGTGTGAGCAGTCTATACAGATGTTAGCCCACCGCCTGCTGTGGGATTAAGGAAGATCGAGGAAGTCCTGGTGGCTCCTCACAGATTGATAAATGAACAGATTCAGTACACCTGAGCCAAGGGTTTCATGTTGCATCTGATCTTTTCTTTGAGTTTTCATCCACATACATGAATGAAATCTCCTTTGTTTGCACATTCAGAGGACCTTTTACTCCTGTAGCATTAAGAACAGCTGTAAGTTATCATGTTTTGTGCAGAAAGCCGGCCACCTCGCTGCAGTTTCACTGTCAATCTTCCCGCTCTGTCGTCTCAGATCTGCCTCATTGTCTTTGCTAAGTGGCTCTGAAACGTTGTGGGGGTAAATTGAATAGCAAATTGAATAATCAAGGGTCAGTCTTGGTGCATGTTAGCAGTTATTGATCGCTGACTCCGGAGGATAGATCGGTAACGACAGCAGAGGCCTTCAGCTGAGTCCGCTGGACGGATGGAAAACAAATTAGTCGTCTGATCTGTTTAAGATGATTCAGAGGCCACATCAGTCAAACACAAATGCCTGCCGACCTTTTGGAGACAATAGATTTATTGGGAAACAAACATTTTTAAACAACAGTTTGTGAGGAAACCACTGGAATACATAGTGGAACCTTAATGGTTTCTGTTGAAGATTGAAATGTCTCCTTAGTCTTTCCAGCTGGCAAAGTGGAGCAAATTTTTGACGCTACAGGTGAAGTTTATGTGTTCACACAAAATGTAGCTGCTGCTTGAGAGCTTTGGCTTCTTGTGTCAGTTATACATATTCATATATTTGCTTCTAGTTTGTTGTAAGCTGGTAATACAACTTTCTGTTGTTTGCTCTTTGCACAATTCAGATTAACATCGAGCATGTGTAGATTCATAGGAAACAGTGCATGTATGAACGTATTTAGTCCGCCAAGGAATGCGGCAGAGTTATGTGATTGCCGTTGGTTTGTCTGTCTGTCAGCAACATTACTCAAAATTTTTTAAAAATAAAACTTTTAAGGAATTACTGGAATTTTCTTCCTGTAGGTTTTGCAAATTTTCAGAAATTTGGGGAATTTTTTTGCTGAATTTTTGGATTTTTTTCAGACAAGTAAACAATACTTTTTGGTGCCTGTAAATGAAGACAACAGGAGGTTAATACTCACAGCGAAAGTGCTTCCTGATTTCCGGTCCATGAATATATGAGGAATGTCAGAGAGTGTCGGGATAAGCCAATCAAAGTCAGAGTAGGGCAGGTTATATAGCAAAAATAAAGCTCTCCACACACCTTTCCTTACTGGCCATTTGCAGATTAGTTAGCTCATTTACTAATTGGCCAATACGCTCACACAGTCTGTTCAGATGGTGTCTTTGTTCATTTGCCTCTTGCTTCATATCCGTCTGCAAACCATTTCTGTTTATACTCGGACATCGGAGGCTTAGATAAAAGTAACGCGGCTAATAAACAACAACAGCTCCTCTTTTATTTTCCTCTTGGCTCCCTGAAAGGTCAGCGCTGATGACTGGCTGTTGGTCAACCATACAAATTCACAAGTCAAAAGTTGGACTCGATGCAACAATTAGAGCTGATTTATTTTACCCCTGCGAGCAGCGCTACTGTTTTACATACTGCTGTGTCCCTGCTTTGGTTTTTCATTCTATTTCTTCTCATTAACTGCGTCTAGAGATGTGACGTTAATTTAATAAAAGGTAAATGATGCCGCTTTGAGTAGCCCTTGGGAGTTTAGTGTTTAAAAAAGAGCTATTTTATTCTATTTGCAGGAACAATCCAACAACTGAGTGTTTTCAGAGAGAGAAGAGACTGATTAGTCCTGTTGGTGAGGATAAATAATTAACACAGTAAAGGCTGCATTCAGTGCCCTGCTGCTTTCAGCTGTACAATGGAAATCCTTGCTAAACATCCACAGCATTGCCAGAGATGCTTCTTCCCACCAACTAGATTTAAAAACTTGGCCAAAATACAGTTCAGTGATTCTGCTGAGACCTTTAGCTGATGTGTTGTTTCACCTCCTCCTCGAAAAACAGTTTGCCTCTCGTCATTTAAGCTGTGAAAACCACCATGCTGTTATGCAGCTCCAAACTCCACACACAATCTGATGTTTTGCTCAGAGCCATCTGGTCTTATGAGAATAAATCTAATTCGGAACTTGGATTTGAATGAAAATGTGTTAACGCGAAATGAATTATTTACTGATTTAATTAAAGGACAAAGGTTGCATTATGTATAAAGATCTAATGAACCCCAAAGATAAAACACTTTTTTTTTTTTTTCCATGACCAGATAATGAGTGTTTCTGTCTTGGTCCCACTCAACATAAATCTCCAGCACTGGATAGAAAAAACTGCTTCATGTAAAGCATTAGATAATTATCTTTTCTTCCCTGTTTCTCTTTTTCTTTTGTTCCGCCAGTCTGACTTATTTAGGGTTTGGACACTTTTCTCTCAATCGCATCCTTGTAATTCACAATAATTATAAAAATGGTTTGATTATTAAGCAAATGGTAGGAAAGGACACAACTGACGGGGCATAAATGGCATTAAAACAGCTACATGTGGTGAAAAAAAACATGCAGTAGTCGTTCACAAAGGGTGTAAGACTAAAACTATTGACCTCCTTGGGTGAAAATCAGGTTATTTACTTTGTTAGCATGTCCATATAGTGTTTTATATGATAGAATTAAAAGCAAAATGAGCAGTCGACACCATGGCTGAGCATTGCCACCTTCAAACTGCACTTTTAAACACAGAAAACATAACATGACACATTTTTTTATATGTTGCTCCCGACTCAATCTGTTGTCTGAAGTATCACACAGATTTTTACAAGCGAGGCGGCCAATGATTGCTGGTATTTGTTTGGAAAGGTGCTATGGACTAGCGACTATGACTTTCATCTTACAAAGATTTTGGGGATATTCAGTCTTTACATTTTATATCATAGAAAAATGTTTTTTGGTAAACTTGATTTACAGCAAAAGACATTATTTTACCAGCAAATGTTGTCACAAACGTCTTTTCCAACAACATTTTGGAAAAATTGCGCACGAACATGTTTGCGGTTGCTGCCAACACAATTTACGTTAGTGCTAAACTTCCTGTAACCTTTTGGTAACATGTCCTGGTTATGTTTGCCTAGATAGATATGCAGATCAGATTTGTGGCAGCAGCTATTTGGACAACTGGGAGGTTTGAAGCAAATTTGATGCAAATTCATAACTGTCTAAGCATTTGCAGTCTGTGAAATCAGCTTGCAGTAGGTTTGGATCCTCATCTCATAATGAAACCATGTTTGTTTTGCTACAGATGTATTATAATCCTCCTCACTGTCTACACATCTTTGTATTCTCGCTCTGTTCTTCAGATTAGGTGCACAGTGTGAAATGAACCAGCGTGTTCGGAGCAGCACCACAGTGTTGTGGGTCTGTCAGCTGGATTTATGCTTCTCTGTGGACGTGTAGCTTTCTCTGGTGTCGGCGCTGATTTATACCAGTTCAGTCTAGGATTTCACTTGTTGCCTGTAGAAACAACACGGCGGCACCAGATGGATGTGTTGTGTAGAGAACAGATGCGATTAGTAATACATTTAGTGATAGGTACTTGCAATAAAAGAGAGGATTACTGAGCCTGTAACCAACAGCTCCGTGTTGCGTTCACACATTTAACACTACTGGCATCTGAAACCATCTGTGAAGGACTTTTTCTGATTTGTCATGTTGACGGTTGAGGATATCTTCAGGACATATTTGGTAAAGAAACCACTGGCTGAGCGCTGGTTGGAGATAAACATGTACAGCAGCTTCTGGTGGCAAAGTCAGCTAATCTTATTGTTTTTTCTGATGTGGTCTCCAGGAAACAAGATCTGTCTCCATTTGTTTCGTTTTGTTTCATTATTTAAAGCTGCCACTTCTAACATGTTCTCAGTCACCATTCTGAAGTTCTGAGATCAGTCACTGGACTGATAATAATAAAGATAAGTAGCTTGATGCTATTGATGCTTTAGATAGTAGAGTTTTGTTTCTGTTTGAAGAAGACTGCTGTGTCTTTCCTCAGAAGCTGCAGTACTGCTGCAGTTTACAGCAAACATGAGTGAAACCCTTTTTCAGTACCACTTAAATGTCAAATGATTCAAACCTGTATCACTTCTCAATAACTGCATTATTATTCCTAAGTCAAACAAGTAGAGCATCTCTTAAAAACTATTTAAAACAAATACTTTAGGTTATATTGAAAGAAACTCAATGCAACAAAAAGTGAATACACCCGTTATAAGTGAAACCAAACTGAGTCCAACTGTGATTTTTAGTCAGCCTAACTGCATGAACATGGTTATAAAATGAGCTGTAAACACCAGAAGCTTCTCAGTTTTGGACCTCTGAGCTGTGTCTGTCTGCATCATGTCATAATACCACTAATCAGAGCAGCAGTGGTCAACTCCCTAAAATGACTCCATGGACAGTGCGCTACTTGCACACTGCAGCTCTAAAGAACAGATGTTGCTGTACAACATTCAACAAAACAATGAGGCCTTTTTTTTTGCTACTCAGAACCACACAGCTCTGCTGGTTATGAAGCTGTTTGTGTATGAGAGTGTAACAGAAAGACGCCAGGTCTTATCACAGATACGAAGGATAACGGAGGAGGAAGAGCAATAAACAGCTTCCTGGTAGCGGTTCTGATAGTAACGCCGATGATGCCTCCTTATAGAAATACAAATCATCTCCTCTCTGAACAGAAACTCTCCTCTCCTTCCATTTGTTTCCGTTAGTTTCCTCTTCCTCCTGTTGTGTGTTGTGATTGCTCATCTATTTTTAATGCCTCTGTGTGTTTTATGGTTTTGCTTGTTGCTCGTTATTGAGATCGAACGTCCTCCGCAGACCGAAGGCAGCATCGCTGTGAACCGAGTGTATACGTTTCCATTATTAGATCTGCAGCGCTGTTTTATTTCATTAGACACACCTAACTGAAACTGATGCAGTCTAATTGAAGTGCGATGCAATGAATCTCATTTTCATCAGTAAGGGAAGGTTAGATATTAGAATCAGCTCTCAGCACAAAGCAATAAATTATAAAAAAAAAAAATACATCCTTCGCCTCCAAAATGACCGTAAAGTTGAAGCAACACGTCTTTAAAGAAACAAGAACGAAACCGAATCCAACAGCCTTCATTAAGGGAGGATTTATTACTGGGATGTTGTATTAGACTGAATTAGTTTTAGGCACCTCATCAAGCAGCAGCTGCATGTGGATACAGGAGCTTAAAATATTAAATTAAAGTCCATAATCGGTTCCGGTATGCTGTAAAAGATGTGATTATGTGCCTGTGGTGGATCTTTAGACACTTTGTCATGTTCCTCATGCCATCACTGAGCTGTTCCTACTTTTAAATTAGAGATTTTTGTGTCTCATTGGCATCATTATGTTTACTTTTTTGGTCATTTTACATGAAGCTTTTTGTAATTTTGTGTCTGGTTTGCACCATTTTGAGTCTAATTTATGTAGTTTTGTTCTTTTTTGTTGTTTTGTATCTAATTTGTGTAATTTTGGGTGCCATTTGTCACTTGGTCCCATTTTTTGTCGTGTTTCTCATTTGTGACATTTTGTCATGTCTGTGTTGTTTTATGTCTCGTTTTTCTTTCGTGTCTTGTTTCTGATGTTTAGTTTTTGTCTCTTTGGGTCACTTTTGTCTCCTCTCTGTTGTTTTGTGTCTGGTTTTTGTCATGTTTTGTTTTTTATTTTTCATTTGTGTCAATTTGTGTTGTTTTGTGTCTCGTTTGCATCATTATGTCTAAATTTTTGGGTGTTTCACATCTAACTTTTTGTAATTTTGTGTCTCATTTGCATCATTATGTGTCTTTTTGTGTTGTTTTCTATCTTAGTTGTGTGAATTTGGGTGTTATTTGTCATTTTGTCCCATTTTTTTTGTTTTGTTTCTCATTTATGTCATTTTGTGTCATTTTCTGCTATTTTTTGTCGTTTTGTTTCTCATTTATGTCATTTTGTGTCATTTTCTCCCATTTTTTTGTCATTATGTTTCTTATTTATGTCATTTCGTGCCTGTTTTTATTGTTTTGTATCACATTTGTGTTGTTTTATGTCTTCTTTTACTTTCATGTCTTGTTTCTGACATCTAGTTTTGAATTTCAGTTGTTTTGTGTCCTGTTTGCATCATTATGTCTCATTTTATGGACATTTAGAAGATAATTCCCTTCTTTATTCTGTTTTATTGCGATTGTTGTCAAGGTGATGGTTCGTCGCTGTGTTTTCTGCCGTCAGCTGACCGAGCTGCTGTTAACATTTTTAGCCCGAGGGGATCGCAGCTGATCACACCACAAACATTCCTGGTTTTCCACCAATGACAACAGATCAACAAACTCTACGCTTCCTCATCGACTCACGCACCTACAGAAGCCTTCATCAATACCACTGACAGATGCTAAATGTGAGGGCAAGAGGAGAAAGAAAACATAAGGCCTATCTGCCACCAGGGTGTCCCCATAGATAATGAAACCTGAATTCTCAATTAGAATCCCTATTTTCAAGATTATTTTCTGATCGTTGTTCGTCTTTTACAAACTTGCTGATCACTTGTAAAGCAAATCTTGTAGTTTTAGATTAGATTCATGTTTTTCCAAGGCAGGAATCCATTAATCTGCCTTATTTAGCGAGGATCATATCTGCTTTCATAACGGCTGTTCTTGTTGTTTCTACCAATACATTTGTCATAGCAAATCCATTTGAAAACCTGCTGTGTTAATAGTAGCAATACAACAATGCTGATGTATTATTATTCAATAATAATTACACCTAACAACAAAAGGTGCTATTTAAGATGGTTATTTTTCTTTAAGTGCTTCCACTAATTGGCAAAAAATAGGAGGGAAAGCTGCTGTTGTGAATTTTGTACCAGAAATAAAACAGGAAGTTGGGATATGCTATGATTTTAGCAAAATCAAAAACATTTTGAATACAAACACAAAGCTGTGCAGCATTATCAGATCAGAGTTATGAAAAGGAATTAGCTCTGGTTGAAAAGAGTGTGGGTTATTCGTCATTGTACTGTTGTTACTTCAGTCTGACTGGTGAATGGGAACGCTCTATATTCTCTTTCTAATTGTACTGTCTGAGGTTTATTGAAAGGAGGAATTCCTGCCAAATCACTGCCCTCTTTGTAATAAAGAATAGTGCTATACATGCTTCTTCTCAGCTGACCGAATTAGAGTCTCATGATCCTCTCTAAATATACCACATTTAGCCGTGAGGTAGACAGAACCCAGACTACAACTCAGCAGATACACAAACACTTCACACACTCAAGAATTACTCATGAAAGCTGCATTCCAAGACATCATCCAGTAGTTTGAGCAGCATGAGCACCCAGGATATCACCAAAATCCCATGCAGATTACAAGATGACGACGGAGAAACAATGTATGTTTTGGTGTAAGAATTACAGCTTGAGTGTTACTGGATTCTTGGGGTAAATACCGTTTTTTAAGGGGGAATAAATACCAAATTCTTGATATTTAACAGATACAGTACCATGCATACGTGTGATATAGTTATATTTTAAAGGGGAAACAAAGAAGTCATTGTTTACTTTTGTCCCAGCGATGCATTTTACAGACTATTTAAGAACTAAGCACGGACAGGATTGGGGACATCAACCCTACATGGTCTGATAAAATGCATACACTTTATTTATAATGTCTTTTTGGAGTTTATCAGTTCTTGGAAGTCAGCCTATATTCGGGAGGAAGCCTGGTTTGTGATGAGGTTGATGGTATACAAAGTTCTGTCATCTGCATAGAAGTAGACTTTACAGTGCTCGGTTGGGGAAAAAAATAAAGTACGTAAATGGACCTAATATTAATCCTTGAGGGACACCTTTATCAACCATCTGGGGACTTTAGGAGCTTGTTACAGAAACATCTGAACCTACAGAAAGCAGCTCATTTTTAAAAAAGAATGTTGCGGTCAATAAAATTCAAAGCCTTAACAAAGTCAATGTAATGGCACAGTGGATAAAAGTGTTTAACACAGGTAAAGAAGATCCTCAAACCAAAAATTTTAAAGTTTTCAAGTCTTCCAATGACAGAACGTCCTCTATAATATGTTCCTTTATTGTGATATATCAATACAGATAGAGAACGATTTGCCTGCAATGTTCTGTTGATGTTTTGGGGATGTTGCTGAGGTGACATGTAATTGGTAAAACATTACCAGAATGTTGCATGATTACATGATCACAGAGGGACGATGTACTCAGTACAACACATTTTAAGAATATTACTGCATAATGATCCAACAGTCTCTTTAGGGAATGGTATTCTGCCTTTAAAGAGAACATTCTGGAAACTAAACTTTACAGAACTTCTTCAGAACGCTTTATAGCAAAAAATAAATAAATAAAACATCTAGCTGGGCTAAAGGCAGGTCTAAATGCCTAAATACATAAAAGCTAGTATTTTGAAAATGTGTTTATGTATGAAACTAAAAGAAATACCCTACTTCAGTCACTATATCCACTCTTTGCACCCCTTTCTTCTGCTGAGGTTTAATGCCACCAACAGTTGATCTGAGGCGATTAACTTGTAATATTCGCCCGACTGCATTTATTGACATTAACGTCATGGATTTAGTTGCAGAGCTGCTGCTGCACTGTGGGTGTATTTTGGTTTTAACCCAAAGAAAAAAGGAGAGCTGAATAACTCGGAGGAGGAGATTTGTTGGAATTTCAGCAAAAAGGTGGCAATCAAAGGCGCTAATGCAACCATTAGAGCAATAAAAGTAATAGAAACAGACAAATTGCAATTATTTCAATGCCAATTAATTGACAATGCAATCTCAGGATTATGGGTGCCCTCATAGCACTGATTTTGTCTTGTTATTTACCATTTTCACACTCTCTTCTTCTACTTTCTCATGAGTCTCTTCCACTCAGACTCTCACACAAACTTAGTATTTTCCCAGAACTTCATGTTGTAGTCGGGACGACCTCTTGATCCCCACTACCATAATTCAACATGGCAGCAGTAGTACAACAACATACAAAGGCACAGACCATCTCCTTCCTCTGTCTGGGTATGTTTTCTATCCACCGAGTTGTTTTTGTTAGGCTCTTATTTCCTTTTCTCTGCGTTTCTTTAATCATGTTTTGTTTCACACCCAACCAGAATACCAAACTGATTTTTTATCCGTTCGTGACCGTGCCTTTCTGTCTTGTTTTGTTCAGGTTTATTGTGGTCATCACTATGACTGAAGGGGATTATGACTACCTGATAAAGCTCCTGGCCCTGGGGGACTCCGGCGTGGGGAAGACCACGTTCCTGTACCGGTACACAGACAACAAGTTCAACCCCAAGTTCATCACCACAGTCGGCATCGACTTCAGGGAAAAGAGAGTGGTGAGTCCTCCAGTCTCTCTCGTCTTGAGGCACGAAAGCAGGGAAATAAGTCGCTAATTTACCTTCGACTTCAGCTCAGGTTTTCGCCCAGCTTTCTGTTGCACCTTACACGCAGGTGATGGAGGCTTGGTTGCCATAGTTACCGTGGCATTTTCGTCCACGCATTTTCTCCGGGCTTCACTTATCGAAGAACAAACAGTGGGTCAGGTCAGGTCTGGATTTTCTGCTGCTTTTTTTCTCCCACGGTGGCTGCTGCGCTGAGTCACACTCCACTTATTATAACTTATACATGAAAACCGAGGATCAGATCCAGGCTGGATAAACAAGACGGAATAAATTATCTGTGAAGAGATGTCCTAGGTTAACTAGTTAGTTTCTAACATTATAATTGGTGTTGCATTCATGAATGGAAAAACAAAAGAAAATGGCATGAAGACCTGTGGGCTGAAACAATATGACTTCTTGCTGATGAAGGAAACAAAAATGACAACAATTATCTGGTGGCAGCTGCACATGTTAAACTCTGGAATGTACACTAATGTTCAAAAGTTTTGGGTCACTTAGAAATCTCCTTATTTTTGAAAGAAGAGCAATTTTTTTTCAATGAAGATAACATTAAATGAATGATAAATCCAGTGTAGACATTGTTAATGTGGTAAATGACTATTCTAGCTGGAAACAGCTGATTTTTAATGGAATATCTCCATAGGGGTACAGAGGAACATTTCCAGCAACCATCACTCCTGTGTTCTAATGCTACATTGTGTTAGCTAATGGTGTTGAAAGGCTCATTGATGACTAGAAACCCCTTGTGCTGTTATGTTAGCACATGAATTAAAGTGTGAGTTTTCATGGAAAAAATGAAACTGTCTGGGCGATCCCAAACTTTTGAACAGTAGTGTAACAGATGGTTAGTAAAGCAGCTGTAAAGACTTGAATGATTTTGACAAAAACTTAATCAAAATGGTGAAATGACTGGATCGGAACAACTCCAGAACTGCAAGGCTTCTAGTCACCCTGTCAAAAGTAGTCCTAAAAAGAAGTCTAGACTGATCCGTTCTCCATTGTCTCTTAATGAAGTTACTTTTGTTGTTATTCCACTTTGGAGACTCTTATATGGATCCTGATTCCATTTGATGCTGCAGGTTTTTAATAAACTCAGAGGAAATAGTTCTAAACAACTGGAAGCAACGAATTTTGGCTCCAGCATTGTCTATGTGAGCATGTTAGCATACTGAGATTAGCATTTAGCTCAAAGCACCACAGTGTTTACAGTAAATATAGTCTAACAAAGGTGCTAGCATGGCTGTGGACTCTTAACTTACGTAAGACCAACCCTCAACAACTGCGAACAGCAACAATACAGCTTCCAACGGTTTTAAATTAATGTGTTTATGAGATTCCTTATTTATTCAAAGCAATTTGCTGTAAATTTTCATTCAAATAATTGAAACTAAAAAGGCCTGTGTGTAAAACAGGTTTTTAATTAGTTGAACTACTTCAAAATTTCTTACTGGCTTTAGCCACAAAAAATTCCTCCACATGCCAAATTTTGATGTTGTGGTGAAGCCTATACCTTCCAAAACTATTTTTAAAAAGTCTCATATGGCCATTTTCTAAACTGTAGACTTTTAACATTTTCTAAAAGTTGAGGTTTCATTGTGGTTAACAGATAAAACATTCTTGGGTGTGGTTCAAAAATGCTTATTATCAGTGGTTAATAGTGAATATTTGATGTCGTATTTGAAGTGTAAGCTGCCTCATAGAACACACATACTGCTTGTGCAATACTGACAGAATTAACAACAGTAAAGATGCAGAACATGGAGATCTGGGTAGTGAATAGAATAAAATCGCTGCCTCTTTGGAGATTTGACACTCACGGACTCTGGGGAATATGACAATGACATATCCTGACAAGTCTTATTAAAATCATTTTAGGTTTGAAAGGTGTTTGATGAGACAGAATCAGTTTTTAGTCACATCTGGATGGACTGTGTAGTTTTGCTAAAGGATAATTGACAGGTTGGAGGACTTGAAGTAGATTTTTTATGACTTTGTATGATGTCGTATTACAGGGTGAATTTGGGAGCAATCAGACACTTCACTGGTGCCATATATAGGCAATATCTGTCTCTTTAAGATAAAAAAAAACATTTTACAGCCTCCTTTCCTGTCTATAGAGGGTTACACACATGATTTTGAGGGAACTACAACTTCAAACTGTCACTTAGTTGTTGAAAACATCCACAGCTGCTGATAAAGTCATATCAGGATGAATATATGCAGATGTAAAATGCAGTTATCTGACTCAGAGAGTGGGCGAGTCTTGGTTCGGTCAGCAGTTTGATCACCTCGGTGCTCTGCTGCCTTCGCACGTCTGAAATACAGACAATGCAGCTTTAAGCCCACCATTCAGGATGACTCATAGGATTGATTATTGTTCCTCACCTCCTCTCTCAGTGTGTGTTTTTGTGTGTGTTCGTGCTGAGGTCACACCCTGTTTTCAACTCCGTCTGAAGTCAGACAGAAGCAGCCACATGTGTGATCACAGCTGTAGCTCGCTGCTGTCGCTGGTTCCTTCTCTGAGGCCTCGGCCTGAATTCGGACCAGTTTGTTTGTCCTCTGAGTCACAGAACCAGGAGTTTGTAGATGAAAGTCACATGACTCCCAACCAGGTCAATAAGTAGACATTTTTGGTAAGAGGTGAGGATGTTTTGGTACTTTTACTGGTTAAAACACCAGAAAACAGCTGAATATGACCACTAGACTTAGTCTTGCACCTGCTGGTTGATTTTAAGACATTACTTACTGTGTTTCATGCACCTAATGGGCAGGTTCCTGGTTATACTGCTGCTCCCCTACAAGCTACAATGTGATGTGAGGCTTGCTGTTCCTAGTCCTGTTCAAGAAACCATTCAAAAAACCATAACATAGGGTCATTACATCAAAAAAGCTAAACCTGGTTCAGTTTTTGCTACATGTGAGCCTTTAAGATGCTGTGTACTTGGTAACCTGAACTGTATTTCTGATTTTTAGGCTTTGTCACGAGAAGTTTGTGACTCAAAGTGTCCCTTTCCAACAGAGATGGCAAGAAACTTAAGGCAAAAGTGTTCAAGCAGTAACGTCACACTTGTAAGACAAATCAAAATAAAGAACAAAAAGGTTTCAGTCAGATATAAACAGAGAAATATCAAACAAAAATATCCATCTGAGTCCCAGAAACTGAGATTTTGAGGTGCTAAAGGAAAGAATACTTCTTTTCTCCCTCAAAATAAACTTCTGCAGTCATGTAATTCAGGAAGTCATTCTGAAAAATCTTAAATATTTTCTTTCCTGAGTAGTAAATTCTTACCTGTTAGTGGTGGAGTCCATTTAAACACATTAATCTGTTACTCCAAATGTACTTCCTGGATCAGATTTCATGTTTCGCTAGAACCTTCAGCAACACACCTCCACCGACTCAGCCAACCTGCATTTTCTCAGTGCTGGGCTGTTTTCAGTCGGATTTCCTCCTAAGTTCTGGCTGAAGACCAAAGTACTGAAGAGTTATTTGCAGTCAGGACCTCTGAGCTTTGGAAGTAACTTCCTGAAAGTCTTAAGGTTTGCGCATTCGGTATCATCCTTTAAGTTACATCTCCTAAATCAGAGCCATAGTCCAGGAATCCTCAGCACCACTGGGGTTCACAACACACCGATGAACCAAAACATCACGAACGCTCACAGACAATGTGACAAACATTCATTTTCCTGCAGCAGCAGCACATGCAAAGTTCTGGAATCTATTAAACAGTAAATGAAGCAGACTTAAATAGCCTATTTTAACCTGAGCTAGGTTCTACAAAATGCTTTACGATGTTATTTTCATCCACCTATTTGGGTGATCTGAGTTGCAAGGTGCTCACCTACTAACCTCAAGTTGTCCACCATCAGGAGCAGCTTTGGGTTCAGTGTTTTGCCCAAGAACACTTGTGGGCTGTCAGGGATTGAACCACAAATCTTTTGGTTGGTCAAAGCCAATGCAAGGCAAATGGGCAGGTGTAAAGAGAGAGACTTGGTCCAAGCATCTACAAAACTATAAGGTTCTTTGGGGTTGGTTCTGGATAGCAGTCACGAAGACCACAAACTATGAACAAGCAGCAGGATGTTCTCAAACAAATGTCATCTGTGGTGGCTCCAACTTGCAACTTACAGGACTTGAAGGATCTGCTGCTCAGATCTTGGTCCTGATACCACGAGGTACCTTCGTAGGTCTTGTAGAGTCTATACCTCAGCAAGTCTCCACAAAGAACTAAGAGTATATTAACCAGGAGGTTTGGTTCAGCATAGAGGACTCACACTGCCAGATTTACTACCTGAATCAGTTTGCACCTGGAGAACCGAGCCAAAACCACCACGGAGCCTCTTGTTACTGCTGTGAACACCGTCAGTGTAAACTCAGCCTTAAAGAGTGTCAGAGGAAGTGTCAGAGTGTCTCATCTGGGAGAGTCGGAGGTGTGAGTGTGAGTTCATTATTACACAGTCAGAATCGCTGTCCAGGTGAGACGTAGTCCTGCTGAGATACAGTGAAGCCATGGAGAGGTGGAAAAAATAATCCTGGAGTAAGTTGGTGCATATTTCTTGAAGTATCAGTGAGAAGATACTCGATAGTGGAAGGTCAGCTCGAGGAACAGATCTGAGAGTTTGATTTATTACATGTTAAAATGCTGCACAATGGAATCATGGTACTATGAGGAAGGATTTTAGTCAAGAATGTTCTCGGGCGACTGTTAAGCCTCTCTCCAGTGGATTTACACGAATCAAATTATATAGTATCCTCCTCTAAATTACTGAATTTGCATGTACAGCTTGATGATGTGTTGAAAAATGTCTGACAGTTCATGTTTGAATAGTTTTTTTCTACCAAATGCTGGAAAACTGAAATTGATTTAAATGACTTTTTTTGGGAAATTTTAGAGAGAGTCAAAGAAGCAGTCAGTTATAACCTGCTTTACTTAAATTATATTGATGACACGAATAAAAATTTGCAGTACTATGAGAGTTTTTGCTGGATACCACTGTATTTCCAATGAAGCCTCAGTAATTGAGTTATGCATTACATTTTAATATATTTTCTGGGGGAATTGTCATCTCAAATGTCTTCTACAAAGGTCAGAGTCTTTGGCCGTCCCTTAAATGGGACATTAAATGTAAGTTTACACAACAAATATCCAGTCTTTAACTAAATGATTGATAATTACCTGATAAATTATAATGATGCACCACATAGCATGTTACACAGAAATGTTTAGGAAGTTGGTCATTAGAAACTGTTAGCAAGTTCAGGCACTTTGCGAAAACATTAGTGCACCTCAAAATACTAGAACATTGTGGAAAAGTTCTTTTTTTGTAATTTGATTCAAAAAGATAAACTTTTAAAGTAAAATATTTCAGGCCTTGCTATGTTTTAGTTTTGATGATTGTGGCATAAAGCTCATGAAAAATCAAAAATCTAGTATCTAATTAAAATATTTCATTTCAAATTTGAGTAAAATACTATTCAAAGAGTATGAAGACCATGTATCTGTTGGTGTAGATGAGCACATGCAGCAACAACCTTGGGGAAGATTGCTGACTTGAAAGGTGTGCAGAAGACGATCACTGACACTTGAAATGAAACATCTAATTATTTGAGATACCTATAAGCCATAATAGTCAAAATTAAGACATAAAAAGGCTTGAAATATTTCACTTTATATGTAACAAGTCTAGAATATATGAAACTTTTCCTCTTAGAATTCAGTTACGAAATAGAAATGAGGCCTATATCAGGCTTGTATCTGTCAGTCGCTACTCATAAGATACTTGTCTGTCCAGGTGTAGATTAGTTTGAGGCTTTGCAAGATGGATTCTGTTGGAATCATAATCTTGCAGCCTCTATAAATATTTGCAGAAGAAAAGTGCAGAGGCATAAAGAAAAGCCTCGGAAAAGACCCAAAAATAACCCCCAAATCAGGCCTGTTTGCATGAGACTAATAACAATACACAACCTCTGTGAAATCTGGTGGAAATTTTACTTTACAAATAGGAACATGGCAAATTTTCACAGAATTAAGACGAAAGATGACCTCCACAATTATAAGAAATTAGTGCTTAACTGGTACAAAGCTAGTGCTGTCCAAACAGAGCTGTAGAGAGGTGTTGCCAGACTGTAGTTTGAAGCAATGCCTGTCAGGGTAATATCCACAAATTAAAAAATATACATTTGTACACCTATATAAAGTCATTTGATCTCTTTTCAAGCGTAAACTAACTAAAGCTCTCTTGTTTGTTTCTCCTCAGGTCTACACAGCGACTAACCCCAATGGGACGGCCACAGGGAAAACCTTCAAGGTCCACCTTCAGCTCTGGGACACAGCTGGACAGGAGAGGTGGGCTGCTTATCCCATTAACTCTGGATCTTTTCCCACAAAGGGGGGAAACTACTAACAGGATAACGGGTTGTCAGCTGGTTCACATGTCACTGATGGTATCTTGGTGGTTAGATGTTAGTGATACTTCAGGAAACAAAGATTTGTTGTTTGTGAGCCACAGCCAGTGTGTTTGGAAGGTGAAGCCATAGACTGTATATAAAAAATTAACAATGCTACTGTGATGTGACCTGTTGGTTTTTTGTCTGCTATGTTGAAGTTTTGGACATAATTATTGAGTTGCCCTAAAACCTCCCTTGCTTTATCATCTATTTTACTCTAAATGGGACCTTAATTTTCTAAATGAACATCACACTGTATTCAAAAAGTCTTCAGTCTAGCAATTAAGACCATCAACTCATCATGAAAATATTTACTGAGGTAGCAAATCAGGTGAGAAGTTGGTTCATTTTCTCATAGACTTCTATATAATTAGATTTCCAGATGAGTCACCTCCTGTTGGCTGTTGTAAAGAACACAGGTTTAATACATTTTTTTTTTACTTCAGTTTTCAGACGGATCTTTATATACTGTCTATGGTCAAAACTAAGTGTGTTCAGCTGCAGTTCCATTCATGATTACCTAGATGCTAGTCTGGTTCCACAACCCACATCTAAATCTGGTTTTACTGTCCGCTGATGGTGGTTTCTGCGTGTTAGGGAGACAATTAACCAAATTTATCTTCTCAAACATTAGCCAGCAACTTAGCGACACTCGTAATAGCAGCAATAACGACACGTAAACCCCCCGAAATAGTGACAAGTGTATTATTTCTCAATAGGAATAAAATATTAACAGCCAAAATTAAGCTGCAATTCCATTCATGGCCACTAGATGCTAGCTTGGTTTTTGACCTCTAAATCACTGTTCACATCTAGATCTGGCTGTACCGTCCACTTATGGTGGTTTCTGTATGTTAAGGAGACAATTAACCAAAGTTTATCTTCTTAAACGTTAGCTAGCAACTTAGCGACATTCATAACAGCAGCAATAATGACAAGTAAATGACAAAAAATAGCAACAAGCATAGATGAGACGGGTGTAGATGAAGAATTGAGTTAAAGAAACAACTTCTTTGTTGGCATATTTCATTGAAATAAAATGTTACCCTATCTTAGTGAAAGCGCTAGTTTTGTCAGTTGCAGACAGCATTGGAAAGACGGATTAAAAAAGGAAAGCACAATACCAAGATGAATAAATGAAGTAAAACAAAATGGCCCAGTCTGTTAACTTGAGTCCAAGAAACTGCTGATTGCATCGAAATGAACGGGTTAAACCTGGTCTTTCCTCTAAAAGTACTTGTAGAAGCATCTAGCTTAGCTCTTTAAAAGTATTTCTCAATAAGAATAAAATATTAAGACCTAAAATTAAGCTGCAATTCCATTCACGGCCACTAGATGCTAGCCTGGTTTCAGACTTCTAAATCTCTTTTTGCGTCTAGATCTGGTTTTACTGTCCACTGATGGTGGAGTTTAATATAGACTGGTGAAGTTTATCTTCTTAAAAGTTATCCAGCAACTTAGCTACATCTACAATACCAACAATAGTGACAAGTGAATCACAAAAATAGCGACAAGCATGGATGAGGCTGACATAGTTGCAGAATTACGTTGAAGAAACAACTCTTTTGTTGACATAATTCTTTCAAATGTGAAAAAATGTTACCTCCTCCAAGTAAAAGTGCTAGCTTTGCCAGTTGCAAACAACAGATGAAATGGATTCACCACTTGCTGCTGTTAGAGATTTAACAGGAAAACATAATGTTAAGGTCAGCAACTACAACAGTAGTTACCTGAACTGCTAACTCAACGCTATTACAAGAAATTGCTGATTGTATTTAACTGAATGGGTAAATCCAGAGTGTTTCCTCAAAAATACTTATTGAAACTTATATCTTAGCTCTTTTAAAGTATATTCTGAACATTAAGACCCAAAAAAATAAACTCTCTTGGAACCTATGGACTGAATGCAAGTTTTGGTGAGTTTATAAAGCTTCAGTATGACTTTATGGAGCGCTACAACACTTTCACATTCTCCCACTTTTAAAACTTCCCTGCAAAATGTAGCAAAAAAAGGAAACTAATAAACGCAAAGCCCACTGCTGAAATCTGGCGTGTATATCCACAGAAAGGTTGAAAGGGGAAACAACACATCAGTATTTGTGACTCCATCCGTCAATCATGTGAGTGTGTGGTCTCTAATTGGGCCCAACCTTGATCTGTTGATTCGGTTTGTAAAGGCCTGATGACTCACTGCTGGATGAGTCAGTGGCAGTTACGTAATTTTAATTGCATTTATGCGACTCAGTGTAACGGAACAGTTTTCTGTCTTCATAAACTCATCCTCGTGGGGTGAAAGTTGGGTTTGAATGTTGGTGTTTGGGGTTCTTCCCCCAGCAGAGGAGTCTTAACGCACATGTTTGTGTCTTTTCTACATCAGTTTGTGGTAAAAATGTCTTTATTTATGCAAAGGAAAACACAAAAGTGAGGTTCTCGGTGATTCTTTATTCCATTCAATGATTTATTCTCCTGTTTTCTCATTTAATATTGTCTCTGCTGAGTCAACACACACTCGATTTTGTGTTTCAGGAAGTATTCTCTTTAAAATTGCATCTGATGCTGTTTCATATCAATTATCGTCAGATGTTTTTCACCAAGATTTCTGCTCAGGTGTAAAACTTTCTGCACATTTAAAGCACATATCTGTGATTTCGGATGGTTTTTATGAATTATGTACATTCATTCTACACTATACCTGCATTTACTTAAGGTAATTTATGTGCTTTTTCTGAAGTATTGCATCAGAAAATGCCAAAATTCAACAAAAAACTCCCCCAATTTTGCACAAAAACCTGTTTTTACACTTGCTAAAGGTAGTTTTTGACTCCTTTAAAAGAGTAAACTTGCTTCATAGGAAGTGGAAACTCCGGCTTCGACTACGTTCTGATTTTCTGCTTCTTCAGTTGCCTCCAAAAAGCACAAAGATTTGTAAATACCTGCTAACATGAACAAATGATTCCAACTTTCCAGATTGAAACCAGTTCCCGAAAATTTCTGTCAGCGATGACCGAAGTTTAGTTTGTTTCGTCTCCTTATTTGTAGTTGGAAAACAACACATTTTGTTGGTGGTTTCTTCTATTTTATTTATTACAGTCATGTTGCCTTTACTGCCACCTTCTGGCAAAACTACCTAGCCCAGTTTATTTGATTTATACACTCCTTTACATTTTTGCCACCTTTTAAAAGTAAAAGTTCCTTGTCACTCATATGGAAACACACCTTATGTTATTGAACTGACTAAAAAACAAGACTATACACACAGGTTTTGGCCATAACCAATTGAAATATTGATTGAAATAATTAGAGATGAAGTCCATGTTACAGCCTCTACAGAAATCTGAGACATAAATCCAACATGTCTAACAGTACACTTGATAAAACATCAGATTACTTTGTAGCTTACAGCATGTTTTTTTTTTTTTTTGAGAAAAAAAACATCCTCCTCCTCCTCCTTTATCTTCTGGCTTCTTTACTGTGAAACACTGCTGACTCAGATCACAATACTGTTTGTGTTTGTTGTTGTTAATTATATTCACCACAAAAGCTTCAGCGGTTGTTTGAGCTCGTAATTCAAATTCATGTTTTGTGAATAAAAACAGACCCAGACTACAGAAAATGACCCACCTCTGTCTGAAGTATTGTTACCATGAATAATGTTGTTTTTCAAAATAAAAGCCCCCTGCTGCTTTCATGTTTTTGCTGAGGGGGACATACTGTATCTCCTGCAGCTCCCTGAAACTTACTGCTGTACTTCATAAATTTATCAGCCTGTCTGCTGTGGAAACACCCGTCATATCTGCTGCTTTATCCTGACTGTTTGCATGTTAAATATTTGCCTTTAAGTAATGTTTACTTAGTTATGTTCCCTATTGGTGTCACACTAACATGCATGAGAACATACAGATCAAACAGAAAGTTTATTACATTACTAACTAGAGTGGACAGAAACAGCAGCACATGTTTACTTTTTGTACATTTTCTTCATTTACAGCTTAAACTCAGTGATTTTAACAGATCACTATAAAATAATTGGTCAGTGCTTCTCTGTTTGTTATTTTTTGTGCAATAAGGTTTATATATTGGGTTATTCCATCTCAGATTATCAGTGGCCTTCAGATCGACCATCTCTGATTTATCTAAAGCTTTGATTAATCATGAACTATGAGTATTTTAAATGGTATATATATTTCAAAATAGTAAATCAAGTACTTTCTGAAATACAACTTAAACAAAATTGCTAGTTGACCCCAAAATTAAAGAAGTTAAAAAATATGCCCACATTAATAAACTAACAATCTTATTTATATTTGGAGAACCATTTTAACTTGGATCAGACTATCTACCAATATTTTAGTTTTTGTGCTAAAACTTGTCAAACCGGCTCAATTAGTTCTGAAAGTTCAAGAAAAATAGTGCTCTTTTCATTTATTTGCAACCAAGTATTTCATATTTAAAGTATTCTACATGTTTAGTTTTATACTGTTGTGACCTGCAGCTACATGTGGTTTAGAAAATATCACTAGTTGACTTCTGGATTATCAATATTTTTTGTTAATTCCTGCTCAAAAATGGAACTTTTCATGACGCCTTTAATTTTTTTTTTTGTTTCCATATTTCAACTCAACCTTATTCAGAGTTTATTTGATCTACGTGTCCAATATTACGGATTCTGAATCAGTGACATAATGTGAAATAACAGTGGAAATTTCAGGTTTTTATCTTTAATAGTTCCTCAGCTATTATTGTTCAAACAGACTCAAATTTCTATGGGAGAAGAAACCTGCTCAAAGTTGGGAAATTTCTAAAAAAAACCAAAACATGTATCTACTAAAGTTTTTTGATAAATCAATGAGACAAATCAGAGATGGCTGAGCAGAAATTGCTCTGAAAATTAGATTTGACATGGAATGACTAATCTGAAGTTTTGACCACTTGGGGGCAGCAGAGACAAACTTCAAACGCCAACGATTACATATTAATGGCAAAGCTAATATTCTGAATGTGTTGGCAAAAAAGTTACTTATTTATACACTACTGTTCAAAAGTTTGGGATCACCCAGACAATTTCATGTTTTCCATGAAAACTCCCACTTTTCTCCATGTGCTAACATAACTGCACAAGGGTTTTCTAATCATCAATTAGCCTTTCAACACCATTAGCTAACACAATGTAGCATTAGAACACAGGAGTGATGGTTGCTGGAAATGTTCCTCTGTACCCCTATGGAGATACTCCATTAAAAATCAGCTGTTTCCAGCTAGAATAGTCATTTACCACATTAACAATGTCTACACTGGATTTATGAATAATTTAATGTTATTATCACTGAAAAAAAAGACGTTCTTTCAAATATAATGGCATTACTACGTCAACCCAAACTTTTGAATGGCAGTGTTTATCTAGCAGCCACTGAGCAACATTAGCATTCATGTGGAGTTTTGTTCCTGGTTGTCTGATGAATATAAACAAAATATTTTCTTTCTTTTTGCCTCTGTTTTGGTCATCACCAACCATGGAGGGAAATATCTGAATCTCTGGCAGCTATCGGCTCCATAATGTCTTAACTGTGTTGGTCTTTGGTTTGGTGTTGGACAGGTATTCCAGCACTTTGTTTTTTAGCTCTATTTCTATTTGTACTGTCAATGGAAACAGTTTTTCTGGAGTAGCACCTAGTGGCTGTTGGAAGAACTACAGCTTCAGACCGATCAGTGTGTTTTAATCCCTAATTTAATCTTTTGGTAGAGTTATGGGCCTTGTATAGCAGCTTAGTTGTACATAAAACCAACATGGCATTGTGTTTTGGTGTTTGTGTTGCAGGTTCCGCAGCCTGACGACGGCGTTCTTCAGGGACGCCATGGGCTTCCTCCTGATGTTCGATCTCACCAGCCAGCAGAGCTTTCTCAACGTCAGAAACTGGATGAGTGTGTTCTTTTTTTTATCTGTAGGATGCATTCAAGGTCACATGGAACAAATCTAAAGCTGTTCTGCACTCTAAAATTCTCTAAAATTCCCTCGACGCACCTGTTGGACATTCAGACATGTAAATCTACAGTTATTCAGTTCTACATTTGCACATAATTTGTTTGTTTATTTGCATTATTTTCCAGGCCAGCTACAGGCCAATGCCTACTGTGAGAACCCAGACATCGTCCTGGTCGGGAACAAGGCGGATCTGGCCGACCAGCGGGAGGTTCAGGAGAAACAGGCCAAGGAGCTGGCCGACAAATACGGGCAAGTTTACCATTCATGTACAGCGTTTAGTGCATATGTACTACTGGCCAAAAGTTTGGAAGCAACTTCAAGTTTCTGTTCACAATGCCTTTCTTAAAAACCAGTATGAACTCCGTGGATTCTGGGATGTATTTACTGCAGGATCAGACTTTGCTGTCATTGATATGCACCATTTACAGGAAAATATTGAAGAAATGTAAAGAAAAGGAAAGGAGGGTTTAGTTTTAGAGTTGAGAAGATTTCAGAGAGTCACATCTTCAAAGTTAGGGTTTAGCTCTTTGGCTTTTTAGGAGTTTGCAGACAAAAATCCCAACAAATCTCAACTGTGTCCATATCTCTCTAACTACCACAGAAAGAAACAGCTGAGTAAAGAAACAAGAGTACAGATAAAAATAACTGATAATTATGGTACAATCTATTCTGATGAGTGACTCTTTATATAATAATCATGTTTATTTTGTTGCAAAGTATTCCAGTGAAACCATACTCTAGGTAGACCTCGGATATTTGGAATACTGGAGACATGGACAGTAAGTACAGTTGTTAGAATTGTGTCCCTAATGTCTCCAGTTAACCAGTTTTTGTACCAACAGACACTATTTACAGCTACCTCCTGCACTTTACTGTAACTTTAACTGATAATTTAACTGTTTACATACAGATAGTTCAATTCAACTGGCTACAAGACTTCAGTTTAAGACTGAAATTTCAAAGCTTTCAAATGATTTCAGCCGCGTTCAGCTTCAGTAGACACTTGAAGATCTTCCAGTGTTGAACTTCATGCAATAGTTCACATAAAAACTAAACTTTCTCACCTTTTTTGTTCCATTTTTTTTTAACATTTTCTGGATTTTTTTTCCCACTGAAATTGCATATATTATAATTCTTATTGCACCTATATTGTGAAATGATTGTAAAGTGTCTCTCACAAACTAAGACAAGCAGTGAACCAAAACACACCATTACAAACATGCAGCTATGACGTCTCAAAGATTTCACAACAACTTCCTGTTAGACAAGCTAATAATAGTTTCCTGGAGCCTCCAGCCAACAACACCTACAAAGATTTGTTCCAGGAAGTGATGAACTCTGCCCTAAGCTCAGGTGAACTTTAAAAGGTTCATGAATGTAGCTGTAGCATAACAGATAACATAACAGATTTACCTGTAGAGATAGGACACATTATTGCATTCCATCTATTTTAATTAACTAATCAGGTGTTTAGTCTGGTGATTATACCAACTTTCTGCCCAACAGTGAGTCCACATATTCAGTTATAATGGAATGAAACATAGAAAAGCTTAATGAAGCAGAAAACTACAAAATGTTTTTGGTGTTTTGACTTCATACATGATTATATCAGTTAATCTATTATTTAACTTTTCTGATTAACTGTTTGTGGGCTCAAACTGATAGTTTAGCTAATTTTACTAACTTGGCTACAAGCTGTGAAAACCCGACTGTTCCACTATCAAGTTTTGAGAACCTGCTGCTTTTGTATTGCAAGAAATAGGTTTGATTTACTTTGAACTGGATGATGTTGGAAGACTGGGAGCATGTCATAAGATACTGATACAGCAATACGGAATAAGATGCTTTATTGTCATTGCATTCTAATACATACAACACTATTTTGTTGGCTGTCTTAATTTTGCAACAGCATGAAAAAATGACCTAACTTTAAGTGCCTTTAAATGTGTTTTTTCCTTTATGTTGCACACAGTGATATTAAGACAAACATAGCAGTGCTTAAAGTTGACATTGTGCAAGTTCCATTAGATTTTTTGTTTAGTTCAGACTTTATTTATGCCAAATAGCAACTAATTTGTAGGTTTTTAATGCATGTTACACACCAATGAGCCATAACATGATGATCCTCTCTGTCTGATGTAATATTGGTTCTTTGTGTCCTGCCAGAACTGACCTCAGTGGTATCAGGTGTTTTTAGTTTTCAAAACGCATATTTTCCATTTGGCGTTTAATTGCGTGGCGTCTTAGTTTCAAGGAATGACCATCTTGCATTTTTTTTCCCACGATGTAAAATGTCAAATGTAAAAAACTCACCGAAGGACAAACGTACGCCGATTGTCACATAACCGTGTTCCTTGGCGGAGTAAAAATACAAAACTAAACACATAGAAAACTTTAATTATGAAATACTTGGTGGAGATGGTTTGAGATGAAATGACCTAAAAGAAAATCAGTGCTAAAACTGTTCTTGATGAACCAAAACTCTCTGAAACCTTCTACTCTTGTGAACCTTTTTTTTAAAAAAAAACATATTTCGTTCTTGTCCCTAACAGGATCCCGTACTTTGAGACCAGTGCGGCGACGGGGGCCGAGGTGGACAAGGCGGTGATCACGCTGCTGGACCTGGTCATGAAGAGGATGGAGCAGTGCGTCGACAAACCTCCGGCCGATCCAGCCAACGGGAACGGAGCCACGAAGCTCGGAGATGCACAACCCAACGAGAAGAAATGTGCATGTTAGACGAAGACGGCGAATCAGGACAACCACCAGTCAGCGCTCCTCCTCTGTCTTCTGTCACACTCCCTCCTTCTTTTTACTTTTTTGATAGCATGTTTCTTCACCTTCACTTTCTTCTCTTTGAAACTAACTTCAAGCCACCTTCTCCTCCCTCTTTTGGCTCTTTTTGCTTCCCTTTATTCTACTTTGTCCTTGCCAAAACTGTCACTGAAACAACTTTACCGCCCTCTAATGGACATTCGAGGTGATGCAGCCTCAGCTCTGTCTGCCTTTAGGAGGAAATGAAACCAGGAGGGGACACTTTCATCACTGTCACACACTTTTAATGTTGAAAACATGCAGCCTGGGAATTAAGCTCCGCATGCTGCCAGTTTCTCTGCTCGCAAGTGCTTTGAATGATTTAAACAGACCTAAACGCTCAAAAAGACATGTTTAAAAGTTTAATTAGGAGGTAAATATTCAAGTTTGTGTTAAATCTGGACCATGAAGTGTTTAATTTCAGGCTGCGTGTCTTTAAATTCAGTCACGGTCCTCTCCTGAAGCTTTTCCTCCTGGACCAGGTTGAGGAATTGTGTGACCAATGTATTTGTATTTTTATTTTTTTCCTCTTTTTCACACTGTGTTCTATGCTGTACCTGTACTGGCCACATGTGGCGATTTTTCGGTGTTTAGCTGTTCTTTGTTTGTTAAAAATGCACTAAACGGTGTGGGGTTTGGTTCAGATTGGTTTCTTTTGTCTGCTTGTTAGCTTTTCTTGCTAACTTTAGCATATATGGATCCACAATGAGCCATGCGAATACATATTAAGCCAATATTTAACTTTCTGTTAGTGATAAATAAGAATATACAACACTACCTAAGACACAATGAACAGGAGGTTTTTAGTTCATTCTGCTAAGGGCTACTCGCTAGTCACGCAGTTATCAGAATAGTTTCCCATCGCTAACTTCCTGTTTTGATTGATTTACAGAGTTTTGACCAGCTAATGTAGAAGTGTCTGCAGTTATATTCAGTGGCTACTAGCGGGATGCTAATTTTAAAAAAAGTGGCACAGTATTTTTGAGTAAACACAGTGTTTTAGCAACTTTCAAATAGTCACAGTGTGAAGATATATAGAGAAGTTCAACAGAAAACTTTTTAAAATAGTTTTTCCACATCAACACAGTATCTTGCAATCAACGGCTCTTTCCGTCTGAGATTAATGTGGCTAAGTTCTTGCTTTATGTGGCAATACTTGAAGATTTCTGTAACTTTTTGCCAAAATGTCCAGTTTTTCAGAGCAAAACAACAGAATGTGACAAGCTAATGTAACCTACCCTACTATGCATTTCTTTGTGGGTAATAGAGAATTACCATGCAATTATTTAGAAAAAGTATTGTTTGGTTACTTTATGCTCTTATATTCCATCTAAAACACCGGACACTTTTATTTTAGGTTGACTTTCCATTGCAAGAGCAAGGTGGAACTATTCTTGTAATCAGATATTTTGCTTCTTCTGTTATTTTGACTATGGCCTTCAAGTCCAAGTACGTCAAAACTACTAAAAAATAGTAGTTTCTGGGTGCAACTCCAGTTCTATGGGCACATAGGAAAGAGAGCAAAGGAGAGTTTGGTTGTGGCTTTATGTGCCAAGTACTTGAAGTTTTTGCTAAAGTAAAGATAATACGTCCAGTTTTTCATAGCAAAACAACAGGATGTGATAAGTTAAGCTAACGTAACCTACTCTATTATGGATTTCTTTGTGCGTAAATAGAGAATTGCCATGTAATTAATTAGAAAAAGCATAATTTCGTTACTTTATGCTCTTATATTCCATCTGAAACACCAGACACTTTGTTATTTAGGTGACTTTCCACTGCAAGAGCGAGGTGAAACTGTTCTAGCAATTGAGCTTTTTGGTTCTTCTGGGGTTTTTTCTATGGCATCAAGTCCAAATGCGCCAAAACTAAAAAAAAAGTAGTTTCTGGGTGTAACTCCAGTTCTGTGGGCACGTAGGAAATAGAACAAAGGAGAGTTTGGTATTTTACCCTATATGGTGAATTTTATGTACATCAAGAAGGAAGAAAAATGGCGCTTGTTGTCATCTGTTAGTTTAGCCTTTCCTCCAAGTTTAACCAATCACCATCAAGAACCTCTTACTCTCCTGCAAAAGCAACCCCTAAAGAGGTTCTACAGGAGTGGTTCCTGAGGTGAGAACATGCAAATAGGTTTAAAACTACTTCACTTAGCTTTAGTTAGCAATCTGAGTATACTTTGCTGTATATACGTTGCACCTTCACGATGAAGACAGACTTGTTTGATTGCAACTTTGGAGATAAAATCCTTATTGTAGGACCAGTATGGGTACAGCGGGACACGTGCACTAGAGAAAAAAAAGCCAACACTGTATATCATTAATGGTGTGTTTACCAGGATAGACGTATTGTTTCCAAACTGATCTACTGCCTTGGCTTTTAAAGTGTTATTCCACTTTGGTGGGACTAATTTCAACGTTTGTTGGAATTTGAGACGTCAACTAAAAATGTTAGATGTTCTGTAGACGGATTGTCGCCATTTACCTGGAAAACAAATGGTAATTCACAGCTTAAAAGATAATGCCTATTTTACAGAAAAATATCCTTTATACCATGAAAATAATAAAAAATATTAGATGTAAAGTCCGTCAGGTGACATTTGATCTTCGGTTCAGCTGATTTTTAGATTCTGACTTCTCTCCTTTCAACAGATAATCTCACAAAGTGGAATATGGCTTTAAGGCCCCATAATGTACATGACCAATGTTGTTAGAATATACAGTGACCAATTATTTATATTAAAGAAATGTAAAACATATTGTCATTTTTGTTGTCATGCTTTCATTCTGGTCTTTAAATCCTACAGTCCCATTTCATTTTATTTTAATGTTAATGTCCGTCGAGAAACTGCATTTACATTTGTCATTTACGTTTCTTTGCTTTACTTTTTTTAAGCTCAGCTATTTTAATTTACCCAAAATTGACAATTTTATTTGACAAATGTCTCTAATGTAGTATTATAATTCTTCTAAAAAGTACAGTAGAAGACCTTTTTATTAAGTTACTACATGGACGAACTTATTGTTATGATTTGAGGCTTAACACCATTAACGATGACTTAAAACTTGCATTTTTTTCCCCCATCAATGTACACTCCGTAACCCAAAACACTGAAATTGTGTTTTTTTGGGATTTTATTTACAGTCTACCACTTCCTAGACATCCCATTGGCAGCATGTTTTTCTGGACAAGTCTTTAGAGTATTTGCACACCAGGATTTGGGAAGTTTGTCCCATTTTTCCTCAAAGATCCTCCAAAGATGCATCAACTCGGACTGGATCTTTAGGTGTCTCTACAGATGTTCTCTAGGGTTTAAGTCTGGGCTTTGATTGGGCCACTCAAGGACAGTCACAGCTATTTTCATCCGCCTCTCAGTAACCCTGCCCTTGTGGCTGAGAATCACCTCTATGACATGATGCTGCACCACCATGCTTCACTGTACAGATGGCATTATCCACCCATACCCCTCTTTGGCTCACTTAGTGACCAGTATCTCTGCTCTTGCTGCTGAGAAGCATCGCCTAGGCATGATGCTGCCGCCACCGTGCTTCACTGTATGAATGGTGTTACCACCCTTACACCGACAAGATGCTCCTGATACATGCCTTACCACAAGATTTGGATTGAAAGGTTGCTTTTTTGTCCTGCAGTATTAATTCCGGTACCTTTACATATACTATATATGTCCAATCTGTTAAATGTTCCATTGGTAGGATGTAATTAAATTCTAGATGTCAAGGATTGTTAAAGCAGTTTGCAAAACAGTTTGTAGATGCTGAACACTTTCCTTGAATCAAGTCACATTTTGAGATTCACCAGAGACAAGGGAAATGCTAAATTTGCCTGCTTCCAGATGACAGATAAATAATTTCCGTGCCGTTTTCCAAGAGGTCAGCAGCAATGTTAAGAATAACGTGGCTCATGAGTGGCAAAAACCTGCTTGCTAGTCTTAAAATTTTTGTATTTTGGTCCTTCAAAATAGCATCACAGAGCCAAATGTGCCAAATAAATAGTTCTTGTTTTGGGAAAAAAAACCAAACTTCACCCTACTCGACACTTCAATGTTTTAAATATATATTTATGAGCTCTTTTAAAATTTGAAATCCAACCAGTCACTTGCCAACAGCTGATCTCAGTGCCAAATTAACTAATTTCCAGGCTGCGGTTTGATTTCCGTCAGTAGCGCTGAAATTTGGCGCTGTATCCAAATTTCCAGAAAATCCTGTATCTTTATGGGTTGTTTGTACCATTTTCAGCTGATTATCTATAGATTTTGTTTGTAAGTTATGTATTATTAAAAATACAGGTCATATTTGGTATTTTTTAAACAGCTCCCAAAGCAGCTTAGTGACGTTCTCATAATGTGAAGGTTATTAATTCATGAGGAAAGTGATATTTCAATCCAGCTGTGACTTTTAAGACTTTGTTTAATTCCGCATTTTACCACTAGGGGGCAGGAGACCGAGCTGAAACACAGCAGTGGTATATTTTCACCTTAGGAAGCTGTTATTTCGCATTAGCAGCTGCCTGGTTATATTTTCGACAGACGCGTTGTCGTAGTTTTTGGTTTTAATCCAAATATTTAATCTCCTTTTCAGTTTCATGGAAGCGCTGAGACCATAAAACCAAAACTACGGGCTAAAAGAGGCTAAAAAAAAAGCTCCTTATCATGCTGCAAAACTCTCTGTGGCTTCACTACGAGTGTCAGTTTTGTTGCTAAAAATTTATTGATTAGTGTGGCTTTAAAATGTCATATATGTCCTTAGAGTTTGTATAAATGTGTTGATTTTATCCAAGCTGCTAATCAAGTGTTTCAGTTTTTGAAAAGTTTCCCTGTTGTTGGTTCAGAGTTTAGTGAAACTAACCTTTGATCAAGATGACTAACACCTAATTTGGGTTAAATGTTGCAAAATATCTCCAGTAGTTTAAATAAATTTACTTTGCAAAGACTAAATTTACAACTTGGATCAACTTGAGACAATCTCCAGAGGCAATTTGTTGGCTTTTCTTCATAAGTTGCTCATTATCTTTTCACACATTCGTCTTCAGTTATTTTTCAATGTGTTTTTATTTCAACACCTCCATAATTCATCTTGAATGTAGGTTTTTGGATTCACTTTGAAAGTTTACACAGTTTGCAGTCGTGTTGTGCCTGTTCTAATAACTCCTCTGTCTGATCCTCTGTAAGGTTTGTGAGCTACTGAATATTTTAATGCATTATCTATTACAGATTTCAAAGCAGAGACAAAAGAGGAACAGAAGTCTTGATGTTTTTAGTTTTTTCCTTCTTTTATTTTTTGTGTCCAATGTATCAAAACAAACGAATCAATCCGAGTTACCTCTAAGAGCTTTTATTTTTGGAAATCCTCTGTGTGTGAACTCTCTGATGCCTGCGGTTCATATCGTTTGTTCAGTTTTTCCACTGTGTGTCTCGATGCCTGTGTGTGTTTGTTGCACCGTTAGCATGTTTGACACCTCGAGAATGGAATGATCTGCGATGCGTTTCAGTGTTTCTGATGCCAGAGCTGCAAATAAATCTCTCTTGGTTTTATTATGCGTTTTTCTTTTGCAGAAATGTCTGCTTGGACTTGATGCGGATGGTGGATGCCGTGTTTTTAGAGTTTTAAAAGTGACCGTGAACCTTCTCTGGGTCTGACAGCAGGAATGTTGTGGTGTTTGTGTCCTGAAGTCTGACAATCGTTTTTTAGAATTAGAATTTTAAAATTTTATAATTTTAAAAATTCCTCTTATTATTTGTTGGACGACATACTACACTATGAAGTTTTTTCAAATCTTGCACAACATACTAACCTATGACATTTTTTGATATTTTTGATGACATACGACATTATGATATTTTCACATTTCGATTTTCTCAACTATGACGTTTTTATAACATTTTGGACGGCATACTAAACTACGACGTTTTAGTGACATTTTGGACGACGTCCAAAATATGAGAAAAATGTTGTATGTCGTCCAAAATGTCACAAAAATGTCATAGTTTAGTATGTCGTCCAAAATATGACAAAAACATCGTAGTTTAGTATGTCGTAAAAAATGTCACAAAAACATCATAGTTTACAAAATTACAAAAAGGAGACACAAAACAATGACAAAGAGATTCAGTTCAACTGAAATCAGACACAACATGACTACAAATACAAGCAAAATTACAAACATAGACACAATCCAACTACAAAGAGACACAAAATAACAATCAGACACAAAATGACTACAATGAGAGAGAAAATGACTAAAAATAGACACAAAACAACTACAATGAGACACAAATCAACTACAATGACACACAAAACAACTACAATCAGACACAGAATGACAATTACAGGAAAAATGACCAAAAATAGATGCAAAACCACTACAGTGAGACACAAATCAACTACAATGAGACAAGTCAGCTACAATGAGAGAAGAAATGACTAAGAACAAACACAAAACATCTACGACAGGCTAAACAGCTACAATAAGTCACAAAACAACTACAACAGGCAAAATGACCACAAAGAGCCGCAAAAAAATCTACAATGAGACACAAAACAACTTCAAAGAGATGCAAAACAACCACAATCAAACACAAAATGATGACAATAAGAGGCAAGATGACTGAAAGAAATACAAAACTACAATTAGACACAAAACACGGTCCGTGTATATTTTTGCAATTGGATTTTCCATTCTGAGTATTCTATATTCCGTTCGGGTATTGAAAAACAAAAAACGAGTGGTTATTTTATTTTCATTTTAAAATACAAAAAATAAAATTGAAATACAAGGCGTTTTTCCTTTTCATGATCAAAAACGGATATACGAAATTTTAGAAATGCTTTGATTTTCATTTTATATGTAGAATAAGAGCTCCTTTATTTGTGACTTCCACTAAAAAAAAATGATGAAAATAAGTTTGCCAGGGTTCTGACTGATAACAGATTATTAAATAATGAAAATAATCCTTTAAATATTCCTTTAAACAATCCTTTTAGGTCTACATTTCCTTAACACTGACTTCTTGGTAAATGTACAAGTATTTTGGGTGGAATATACCATTAAGCCCAATGTTCAAGGGTTTTTCTGGGAATATACCATTAAACCAACCTTTTAGGTAAATGTTCCAGGATGTTGGGTAGAATATACCATCAGATCAACCTTTTAGGTCTACATTGGAAGATTTTAGAGTAGAATATTACTCCAAACCATCCTTTAGGTCTACATTTAAGGTGGAATACTCCTTTACACCAAGACTTTTTGGTCTACATTGAAGGATTTTAGGTGGAATATTCCTTTGAATGAACTTTTTAAGTTTATGTTCAAGGATGTTGGGTGGAATATACCATCAGACCAACCTCCAAGGTCTACAGTAGTGAATTTTAGGTGGAATATACCATTAAACTCACATTTCAGGTCTACATTGGAGGATTTTAGGTGGAATTTTCTTCCAAACCGTCTTTTAGTCTACATTTAAGGATGTTTAGGATGGTATATTCTTCCAAACCAACTTCTCAGGTCTACATTTCAGGTGGAATATTCCTCCAGACTAACTTTTTTGGTCTACATTGAAGGATTTTTTTTTCTAAACCACCCTTTCAGGTCTATATTTGAGGTTTTAGGTGGAATATTCCTTTTAACCAGCCCCTCAGGTCTCTTTGAGGATTTTGGATGGAATACTCTGTTAAACCAACATTTTAGGTGCATGTCCAAGGATTTTTGGTGGAATGTTCCTTTAAGGTGGATGTTTGAGGACCTTGTAGGTGGAATACTTCCTGAAACCAACCTTTTAGGTCAACATTCAAAGATTTAAGGTGGAATATTCCTTTAAACCAACCTAAATGTCATGTTTTGATCATTATCAAGTGAGAAACCTCAATCCAGACTCCTCATAATGACGTTTGAGATTTATGCTGCTGTTATTTGTTTAGTCCAGACTAAATGACAGAAATCCACAACTGTAATTTTATTTCAGGACTCGGTTATTAAATGTCAAAACAATCGATGTGACTGTAAAAACTCAACAGCTTTACAAACTCTAAGATTAAACTCTCCACAAGGATCCAAAATAAGTTGGACTTCTACATGAGAGCTTTAATTATTCTTCATCTACTTCCTGAACAGTTTGGTCAATAAAAAAGACAAAAACTAATATTTTCAGTTGAACTAAAGACAGACTTTGTGATTTTTCTGCTCACATGTTGTGTTGTTGTAAACTTCCTCTTTCTAATAATTATCCTCCTAACCCCCTGGAAACCAGCGTTTGTCCTGTTTTTGTGTTGCTCCTCAGCGACCCTAGACAGCCGGGTCCTAATGTTTTTTCAGCAACACACCATACTATGACGTTTTTACAATGAGGTTCTACTATGGAACCAGTTTGACATGTTCAGGTGTTCTTTGTGTGAAAACTCAGAGATTTCAGGTATCAGAAGGTGGCTTTGAACTTTCTTTAACTTTCTGCTTCAACTTTAAACTAAATTTTCTTCACTAAGCCAGCCCTCTGGACTTCCAGGAAGCTGTGTTCCTATTGGCTGTCCAGGTGGCTGCTTGGTGTTACCAGGAACACCTGAGCAGCTCAGTGTCTTCCTGCTTTATTTAGCTGCAGACAAACATTTCCTCTGCTTCACTTCACCACTGAACAGGGTTTGGCTCCATTACTTTAGTTTGTTTTTTAGGCGTTGGCTTGCAGCTTCCAGCAGTAAAATCATCTTTAATGTGTTTCTTGGTGTGTTTTAGGGCTTTGTACTGGATAGTTGTCTTGGTAAATGTGGTTCTTTAGCCACAGTTAGCACATGGTGCTAATGTGTGCAGTGATTAGTGGATTTGGTGCAGTTGTGTCTTTATCTTGGCTGTAGTGAGTCTTCAGAGTTTTTTGGTCAGACACATTCTGTATTCTTGTTTGTGAACCAACGTTGGTTGTCCAGAAGGTAAGAGTTCCTGTCCTGATTCTCTGTTCTCAGAGGTTCTCTGGTAGGCTGCAGGAGAACTTTAGCGTTTAGGTTGTACTAGTTTGGTTTTTGTATGGTTTCATTTGGACGACTATCTTGAGGCTCCTCCATGTGGTTTAGTGAGGTTTTCTGGAACAGTTCTACAAAGCAACCTGCAGCAGAAGAGACTTTGAGAGTTTTTAGGAAGTTCTGGAGACCAGACTTTAGAGCAGCAGAAACATTTGTCAGCAGTTTGAGCAGGAGAAGGTGAGCTTCAGAGTAGAAATGAGACGGAAACCTTCTTGACCCGTGTGGTGAGGTCCTGTACCAAGAGTTTGAGCAGGTTGTGAAGAGTCTGTAGTTCTTTGGTCTGAAAGCACAAGAAGAGTCGACTCATTAAAGGAGAAAACAGGAGATATTGTTGGTTCTTCTGTCGCTCTGCAGTTTCCAGTTTCCTTAGACTGAATATCAAGTTTATATTTTAAATGATTTACCATGTGAGCCCAAGAAGACTTCAATAAACTCCCTCCATCCCCTGAACACAACAGATTTTATTACCATGTTAAATCTTTTTTTAAAAAAATGTTTTTGAGTTTTAATCATAGTTTTAGCAGTTTTTTTCTCTTTGCTTGTTTAGTTTTGTCATCTGTGTGAAAGGTGCTAAACAAATAAAGTTGAGTTGATAAACTGAATAATTGACTAACTCATGATTGTGACAACAGAAGTATTTTCATTGTCATTTAAGGGTTTATTTCATTTTTAAGGTTGGGGTTAAAATCTTGACAGAAAAAACAGATTAAAGACATAAACTACATAACAAAAAGCAATTCAATCAAAGGAAAAAAAAGTAATACAATAAAACTTTTAAAAAATTTTGTTTAAAAAGTATTTTTTAAATGTGTAATTATGTAAAATGTTTTCTCTGTAATATTTAATGTTATTTTAAAAATTGAGTTTAATTTCATACTTATGTTTTGTATCGTGTTTATCTAATTCAATATTTTGTCAGTTTAATATCATTTAATTGTATTTAATGTTTAATTTTATTAAACTGACAAAATATTGAATTAGATAATTAAACACGATACAAAACATGTAAGTATGAAATTAAACTCAATTTTTAAAATAACAATAACTAGATGTTAAGTTAAAGGAGTTTTATTTGTGACATATAACCAATCAAATCACTCCAGAAGACAGAGCGACCACAGGTAGATAAAGGTTCAGAGTCAAAGTAGCGCCATTTTTAAATGTTTTTATTACCGTAAATCAGTAAAAAATGAAATATTGATAATCAGTAAATCAATCAGCCCACAATTACTACAATTCTACAATGTATGTCTCTTTCCTTTGACTGGTTATTTATACAATATACAATGTATATTTTATACTATACTACTACCTTTGTTTCCTCCTCCTCTGTTGTTTTCTGGATTGTACTCAGCTTCATGCCTTCGTCCACCAGGCCTCCGTTGACTCGTCCCGCCTGCCGTCTCTGGAGCTGAAGCTGGATTGGAACAGACCAAAGTACAGTCCAATCACGATGCCAGCTGCCTCTCAAAAGGCTCCTTCATCTGGCAGGTGGTGGCACTTCTTCTGAGGGGAAGCTGAGCTGGTCCAGCAGAACTTTGGAGATGTGTTCCAGTGGTTGGTGGATGTGTGGGGAGATAGAGAGGGACCTTTGAATTGTTCACAAAGGAAAACAGAGAACCCATTGGTAGTTTTAGTTTAGGGTGCTACTGCGGTGTGTTTTTGGGTTTTAAGAGGTGAACAGGAAGAGGTTTTTTGTCGTATTGATTATCCTTTACTTTGTTCCTGGTTGGAATGCCCATCAATGTCAACGTGAAGTTCACTTTTAGTTCTGTTTATTTATTTTTATTTTACTAACACCCATTTGCTTTTAACCCCCTCACATGTTGTGTTGTACTAAACTTGCTCTTTCAAATAAATACTCGTCTAACCCTCTGGAAACCAACGTTTGGACTGTTTTTGTGTTGCTCCTCACCTACTTGAGACAGCCAGGATAAAACAATGTTTTGTGGCATCTGTGTGAAAGGTGCTAAACAAATAAAGTTGAGTTGATAAACTGAATAATTGACTAACTCATGATTGTGACAACAGAAGTATTTTCATTGTCATTTAAGGGTTTATTTCATTTTTAAGGTTGGGGTTAAAATCTTGACAGAAAAAACAGATTAAAGACATAAACTACATAACAAAAAGCAATTCAATCAAAGGAAAAAAAAGTAATACAATAAAACTTTTTAAAAATTTTGTTTAAAAAGTATTTTTTAAATGTGTAATTATGTAAAATGTTTTCTCTGTAATATTTAATGTTATTTTAAAAATTGAGTTTAATTTCATACTTATGTTTTGTATCGTGTTTATCTAATTCAATATTTTGTCAGTTTAATATCATTTAATTGTATTTAATGTTTAATTTTATTAAACTGACAAAATATTGAATTAGATAATTAAACACGATACAAAACATGTAAGTATGAAATTAAACTCAATTTTTAAAATAACAATAACTAGATGTTAAGTTAAAGGAGTTTTATTTGTGACATATAACCAATCAAATCACTCCAGAAGACAGAGCGACCACAGGTAGATAAAGGTTCAGAGTCAAAGTAGCGCCATTTTTAAATGTTTTTATTACCGTAAATCAGTAAAAAATGAAATATTGATAATCAGTAAATCAATCAGCCCACAATTACTACAATTCTACAATGTATGTCTCTTTCCTTTGACTGGTTATTTATACAATATACAATGTATATTTTATACTATACTACTACCTTTGTTTCCTCCTCCTCTGTTGTTTTCTGGATTGTACTCAGCTGCATGCCTTCGTCCATCCGGCCTCCGTTGACTCGTCCCGCCTGCCGTCTCTGGAGCTGAAGCTGGATTGGAACAGACCAAAGTACAGTCCAATCACGATGCCAGCTGCCTCTCAAAAGGCTCCTTCATCTGGCAGGTGGTGGCACTTCTTCTGAGGGGAAGCTGAGCTGGTCCAGCAGAACTTTGGAGATGTGTTCCAGTGGTTGGTGGATGTGTGGGGAGATAGAGAGGGACCTTTGAATTGTTCACAAAGGAAAACAGAGAACCCATTGGTAGTTTTAGTTTAGGGTGCTACTGCGGTGTGTTTTTGGGTTTTAAGAGGTGAACAGGAAGAGGTTTTTTGTCGTATTGATTATCCTTTACTTTGTTCCTGGTTGGAATGCCCATCAATGTCAACGTGAAGTTCACTTTTAGTTCTGTTTATTTATTTTTATTTTACTAACACCCATTTGCTTTTAACCCCCTCACATGTTGTGTTGTAGTAAACTTGCTCTTTCAAATAAATACTCGTCTAACCCTCTGGAAACCAACGTTTGGACTGTTTTTGTGTTGCTCCTCACCTACTTGAGACAGCCAGGATAAAACAATGTTTTGTGGACTAAAGGCTATACTATGATGTATTTAGAGCGACATGCTATATTATGACGGTATTGATCAAATTTTGACGACATACTATACTATGACGTTTTTGGTGATATTTTTAACGACATACTATACTATGACATTTTTGATCAAATTTTGGTCGACATACTATACTATGACGTTTTTGGTGATATTTTGGATTACATACTATATTATGATGTTATTGATCAAATTTTGAGGACAAACTATATACTATGACGTTTATGGTGATATTTTCGATGACGTTATTTCATCATATTGCACGTTTTTACAACATCTTCGAAAAATCTCATTTTTTTCGACATAGTATAGTAAGGCGTTTTTTTTGCGCCAAAATTCATGATGATTTTTTTTTTCAAAGAAAACCTTTCTGGAGTGTTTTTCACGCCCTCCTTTACATTATTTCATCATATGGCACGTTTTTACAACATGTTCGAAAAATCTCATTTTTTTTCGACATAGTATAGTAAGGCGTTTTTTTTGCGCCAAAATTCATGATGATTTTTTTTTCAAAGAAAACCTTTCTGGAGTGTTTTTCACGCCCTCCTTTACATTATTTCATCATATGGCACGTTTTTACAACATGTTCGAAAAATCGCATTTTTTTTCGACATAGTATAGTAAGGCGTTTTTTTTGCGCCAAAATTCATGATGATTTTTTTTTCAAAGAAAACCTTTCTGGAGTGTTTTTCACGCCCTCCTTTACATTATTTCATCATATGGCACGTTTTTACAACATGTTCGAAAAATCTCATTTTTTTTCGACATAGTATAGTAAGGCGTTTTTTTTGCGCCAAAATTCATGATGATTTTTTTTTCAAAGAAAACCTTTCTGGAGTGTTTTTCACGCCCTCCTTTACATTATTTCATCATATGGCACGTTTTTACAACATGTTCGAAAAATCGCATTTTTTTTCGACATAGTATAGTAAGGCGTTTTTTTTGCGCCAAAATTCATGATGATTTTTTTTTCAAAGAAAACCTTTCTGGAGTGTTTTTCACGGCCTCCTTTACATTATTTCATCATATGGCACGTTTTTACAACATGTTCGAAAAATCGCATTTTTTTTCGACATAGTATAGTAAGGCGTTTTTTTTGCGCCAAAATTCATGATGATTTTTTTTTCAAAGAAAACCTTTCTGGAGTGTTTTTCACGCCCTCCTTTACATTATTTCATCATATGGCACGTTTTTACAACATGTTCGAAAAATCGCATTTTTTTTCGACATAGTATAGTAAGGCGTTTTTTTTGCGCCAAAATTCATGATGATTTTTTTTTCAAAGAAAACCTTTCTGGAGTGTTTTTCACGCCCTCCTTTACATTATTTCATCATATGGCACGTTTTTACAACATGTTCGAAAAATTGCATTTTTTTTCGACATAGTAT